>NW_004797315.1:499267-501375 GCF_000002075.1 Aplysia californica | reverse complement strand
CAATTACCTCCTTTGCCCCCTCCTCTGGGCTCCTGACTCTTTCTGCAGCCTTTCTACTGCTACTCTTCGACTCCATCTTACTGCTGTCTTTCAGCCACTCCCCTGATTTTCTGGTAGGGAAGATCTACACCAAGCCTTCCCAGACAAGAGCGAACAATCTCGGAGGTCCCGTTTGCAAGTTGCGCACGTTAAAGATCCCTTGGTGGTCTAAAATCGATAAGAGTATGTTTCGGCTGCCACCCGGGCAAAATTCAAAATTTCCAACCAGCTGAAAGTGTTTAATGTGTACCGCACGCCCATACGACCTTATGCAGTTTTTAGTGCCGTAAAACATTTGCCAAAAAATAATAAAATAAAATCAGAGCGGATGGCCCTGGTTCGAATCCCACTTGGGCACTCTTGAACTTGCGTCGTTTTTGACTCGGTCCTATCAGAGACAGAGGTTAATCAGGAGTCCTGCTTCTTAACCGACCTAACAGTGTTGATAGGGGAGTGATCCCTAAACGCTTTTACTTTGGGTTTGTTTGGTTTTTTCTCCACCATTTTGTGTGATCCTGTGGGCCATGTGGTTTCCGTCGAAGTTGTGTAGGCCTACACCCCAAGAAGTTCTACATGCCATGTGGTATCCGTTTATATATATATTATATATATTAGATCTATGTTATGTACGCCCAAAATGTTCCTCCTACCATGTGGTTGGCGTATAATGTTATGTACACCCACAACGGTCTACCTATCATGAGCTGAGTGAGTGTCTTGGACTTGACCTTGACCTTTGATGGCAAACTGTGCCTGGCGTTGTCGTCTCAAGTGTGCTGCGCTGTACCGTTCTGAAGAAACGAAACCTCCTGGGCTCTTCGAAGTGAAGTCTCTTTCAGTGATATTCGAATATCATGTGCGAATGAGTGGTCTTCTTTGATTTTAAGAGTCTGTCAGCAACATTTACTGTCAATTCATATTTGAATAGCGTTTGCGAATGAATTATTTTCTTTGCTTTTGAAAATCTGAGTTGTCAGCAACATTCACTGTCAAATATTCTCAACTAGCTGGGTACCCATTCGATGAACGGATTCAAAAGAATCGATCGTCAAGTCATTGTGGAACCAGTTCGTGCTGCTTGTGAATGGAAGCCTCACTTGTTTGCAAGTTGCGCACGTTAAAGACCCCTTGGTGGTCCAATATCGATATGAGTTCGACAATATTCAAAATTTCCTACCGACTGAAAATGTTAACTGGGTCCCACGTGCTCATAGAACCTTATGCAGTTGGGAACGCCGTAAAAATTATTTTTTAATGTCTCGTAAGCAATTAGTGCAAAGATTGTTTGTATTTACATCGTTAATTTTAGAGATTTAATAATGCGCTTTAATTTTACAAAGGGTTGAAAAAAAAAATTGGACGAAAATCCCCTGCCCGTAAAAATCTCACTGCATTCGAATAGTTAGGCAAAGTTTCGAATGTCTGTGTGTATGTGGAGAAAGAATCGCGAATGTGGAATAATGGATTCGAGTAGGTGCAGTTCTACTTACTCACCATCTCCCGAACTGTGCCCTTTACCCACCACACAGGATTGTGGCGGGCACTGGGGGGTGAGGGGTTTTTGTCCCATGTTTCTTCCTGGCCTGGGGCGCCATGTTGTGATATTGTGCTCGAGTCTGGCACTCGTTGGCTCGGAGAACGTGAGAGTAAGTGTTGGCCTACTGAATACGTGAGTAAACACAGTTGAATACGGTGTTATTTCAACACAATAAGACACCAGAACAAAAAAACCCAAAAATAATAACAAGCATAATGATTATTTTGGTCTATTTATTAGCAATTGATCCAGAGATCAGATGGTTACAGAGAAAAAGGCCCAGGATAATGGGGTGGGGGGGGTGTCAGAGAGAACCAGAGGACGAATACAATAGATGTTATAACCATGCAATAGGCGATACCTTGGCTCGCCAAAAAAAAAACAACTCTCACGCGTCGTAAATATCAACAAGATGCCGTAAACATTCGAAAACTATCGCAATCAGCAATTGTTCTCATGGGTGAGGGTGATATAATAATAAGAAGAAGAAGAAGAAGAAGAAGAAGAAGAAGAAGAAGAAGAAGAAGAAGAA
>NW_004797315.1:493838-497427 GCF_000002075.1 Aplysia californica | reverse complement strand
GGGTGGGGGTGGGTTAGGGGTTGGGGTGCGGGGCGTGGGGATTTTCCTACTGCTACATCTACACGTGGATCGCCACATATCCCCGTGCCCTATATGTTCACCTTTACTGTTCAGGTCCTCCCTATCCCGACCAGAAATTAATGGCGTGCTCGTAAATCCTCAACGTGGGTGGTAGGCGGGTGCTCTGGTGGGGTTTGCTCCTTCTTTCCTATCAAACATCTATCGTCCTGATCTCCTCCTCCTTCTTAAAATCTTCGGCACTTATATGACCTTATTGTGTTGCAAGTACCGTAAAACTCTTACTAAAAAAAAAAAGAAAATGAAATCCTCAACACATTGGCCTAGTGTGGTTTGTGGGTCACACGCTTTTTCACAGCTTCTGGAGCTACTTACTGGAGAAGAGAGAGCAGGAGATAACGAAGAAAAGAGAGAGAGAGAGAGAGAAAGAGAGAAAGAGAGAGAGAGAGAGCGGAGGGAGGGGGGGGCTGTATTGTTTTTAAATCATGACTCCAGACTAAATGAAGATTAAACAAAAAGAATAATTACTTTCAAATGGCCAAAAGAAAAAAAAAATCAACCCCCCCCCCCCCCCCTTTTTTTGTGGCCGTGTTGAAATGTGTAACTAGAGCTGTCGCCTAAAATATCGAGTTCCATCCGGGAACTATATACGTCACAGACGTCTCTGAGAAGGTCGTTCAACTTTGGCACACCTCGGCCATTTTGAAGACGTCTGCGCTTACTTGCTTTTGCTATTGCTTTTTGTGTGTGTGTGTGTGTGTGTTGAGGGGGGTGGGAGTGTTGATTATATTAGTTTTATATTGGTGTGGTTTTGTTTGTTGGTTATGGGTTTCTTTTAGAGCTTAATGAAAGGGGTTTGTGAACAACATCGGTACCTGTAAGACAAACGATGTGCCTCCTGGTCAACTGGAATTATGTCCAAGCGTAGAGTTTTGGATGTCACATAATTATAAGCACAAGTCTGTTACAGGATGTTACATGTATAGCGCAAGTCTATGGGACAGTGTAGAATGTTATATGTATAGCACAAGTCTACAGGGAAAGACGAGCATGGATTTGTGCACGTCTAGGTCCATGCAAGACGAGGCAGAGACAGAGGTGTCATTGTGAAAATCACTTCCGGTGTGTAGACTTTGGGAACTCATGACGTAATTCCGGTCACGCCCTGGAGCGCACCATTTGGCCCTATCTGGAACCAAATGTGAGGCTTCGTGGTGAAATCAGGCGCTCGTCAAAATAATGAAATAAAAGAAATCTGCATTTTTCAAGTTTGGCGGTTTTTTGTCGAATTTTTTTTTTTTACTTAACACCTTGAAGGTCCATTTAAAAACACATTTCTCTGTGGATGTTACTGAAAAACATCAATTAAAGGTACAAAAACTGTAAATTTTCAGTTTCCAAGGACTCTCAAGCAATGGAAATTACCCAACTTTGGCGGCCATTTTCTCACTAATTTTTTCTCTTTAACCAGGCGACCCTCATCTCCTTCAATCGCAAAAATATATTTGCTTCTATTTGACATAGATTTATACTTTTTTCACCAAAATAAAAGCAAATGAACAGGCTATAAGATTATATCAATAAAACCCCAAAGGCCCTAAAATTGACGAGCGCCTGATTCCTCCTCGTCGTGCCACAAATGGTGGGCAAGGAAGGAAAAGTTGAGCGAGCACTTGAGGCGTGCGTGTTAGCGTTAGCCTTCGCGTTTGTGTCCATGATGCGCACAAGCACAGCGAAGATTTATTATTTTTTTTTTTTTTTTTTTTTGAAAGAGTGATTCACAGAAACACGGCACCCCAGCACGCTAGCAAGAAGAGGCCCGAAGAAAAGGTTTTTCTTTTTGTTTTGTTTTGGTTTTTTTGGGTTTTTTTTTTTTTTTTTTTTTTTTTTTACTTTCGTTTTAGAGAGACCAGGGAGTGGTGGCCATTATAGTGCCCATTCTAGGAGAGAATTATAATTCAACTCAAGGGCGCCGTCTAGTATATTAACAAAGATCGTGTATAACAAGATAGTTCACTCTTCTCTTTGAGCCAATTAAAAAAGTGTCCTCAAAATTCGATGGTGCCCTCTTCGAAAAAGTGTGGACTTTCTGATCAGAGTTACTCTACTTGAGTGAAAAACAATAAAAACGAAACTAACAAACTATGCTACTCCTATTCTTCTTCTGGAGAAACGAAAGAGAGCTTCAAAACAAAGACTGCAGCGTCATTTCAACCATTGCGCGGACTTCCGCGGACACTTTTTGGGTGAGTGAACTATCGTGTTATGTACGGTCTTGGATATTAATCTGTGCAACAAAAGCCAACAGATACGGGAGAGCTTTGGGTTTTTGATGACGTCATGGTCTTACGTGTAAGACGATACAAGGACACGGGGGTCAAGGTCACCCGCGTGCCAGGGACGGTCCCGGGTGTAGTGTGACCTGGTAGGGGCGGGGCTATACTGGGTACGTACACGCTGATCTGTTTCTCCGTTAAATAAAACTAGGCCTATGAGGAGGGAACAAATGTGTGGCTTGGTGGTGAAATGAAGCTGTCGCCAAAACAATTAATTGAAATATTGTAACTGATATTTTACAGAAGAAAAAAAAAATTTCTTTTGTTTTGTTTTGTTTTGACTCAACACCTTTTATGTCTATTTATAAACACATTTCTGTGTGGATTTTACCTTTTAAAAAACCCACATAAATGCTTCTCATTTAAAGTTTCCTAGAGCACTCAAACTTTGGAAGTCCTCCAACTGTCTCGCTAATGTGGCCTCTACCGCCAGACGGCTCCCATCTACTTCAGTCGCAGATATTCCGATTTCTTTTTTGATGAAATAAATGGGAATTTTTTCATCGAGAGCAAGCAAATGAACTGGCTCTAATACGATACCAGTATCTCCATATTGAGGGTGCGGTGGCAGAGCGGTTAGTGCGCTTGTCTCCGAAGCGGAAACTCCGGGTTCGAGCCTCCTCCTGTCCACCCAGCAGACTTCGAGTTGGGGAAGTAAAGGCGGCGGGGAAAGGAACTGGCCACCCTACCACAATATTATGCCGAAGGCCCAAGAAGTTGTCTCGCTAACAAGGCAATCCCCAATGTCCGGATCGGATGCGGGAACAATTTTACTTTATCTCCATACATCCTAAACTTTGACCAGGGAATAATCCGCCGCGTCATGACACAAATACAATACATGTACATATGTAATTGAAAACCTGGCTAATTAATAACTAACTATAGGAAGCATGGATCAAGCACAGGGGCAGAGAGATGCGATCTGGGGAGGTGGGACACACGACAAGTAAACTGTCACAGGACTCCTGATACATGCATGGGAAATACTGGATAATAGAAAGTGTGCCTGTCTGTCGATCTTTCTATCTATCTATCTATCTGTCTATCTATCTATCTATCTATCTATCTATCTACCTATCGATCTATCTATCTATCTATCTATCTATCTATCTATCTATCTATCTATCTATCTATCTATATATCTATCTATTGATCTATCTATCTATCTATCTATCTATCTATCTATCTATCTATCTATCTATCTATCTATCGATCTATCGATCTATATATCT
>NW_004797315.1:490642-493039 GCF_000002075.1 Aplysia californica | reverse complement strand
GCAAGGGTGGGCGGTGGGTTAAGATGTGGGTATTTAAGTAGTCTTAGTCTTAGTCTGAGAGTGAAGGTGAATGGGTATGGGTGGGGATATTTGGGTGGGCTAAGGGTGAGGATGAGGGAGTAAGGATGGTGATATTCAGTTGGGTTTGGGGTGAGGATGAGAGGGTAAGGGTGGGCGAAGAGTAAAGGTATGCAGGGGGTTTTAAGGAGAGGTGTATGCGTAAGGAGGGGGATATTCAGCGTGGCTTGGGGTAAGGGTGTGGGGTTAAGGGTGGGCGAAGAATGAGGGTATTCAGGTGGTTTTAAGTTGAGGGTGTGAGAGTAAGAGTGGGCTGAGGGTGGGGGGTGGTGGGTTGTAAGGGTTGTGGGTACTCAAGTGGGCTAAGGGTGAAGGTGAGGGTGAAGTGGTTGGGAGGAGATAATGGTGGGGGTAACGGGGTTGGGGTGTCGGGATAAGGGTGGGCTGGGGGTTAATTAAGGTGTGGGTATTCAAGTCGTCTTGTCTTAGTCTTAGGGTGAAGGTGAAGGGGTATGAGCGGGGGTTGTCATGTGGGTTAAGGGTGAGGGTTGCTGGATGGTGAGGGGTAAGGGTGAGGGGATGGTAAGGGGTTAAATGTGGGGGTGTTCTAGTGGGGGGAGGATGAGGTGGTGGGAAGGACATAAAGGTGGGGGTAACGGGGTGGTGGTAGGGTAACGGGATAGGGGTAACGGGGTGGGGTAACGGGGTGGGGTTTAGAGGGTTGGGACAATGTAATCTGCCACACATTGTTCTTTGAACAAACGAGCTGCTTTTAGAAACAGGGTAAGCCACACTGTAGCCTAATCCCAGGGGATTATTCCTGAGCTGATTACAGGAACCGTCGCTTGATGCCAGAATAACTAGACCTGGTTGTGTTCAATGCTATTTGTGACTGGCATTATTATGTATGTACATGTCTTAGTTACGTCGTCCTTCCCAACCACACACACACACACACACACACACACTCACACACACGCATAAACATACACTCAAAGTACATACGCACACGCACTCACACACAAACACACACACACACACACACACACACACACACACACACACACACACACACACACACACACGCACTGCATGGAACTTAGGAAAGTATCGATGGTAGAAAATTTCCGTGACCCGAGAGGTCTACGATCTGTCTATCTCTCAGTCACCTGTTGATTGCTGGCCTCATTAATTATGTCGGGGGTGGTGGTGGTGGTGGGAATTAATCGTTGGTGGGTGGGAGACCTTCTGTGCCAGTCTATTCCTGCACCCGTGTTGTCGTTGTTGTTGTTGTTGTTGTTGTTGTTGTTGTTGTTGTTGTTGTTGTTGTTGTTGTTGTTGTTGTTGTTGTTGTTGTAGCAGGTGGTGGTGGCGTTGTGTTCTTGTTAGGTTTTTTTGTCGTCGTCGTCATGGTCACAATCATCATCATAATCATCGTCATCATCATCATCATCATAATCATCGTCATCATCATCATCATAATCAGCAGCAGCTATACGTTTTTGCACTGTGAGAGTCTGTGAGGCCTATACGTTCTTACATTGTGAGTCTGAGAGTCTGTGAGGCCTATATTATTTTCTTACACTGTGAGAGTCTATGTGGGCTATATTATGTTCTTACACTGTGAGTCTGAGAGTCTGTGAGGCCTATATTATTTTCTTACACTGTGAGAGTCTATGAGGGCTATATTATGTTCTTACACTACTCTGAGAGTCTGTGGGGCCTATACTATTTTCTTACACTGTGAGAGTCTATGAGGGCTATATTATGTTCTTACAACACTCTGAGAGTCTATTATAAGGCCTATATGTTCTTACACTGGGAGGGAGAGTCTGTGAGGCCTAAATCTATACGTTCTTACACTGTGAGAGTCTATAAGGCCTAAATCTATACGTTCTTACACCGAGAAAGTCTGTGAGGACTAAATATATACGTTCTTACACTGAGAAAGTCTGTAAGGACTAAATATATACGTTCTTACACTGAGAAAGTCTGTAAGGACTAAATCTATACGTTCTTACACTGAGTAAGTCTGTAAGGACTAAATCTATACGTTCTTACACTAGGAGAGTCTGTGAGGCCTAAATCTATACGTTCTTACACTGTGAGTCTTTGCTCTTTCTTTCCTATCAATAACTATCGTCCTTATCTCTCTCCTCCATCTTTTCCTTGTGTCTTACCCTTGTTACCCTCCATTGAAGCGTCTTATCTCCGACAACTAGAATGGCCTATTTGTGTTGACAGTGCCTTAAAATAAAGATAATTGAGGCACAGATTTCTACATACTCAATGCCTCATCAGCTTCTGCAGTATCTTGAACTCGAGCACAAGGGAGCTCCATTGGCCTAGAGGTTAGAAAAAGTGTTTGTGTGTGTGAGG
>NW_004797315.1:486620-488528 GCF_000002075.1 Aplysia californica | reverse complement strand
CCTCCCCAATTGTGTATATCCGGATGTCTCAAAGCACCACCATCACGAAAATATCCGTGACGTAAAGACAACACCTATTATTGTCCCAGGCAGACCGGGCAAAAAAAAAAACAACCAAAAAAAACTTGTCCCTGGCGCCGGCCCAACGGTCGCGCGTAGTTTCCATACGAGAGCGTAGCCCGCAGCCAATCACAAGCGACCCCAGCCTCTTCCATTGATTCGTTTTTCTTCGGCTTTGACCTTGCTACCTGCCGCGCGGTTGTAAGCTCCCAACTGGAAATTTTACGCTAAACCCTTCCACCCCTACGGCACATGGGATCGCCCGCCCTCTATAAAGAGAACCTATTTCCCACCGTGACAGTAGTACTTCTTTGACCTACCTCCGAAGCCGGGAGGAGAAAGATAAAGTTGTGAAACCAATAGAAATCATACATCGGTAATATTCATTACTTGTTCACATCAATTAACTTCTAGCGGAGTGTTCGACAGTGGTGTTCGCTAAGACAAGCCGGGAAATAATACGATGGTTTTCTTCAAACCTAACGAGGTACGTTGTCACACTCACTGCACTCGCTGACTCCTTTCTTGAGACTCAGGTGTAAACAAACCCCACGTGTTTGCTTCACACACACACACACACACACACACACATGACACACACACGCACACACACGCGCACGCTCCCACACACACACCCACACACCGGCTTCACACATCCACACTCACACACACCGGGGGGATTCTGGGTCAGGACAGTCACATTTTGGGGGGTCAAGTCTCGGGTCATCCCGATCTCTGGCCAGACTGACTAGGGCATTGTGACGCCCACTTGACTTTTGGCTCTACATAATTATTCGGTCTCATGTCTGTCGCTTGGTCATATAGATCTTGGCTTATATCTTGTCTTGAATATTATTTGGCTCGGGGTTGTGTTTTCTATGAATAATTTATTTTTCTGACTGGGCGTGAGTTTCTTGTCTCTTCAAAAAGCCTGAGTGGAGTCTTCAGCTTCTGTGAAAGTAGAAGCTAGTGTAGTGTAGTATCTAGACTATAGCATAGCATAGTATAGTAGGCCTATAGATCTAGTAGGGCCTGTAGTATATTAGGTATTATGGTATGGTATAGTATAGTATAATAAAGTGTAGTAAAGTATAGTATATCTAGTAGTATAGTATAATATTATACCATACTATACTAGATCTATTATAGTATAGTATAGTATTATCATAGTGCATAGCATGGCATAGTATAATAAATATAATAGAGTAGTTGGCTGTAGTATAGTCTAGTACATACATTATATAGATCTAGTATAGTAGGCCTATAGTATAGTATAGTATAGATCACCTAGTATAGATCTAGTATAGTATAGTATAGTATAGTAGTATAGTATAGTATAGTATAGTATAGTATAGTATAGTATAGTATAGTATAGATCACCTAGTATAGTATAGTATAAGCATAAAAGTATAATATAGTATAGTAACATAATAGTATAGCACAGTATAGCCTAGCCTAGCCTAGATCTAGATTTAGAACAGTTCAGTACTGTACAGTACAGAACACATCTGTTGTACCACAGTATTCACGTAGCACAAGGACTGACCATCCCATTGACCTCTGTCCATCTGCTACGCTTACAGTCTCAACATCAACCGGAAATGTCTTGTGATTTTTCTCTCCCACTCACAGCCGTGAGCTCCTCACAAACTACACTTTGCGCTATCATACATCATGTAGATCTATATCCTGGGTACTTTCATGACTTTGGCTAGTTATAAGTAAGCATTTTCCATACATAGGGCCTATTGATTGTGATAGAGGAAACCAGATATGTCTGGATTCCTACCTTTATGTAATAATTATTATCTTGTTGAAACGATTTAATCCTACGTACTCCCCCCCCCC
>NW_004797315.1:471124-486520 GCF_000002075.1 Aplysia californica | reverse complement strand
AGTACTGAATACTGAGGTTAGGCTAGATCTACTCAACCACCATGAGCAGCAGCAGCAGACCCATGACTCACTGTTTTGATCGGGACCCCCCCCCCTCAAACAATAATGCCTGTAGTAGACATCTAGTTAGTGAGTGACCCGTGGATGGTTAGTTAGACCGACGTGTTCAGACTCTGATGGGGCACCCGTGAGTTAGAACAAGGTGTGGGTGTTGTTGAGTGTTGAGAGAGGAACGTGGGTCTTGGGGGGGGGGGATCTATAAGATCTTAAATTTGATCTAAGCACAGTTCGAAAATAAATTAGATCTAGATATCTAGATCTAGTAGGATGTGTGTGAGGCGAACATTCTAGAAGTAGAAGCCATATAGATCTATTATTAAAATTACTCACGCTCAACGAACGTGGGAAGGTAAAGGTCTAAAGGTGAGCCGGCGAGGGAAAAACTCGAGCATTGGTCAGCTTGGGAGCTATTTATAGAACACAACGTAATGGACTCGCGCTTTGACAAAATTTCCATGAGACTGAGAGCGCGAGTCGACGAAGAAAAAGCGGGTGTTGTGCGCACGCGCAGTAGGCCCGAGCCTCACGCGGCGTGGCGGACTGTCGCGAAGTTGCCCCTTCGTCCCTGCTCTCGCCACTTCGGCCCTTTCCGCCAGCGGTCAAATCAATAGTCGGAACTCGATCGATCCGCGGTCGGCTCTCGGGCTGGCTGACTGCGCGCGCATGATGTGGTGAGGGTTGGGCAGAGAGGGAGAGGAAAATTTTCCTCTGTGGGTGAGCGAGGGAAGGTCATAGTCTCGAGGAGGATGGCTCACTGAGACAAGAGAGACTACGTCATTGGTGGAATTTTATTCCAACCGGCGTGAGTAACCATCTGAGAAGGGAAGAGAAAGATTTGGGCCTTAGACCTCAGAACTCACAACAGATCCTTTGCCAGCCAGCCGGGAGACCGCCATTTCCCAAAGACGTTTTCTCTGCCATATTCGGCCTTTTACAATTTCACGGCTCTCTATCTCTCTCTCCAAAATGGAAACTGGAATTGCCTACAAACATAAGGTTCTTACTTTATTACCCTTTTCTGCTCGTTTTCTCTCAAACTCAAGAGTGTATCATCTTCGTGGGATATCTACCGTCAATAACTGGGAGTCCCAGTTTCTTTATTTTTCTCCGGCAGATTTCTTTTGTTCTCGTGGATGCGCTCGGCTGTCGGTGTCTGTGAACAAACAAAAGTTTTAATTGTTATTTTTTAATTAATTTTTGTAATGATGCTCTCTCTCTCTCTCTCTCTCTCTCTCTCTCTCTCTCTCTATCTCTCTCTCTCTCTCTCTCTCTCTCTCGGAGTGTGAGAAAACATGCGGTGATACAACTAACACGTTCTGTGACAGTTCGCCGGTCGGTTGGTTGCTCGTGTGTCGATCGCTCCCGATCTTGGGTGTGGTCTGTTCCTTCTTTACTATCAAACATCCACCCTCCTCATTATCTCTCCTTCGCTTCTTTATATTACCATGTCACTCTTGAGCAACTACTCTATTCTTCCCTTATCTTCGGCACTTGTATTTTAACTAATTGTATTGTGAGTACCGTAAAATCGTGACAACCACACCCCCAACTCATTGCCCGTCCCGGTCTGTGTCGTCCCCAGAAGAAGCAGGACCTAGAGCCGTCCGAGGCCGGGTCCAGCGTCACTTCCATCGAGTCAGACGACCTGAAAGAGCGGGAAAACTGGACGGGCCGTCTGGACTTCCTGCTGTCATGTATCGGGTTCGCCGTGGGTCTGGGGAACATCTGGAGGTTCCCTTATCTCTGCTACAAGAGCGGAGGAGGTATGTGTGCAGGGTCATAGAAAATGTGGGCAAGGAGAACATTCTTTTTGGAAATGGAAATGCGCAGTATAAATGCTATTTATTATTATTATTATTATTATTATTATTATTATTTTTTTTTTTTTTTTTATTTTTTTTTTTAAATTATTATAATTTATAAATAAAATGTGTGCCAGGATAACATTTATAACTGTAAGTATGTGCAAGGATGACATAACCATAACATAAATAATACTGTATGCAAGGATAACACATACCTATGTGCAATAACACACATAAAATGTGTGTGAGGATAACGTTTATAACTACGTGCAAGAATGACATAATCATAACATAAATATTACTATAAGCAAGGACAACACGTACACCTAGATGCTATGATAACTGATGACGTATATTATTATATGTGCGAGGATAACATACCTATGATGTGCAAGGAAAACAATGTCATAGCAGTTTGTTTGGTGTGTCACTGTAGGCTGTAAGAGGTGATGTATTTATGTCGGTATCATGTTTTACTTCTAATTTTTCTTTCCAAACTGTCAGTTTCTGGCAGTTTTGCTATAAGATGTCCCTATGTATTTCAACTCGTTTGATAAATGAAATGTCTGCTGTTGTTCCGGCAGGTGCCTTCCTTGTGCCTTACATAATTTTCCTGATCCTGTGTGGCCTGCCGTTGTTCTTCATGGAGATTTCCTACGGCCAGTTTGCCAGCCTGAGCCCCATCACCGTGTGGAGAATCAGCCCGCTCTTCAAAGGTACGTTGTGTCCTTGTTCATAGGCATGTCTCCTGTCCACGTGGCTCTGAGATGGAGGGGGATTTCTTGTTTGGAAGCTTGTGAATTACTTCACCTGTTGTATCCCTTGCCAATCTCTCCTTGAGATACCCACTGGCAGTCAGATAAATTAGGCCAATGGTCAAAACTTGTAGACTGCGCTTGTTTTCACAACATTTAGGCTATGTTTTGAAAGTGGTCAATATGCTCTCGACCAATGTCAACATTCATTAGACAAGAGTTTTCAGGGGAAATAGGGACAAAATAAACAACAACAACAAACAATAATAACAATAAAAACATCAAAACAACAACAAACAACAACAACAACAAATACACGTTCAGAAATTTGCAAGAGAGTTCTGATTAAGAAAATTAAAGTCTTATTCCTGCAATGTCACAGCAGGATGTTTCAACAACAGACTTCAGGCTATTATATTATAAGGTGACCGACATTCGCTTTAGAAACATTTCTGGGAGAATCGCTCGATTAAATTGTTTTGGTTCACCTCTTGGACAATCGCTAATTTTGTTTTTCGGTTTTTCTTTTTTTCCCCCTCCTCGTCTCAGGTATCGGCTACGGCATGGTGATCATCTCGGGCATTGTGTGCGTCTACTACAACATCATCATCACCTGGACCTTCTACTACCTGTTCATGTCCATGAGGAAAGTGCTGCCCTGGAGCGTGTGTGGCCAGAGCTGGAACTCGCCCGACTGCGTGGTGGAGAGGCCGGTCATCAACGAAACTGAGGCGCTCGAGACCACGTCCCTGTTTGAGAACGCAACGTTTGCGTTAGACAACTCAACTTCCTTCGCCAACTCATCTTTTGTCAACAGCTCGGTGATCGTGGGCAACATGAGTGCCCTGGTCAACAAGACAATGTTCAGCCCAGCCAGCCAGGAGTTCTGGGAGTAAGTACAACCACAACAGATCTCATTCCTCTATCATTAACGACCACAACACATCTCATTCCTCTATCATTAACGACCACAACACATCTCATTCCTCTATCATTAACTACCACAACACATCTCATTCCTCTATCATTAACGACCACAACACATCTCATTCCTCTATCATTAATGACCACAACACATCTCATTCCTCTATCATTAACAACCACAACAGATCTCATTCCTCTATCATTAACGACCACAACACATCTCATTCCTCTATCATTAACGACCACAACACATCTCATTCCTCTATCATTAACAACCACAACAGATCTCATTCCTCTATCATTAACGACCACAACACATCTCATTCCTCTATCATTAACGACCACAACAGATCTCATTCCACTATCGTTAACAATCGCTCAGAACAAGAACAAAACTGTTACTTGGTTTTCATTAGAGTTTGATGGCATCTGCAACTTATAGGTCATACATTTAATCATCCCAGTGTCAGATACTTATTAATCTTATTAATACTTAGGATTATATCCACACAAAAAAAAGAAGAGAAAAGATAAGGATGATAGCTGTTTGAATAGGGAAAAGGAGCAACCCACCCCTGAACACCCATCAACCACCCACCTGCTTCCTCTGCTGTTACCAACACTTGTTTTTCAACTGTTCTTTCAGACATTTAGTGCTATTATGAGCAAGCTTGAAAGGGATTTTTACATGACATCTCCATTTCTATTGCGGGAGAAATTTTTAGATGATGTTCTATTCTGACCTACTCAAGTGTGAATTTCTTCAAAAACATTTTACTGATTTGAGATGGTTTGATTTGTCCACCACTGTTTACTCACACTTGCCATGCCTCTTGCCTCTCGCAGGAACAATGTTCTGGAGAAGACGAGCGGCATTGAGGACTTTGGTGGCATCCGCTGGCCGCTGTTTGGCTGTCTGGTACTTGCCTGGACCATCGTCTTCCTCTGTCTGTGTAAAGGAGTCAAGTCCTCTGGGAAGGTAAGCACACGGATTGGTTCTTTAACCCCCCCCCCCCCTCACTGGTGTTGATGTGGCTGCAAGTTAGTGAAATTCTGTAGTATTCTAGAGTTGAGAATTGATGAAGTTTGCGAAGTGAATTTTTTTTAGTTCAGGAAAGATAAGAATTTATGAAGGTTATCAGTGCACTTGATGTAAGATCCTGCAATATTTCAAAGTTAAGGATTGATAATATTTGCAGACATTTGAAGTAAGATAAGATGATAAAGATAATGCTTTATTGTCCCCGAAGGAAATTTTTCTTTTCTGACTGTCCAGGACCTTAAAAAAAAGAAAGCGTAAAATTCTGAAAAAAAGAAAGCGTAAAATTCTGTAGCATCCTAGAGTGATCAATCTATACCGTACCCTTTAGAGTTTCTAATCTCCGAGCTCCTCTCGTGTGCCCCCAGGTGGTGTATGTGACGGCCACGTTCCCCTACCTGGTACTTCTGATCCTGTTGGTCCGTGGCGTGACCTTGCCCGGTGCCGCGGAGGGCATCAAGTTCTACCTGATCCCCCGCTGGGAGAAGCTGGCCACGTTCAAGGTGTGGGGCGACGCCGCTGTGCAGATCTTCTACTCGGTCGGGATGGCCTGGGGCTCACTCATCACCATGGCCAGCTACAACAAGTTCAGCAACAACGTGCAGAGGTGAGCAGGCTCCTCGCTGGTCCTTCTTATCACTTTGCGCTCACTCGGCGCATCACTCGGCGCAATAATGCGGCAGTGAAAATTATCCGTTCCAGTTCAACTGCGCCAGGCCGGAGAAGTCTGTTGCAGTCACTCTCCGGGCTGGGTGATGAGATAAGGGGTATTTTGAACTGCTGGCTGTGTGACTGCAAAGTGTTATTTTATTTCCCATCTTGGGTAGAAAGAATTGTGAAGGATGAAAGAAATATGAATTCAATCTTCATATACTTTTTTAATTGAAGGAATTTTATGTAATCGAAAAATACGGTCAGAAGTGCCCGAGATGACCTTCCATTGTCCAGGAGAAAAGTGGTTGTCTTAAACATTAATTTTTTTTCTTCTGTTGTTCCAACTTACACTTGGAGATTTGTTAACCCTTTCTGATGCCTGGGGTCGTTTTTTACCCCTGGGGTTGTATTCTTCACACTTTAGAATACTTCCAGAACGAAGATCTCTTTGAAACTTACAGTATTTTTCAAAAAATCATTTTGACAGACTGCTATGCAAAGCGTACGGATCAGATTAACAAGTAAATTTCCTCTTTTGAAAGTGGGGGCACGGATTTCCCCACATTGTATCGATATGATAGTAAAACATGACGTACGGACAGGGTTGAAAGACGACTATATCTAACAAATGCTGACTATATCTAACAAATGACATGTACTTTTCCTCTGCAGAGATGCCTTGATTGTGCCCATCCTGAACTGCAGCACCAGCATCTTCGCCGGCCTTGTCATCTTCTCCGTGCTGGGCTTCATGTCCCACACGACCGGCGTGCCCATCGACAAGGTGGTCACCCAGGGACCTGGCCTGACCTTCGTCGTGTACCCAGAGGCCGTGGCTAAGATGCCCCTGTCCCAGCTGTGGGCCATCTTGTTTTTCCTCATGATCTTCACCATTGGCTTGGACAGTCAGGTAGGCACAGTGGGTGGCTGGTGGGTGCTCTGGTGGGGTTTACTCCTGCTTTCCTATCAAACATCCCTGATTAGTATCTGTACACCATCTTTCCTTTATAATTCATTCTCTGTGTGTTGCAAGTGCTGTAAAACTCTTTACTGAAACTAAAGGTATGCATTTATAATTGTGCCGATAGTACCATAAAACATAGTACAGTTAAGCAACCAACAGATCAATCAATCAGTTAATCAAGTATGCGTATCCATTGGGTTTTAGAAAACTCAAAAGTGGTATAGCATGGTCATCAACAGATATGTCTGAGCATAAAATAGGAAAATTCCATTGGGGTGCGGATAATGATATTCCTTGAAGTTGCATTTCTTACTTAGGTTCTTTTTGAATCGTGAGTATTTATTGTATTGCAATAGAATGTGCCTGTTGATTTTTGTGTGTGTGTGTGTTTGTTTGTGTTTGTTTGCGTGTGTGTTGTTTTTACATCTGTCATTGATGGTTTGGGTTTTTTCTCCAATTTTTGTCGCCAGTTTGGAATGTTTGAAACCATGACCAGTGCTTTCATCGACGAGTACCCACAGCTGTTGAGAAAGAAGAAGATTCTCTTCACCGCCTTCATGTGCTTCATCGAGTTTGTTCTGGGAATCCCGATTGTGTTCCAGGTGAGATCCTGTCCGAGTCAGGCTTCTAGTTCTAGTGTGCGGAGCAATAAATGTCCTTTTAAAGGGAACATCGTAACTCATTCAGGACATTGTCTTTAAGAGAAGGTCTTCACTCATTCAGGAACCAAGTTTTTCAGCAGTTGAAAAGATTTCTGTGAATATAATTATTTTTTCCTTCTGAAATGATTTTCGCCCTTCTCATTGAAAATGTCAATGATCTAGTTTGCAGTTTAGTTAGGCTAATTTAGTGTTTACAGTATGTGGATATTTTGTCTCTAATGATCGGCACTTCGGTCAGCCACATAATATAACCTCTATGTAACCTATGTCTTATATAATACTCCTCTGTGGCTGTTTTTTTAACCACATATGTTTTGTATGAAAATTTTCTGTGGCAGTTCTTGTAACCATATACGATAATGTGTCTGTTTGTGGTCTCCCCAGGGTGGTGCGTACCTGCTACAGATCATGGACTGGTACTGCGCGACCTTCTCCCTAATGCTTCTCTCCTTCTCCGAGTGTATGGTGATCTCGTGGATCTATGGAGTCGACCGCTTCCTCAAGGACATTGAGCTTATGATTGGCTACAAGCCGTCCGTCTTCTGGAAGATCATGTGGAAGTTTGTCACTCCAGCAGTTGTCCTGGTGAGTGGAAACTTTGGGGGTTCTAGTTGTTTATCTCACACACACACACACACACACACACACACACACACACACACACACACACACACACACACACACACACACACGCACGCACACATGTATATATATATATATTATATGCACTTGAAGGGCAAAGGAAATTCACACACCTAAAAAATATTGCATTCATTTTACTGTGAGGTCTTGCAAAACTTTTTTCTTTCATAAGTGGTCATGTATTCAAGAGCAGATTGAGTGAAAATCATGATCCCGAATTCAGTTCATGTGACTTTTTCAAAGAGAATGATAATATAAAGGTATGGAATTTGCTGTCTCCAGATATAGGTTTGTCCAAAGAAGTGCACACACTGTGATATCTCCAGATATAGAATTGTGTTAAGGTCTGTCCAGATGTTTTAGTTTTTTAGTTTAGTTTTAGTACGGTTTGACGGCGCTTGCAACTGCATAAGGTCATATGAGCACCATGTCCAGATGTACTAATTTCCTTGTGTATATTTCCCTCATGCACTCTGTTCTCTCTCTAGATGTACTAATTTCCCTGTTTCGTTCCTCGTCCAGTTCATCTGGCTGTTCAGTGTGAGCCAGCTGGAGCCTGTGACGTACGGCGACTACGAGTACCCGACCTGGGCCATCACGTTTGGCTGGCTGCTGGGTCTGTGCTCCATCATCCCCGTGCCCATCCTCGCCATCCATGCCATCTACAAGGAGGAGACCGGCACTCTGTTCCAGGTGAGGACCGATGCCGTCTGGGTGTGAACCCTGAGCATGAACTCCTGAGTGGTTTACTCTTGAGTTTACATGCTCGCCTCACTTTAGTTTTAGTGAGAGTATTAGTTTAGTTTTAGTAGAGGTTTTACTGCGCTTGCAACTGCATAAGGTCTTATGAGCACCATTAGTGAGAGGTTTTACGGCACTTGGAACTCGTATAGGTCATAGAAGTGCTCAAGATTTGAGGCGTTTCTAGACAGTAACAGTAGCATACAAAGAAATGAACGTTGAGAGATCAGGAACGATAGGTGGTTTACTCGTCTGGTACTTCCTTCCAGTTTAGACATCTACTTAAGAAAATTTTTTTCCCGATTTCGTCTTTTTGCACTCCAGCTAATTTGTTGATGAACAAGGAGAATGGATAAATCTTGTTTACTCCGACCGATGTGTCATGTAAAAATTGGTTCCTTACAGGAGGAAACTTGATAGCTGAATGAGGGTCAGGTTGATCATAAATGCACTGGACCTTAGTGCTGGTTCTGAAAGCATAAGTCCCCTTTCATGAATTGTTTTGATAGTTTGAATTTGAGAAAGAGTTTCTAGGTGCTCGCAACTGCATAAGGTTATATGAGGCAAATGAATTGTTGATTCTGTGAAAACTTGAAAACTTCTAAGATTTAATAATCCAATGTAATGTTGCTCTTGTTCTCCAGAGAATCAGAAAGCTAGTCGAGCCTGCTGCCAACTGGGGACCGTCTCAAATGGAAGACAAAATGCGATACATCGAGTCCATGACCTCCTTCGAGCGCGAGCGCTTCGAGGCAGCTCAGCAGAACGTTGACCGTCAGCGCTACCTGGTGATGAGAAACATGAACAGCAGCGCCATCTACAAAGGTCCCGTGACGACCATCAATCTGGACACAGCCGAGGAGTCAGCCGTCAGAGAGCAGATGCTGCCCGCCGGGGCGGCCAACTACCCATTCTCAGCGCCCACGGAGCCCTCGCATTTAACTAACCTTTTGAACGGTGAAAAACCACCCAACAGCATATGTTGATTCCTGACCTGGATTCCTGTCTAGTCACAAGCCGTCCGGAGCTGACTGAGAGCAAGGACACCTGATTGTGTTGTGACCTCCAACCTCCGACCCAGTTCTATTGCTGGCTTTTGTTGGAGCGAGCGATGGTGATACGAAAAGAAGGGTACTTAAATATAAGGTTTTTATGTTGGCGGACGGAAAATCCCAGTGGGTATGTTGTTCTAAGCCTTGTGAATGAGTGCTAAAAGAGAAATGTGTACATGTTTGATTGAAATATTGTTCTAAATCAGAGTCACAAAACTATCGTAAACATACAATATAAAGAACTTTTTTAAAGTGCAAAAAACTTAAAATTGTAAGTAATAATTCCAGCAAACAATGCAAGTTTTTAAGGGTTTGAGATTAATTCAGAACTTTTTAGTAGTGGTGGACACAAAGATGTTCTAATTGTGATTCGTAGAAATTTGTACCTTCACATTGTATGAAACAGTGGGAATACTCAAGTATTAAATATGAAGCGTTTTAGTCCACCATCATAGCAGTAATTCTGCCTTACAAAAGCAAGAGGTATATAACTAATCTATATGTAGTAGACATTTTGCAATATTGGTAGGAGATTTCCGCGAATGTTATCCTGAAGTGAGCAAGACGTACATCGGGCATTGTATGGTTCAGTCTTTCATCTTCCTGTGCCCCTCAAAGTTATTTATTGCACTTCCTGCCATTGTTGACCATCTAGACAATCAGTCGCGGTCGTGATTCCATACATTCATGTCATTTCTGAGTTTCTGGAGACTCGGGGTATCCATGTTGTACCCAGGGTATCCGGTGTTGCATTCAGCATATCCGGTGTTGCATTCAGCATATCCGGTGTTGCATTCAGCATATCCGGTGTTGCATTCAACATATCCGGTGTTGCATTCAGCATATCCAGTGTTGCATATCAGCATACATCCAATGTTGCATTCAGCCGGTGTTGCATTCAGCATATCCGATGTTGCATATCAGCATACATCCGATGTTGCATTCAACATATATCTGAAGTTACATTCAGCATATCCGATGTTGTGCATCCAGCCTGTCTGAGTCTCTTGAGAATTACAATGCTTACACAGCTTAAGCTTAAGCTTAGTCTACCCGGGACCATAGAATATCTGCCGCAGTCATCTTGAGAGAGAGTCCTGAATCTTCTTAAGTTTGATCCACAGTCACTGATCTCAGTGTTCCTCTACTGCGCTGCTCTTCTTTTCTACTTTGTTTTTATTCCATTTTGAGATACTACTTTTACTTTTTGATAATGGTCGCCAGTGAAAGTGCATCAACACAAATGATACAAACATAAATTAAAAGGCATAATGATGCTTTTCCCATCTATCTGAATGCATTTTATTAATTTTTTAAAGACAAACTTATCCAAAAGCTCATAACTAAAGTGCTTTTTAAACCGAAGGTGAATTGAAAAAGTTAGACAAACTTTTTTCTATCTAGAACTGGATTTGTTTAGAGGCAACGTAAGATCATAAAGCTGTGGAACTGTTTCAGTAAGGGTCTTTCAAGAAAAAGACATCATTTTTGCCCTCATTGTTTAAGAAACAAATGTATTACCGGTAGAATTGTTTTGTTTTTTTATACCTTTGAACTTGACAATCTCCTTAGATTTTGATATTGTATGTGTGTGTGAGAGAGAGAGATATAGAGAGGGTTCGCCTTACATACAGGGTGTTGTGTGTTAGTAATGTCAGTGGCTATGGATGTATATAAGATGCTACGGATGTTTAAATATATATATAAATACCCCTTGTATATTTCTGCCAATGAATCTGACGAATGTATATAGCCAACTGTAAATATGTACAAAAGAGGACGTGTGATTGCGATGCTGAGTGTGATGCTGAGTGTGAAAAAGTCGTGCGCTATGAAAAGACAAGATTGGTGCTGTTCACGTTTGAGCATCATATATTTATGGAAGAAGACAATCACTTTTGAAGCAAAAGAATCTTTATTTGAATGTTCGGGGGCGTGGTATGACTTTCTTTGTGTTTGCAAGCCTGTGCATGTTTGTTCAGATGAATGAATGACGAGAAAGTATGAAGGGACGTTGAAAAATGTCATTGGATGTAAATGTTCATTTTGTCACTGACTGCAAGCAAGCCTTCAAGCTATGCCATACTGATATCTGCTGATCTGACTACTCTCCAATTGTTTTCATTTCATGACTTCATTTTTAAAAATCAAAACTTCGATATATATGAATTGTATTCTTGCGTAAGAGCAGAAGAGAAACCAACTTTAAATCTACGTAAAGAGGGAAAGAACTGCAGTTTTTTAAAGTTAAAGCTGCTTGAATAGAAAAGAAAAAAACATTCAAGCATTTGTTTCAAATTTTTGTCTTGTAACTGAGGAAAATTATTTTTAAGCTTAAAAGGTTTGTTTCATTATCCACCCCCCCCCCCCTTCACCCCCCCCCCCCCCTCCCCCTTTAATTTTTCCCTCACACTTTCTGAGGACAGCACACAACATTTGGATGTAAATGAACACACTTTGAAGGTATAGGACCACAAGTTGTTGTAGAATGTTAAGGCCAGATATCTACAAGGTTTCTGCTGCTGTCAGACGTCTCTTGTTGCTAACATTCATTCCGAAAACACAGCAATGAATTGTTCATGTTCCTTCCCTGATGTTACATTGTGGAAACACGGTGAGACTCACCGTCTCCTGTTAATATTTATTCCCTTCTCTATGAGCTGTCTCTCTCTGTCTCCTTTCTTTCTTCTTTTCCTATTTTTAGCCTCTCATGATTCTCCACTTTCCCTGCTTCTAACTCACTTTTGCAAAGGTCAACTGTTCCTCACAAGCCAAAGTATTCAGGTTCAAACCTGTAGACCCGGCTGGCACAATGCTCACGTTGGCTCATGGCACAACGAGGATTTTGTTGTTGTTTTTTTTGGTGTTTTTTTTTGGGGGGGAGAAGAACAGATTTATTTTAGTCAAAGAATCTCAGCCTTGACTGTGTTATACAATGTTGAGCTCACATGCTGTTCAAGCTATTGACAATCAAATACTCCATAGGGCTGGGTGGGTTTTTTTTAATGATTATGTGTCAAGAATATCTTTTTTTAAGATTAAATAACAGAAATTGTTTTTTCATTGACCATAATTAAACTATAATTTTTATGATTGAAACATTTACAAAGTTTAACATCTTTCTGCTTGTATTGAAAAGTGACATACTGTAAACATCTTTCTGTATGTGACACTAGTACATAGAAGGGGGACAATACTACCCTGTTAGTTCCATCATCGTTACTTTTGCTCCAAAGTTGCAGAAAAACAACTACGCCTCTTGTTAAAGAAACGGAGAGACCAAAGTTTTGTCAAAGAAATTGTTAGATGTTGATCTGATGTCACTCCAAAATTCTGAAACTTTCAGAACCAAGTATGCGTGCTCACAGATGCAGCTGATGATCTTGGAATGAGATTATCTTTAGCGTAGCACTGTCAGTCATGTTGTGCAAGGTTTTGTTTTTTTTATGTTGAGAGCTGAATCTCCTTTCTCTTTTGCTTTGTGCAGAATCCTGCAGGGACTGTCTCATAAGTTTGTGGCTCTCAGAGGCTCTGTTCTCACTTTTTGTTGCGTTTTCTTATTATGCGGGACTGGGGGGGAATGTTATGACGTTTTATACATGAACTACATTTTGTTAATGCTGAAAAAAGAACCAAAATAAAATAAAAAACGGTATAACAATTTGAATTTTGTTATTGAGTAAATTTCTACTAAATACATGTGTTTCTGTGCAATTGTCTCATTGTCAAATTGTAAGTTTGTGTTGGCCTATGTAGGCCCTGAGGGGTGGTTGATGGGTGCTCTGGTGTGGTGTGGTTTGCTCCTTCTTTCCTATCAAACATCTATCGTCCTTTTTTTCCCCTTCTTTTTTCTTCGTATGTTACTCTCCAGTATAATAGCACCTCTAATCTTCTGTAGGCTACTTGTATGACCTATTTGTATTGAAAGTGCCGTGAAACTGGCCGTTAGTCAAACTAAAACTTTCCTATCACGTCTATCGTCCTTTTCTTTCCTCATGGGTGGTTGGCGGGCGCTCTAGTGTGGTTTGCTCCTTCTTTCCTATCAAACATCTATCATCCTGATCTCTCCTCCTTCTTTCTCATGTTTGTTACTCTCTTGTAACACCTCTAATGTTCGGCACTTATAATATGACCTTATTGTGTTGCAAGTGCAGTAAAACTCTTAATAAAACTTAAACTTCCTTTCCTCCTTTTCTTCGTATGTTACTCTCCAATAGCACCTCTTACTTTCTGTACTTGTATGAACTTTTTGTGTAGCAAGTAGCCTACTGGGAAGCTCTGACAACAAGTCAAAACTAAAACTGAATATTATTATAAGATTAAAGTGTCTACATAATATGTACATATACTTTTGTGTCACTAGCGTAATATTATGGTGCCACAGTCGGGCTTGTTCCCTTGTCTACGGCGTGGGTTCGAATCCTGCAAGTGGAAGCTGTTGTCCAATCGTCCGTCTCACAGCTGTGACATTGAGTGGCCTTAGTGGTCTAGTGGTTATAGACTTGCTTTCGCTGTCGTAAGGTCGTGGGTTTGAATTCCTTAATAAGGCGCAGGACGATATGTCCTTTTGAAAGGCACGACATATAATACAAATTTTCCTCACTTCACTCAGGTGGTTTTTAATTTTTGTTTTAGTAAGCCTTTACGGCGCTCGCAACTGCATATAAGGTCATATGAGCGCCAAGGGGTAGATGTCCACAGAGAAGTCCAAACGTGGATTCAGGCTTACTCTGCTGACCTCTTTAGCCTCAACAGCACAAAGTCTGCTTCGACTATCAACAAAGCACCCCGGAAATGTAAAAAAAAATTATTATTTTTTAGTAGAGTGTTTTACGGCACTCGCAACCGCATAAGGTCATATGAGTGCCAAGGGGTAGGTGTCAACAAAGAAATCTTTACAGGGAATCAGACTTTGACTGCTCACCTCTCTAGCTTCAACAGCACAAGGTCTGCTTCGACTATCAAAGCACCCCAGAAATAGCGGGTCACAAGAGTGTGACAAACATACAAAAGAAATAGAGGAGAATGACAATAGTATTGTAGATCAGGCACAGTTATGAGCGTGACATGATGAATCAGCCCATCTACAATTCTACTGTGCTTGAACGAGAAATGCCCCCCCTTTGGGAATGGCCTAAAGACACTTCAGTCAGTGACACCGCCCCGGGTGTAAGTTGAGTTCACACGAGAGTGACAAACACACCAAAGAAGTAGAGAAAAAAATGACAATAGTAAGTATGAGGAAGGAAAAAGAAGCAGTCCCCCCTCTGTTGTTCCGGCACAGTTATGAGCATGACATTGACAAATCAGCCCATTTACAATTCTACTTTGCATGAGAACATGTTAATATGCCTGAAGATGATACACTTGGCAGAATAAAGGCATTTCTTTTGTTTCAATAAAAGTTATGTTACTCTCAGCATGACTTAGAGTTATTTGTAAAGAGTAGGCTTCGGCCGCCACCTGGGCAAAATTCCAAATTTCCTACCAACTGAAAACGATTAACGTGTCCCGCGCGCTCATACGAATTTATGCAGTTGAGAGCGCCGTAAAACACCGACACAAAAAAGGGGAAACAAAGAAATTCGGCATAATAATTATTCCAAGAAATTTTCGCCGATATTTTGGTTGAACGTGCCAAGGGGAATAATTCAATCAAATGTGTTTGACGAGTCAATTACCCCCCTTGAAAATATCTGTTTATTTTGATCTAAGAGAATTTGTTTTGTGATTTGTCCCGTTGTTTGGGGTCAATGTTGTTGGGATGTTGTTGTATTTTTTGTGTTTATTTGTTGTTGTTGTTTTTTTGTCTGTTTGTTTGTTTTTTGGAGGGGGGATGTTTGTCGCGTTTTCTTTTCTTTTTTGTTGTTTAGCTTCGCTTTGACTTCGTTTTCATTCCTGCTGTCAGTTTGCTTGTTCTCTTTTGCCATTGGGGGTAAGTTTTTTTGTTTTTTTTTGCTGTTTGCTCGTTTTGTTGATTCGTTCGTTTGTTTGTTTGCTTTTAAAGAACTTACTGCTTTGTTTCTATTTTTAGGTGTTTTTTAGGGGGAGGGGGAAAGAAAAGCAGAGGCAGTGGGGTGGGGCAGAAAAACCGGAGG
>NW_004797315.1:465946-468451 GCF_000002075.1 Aplysia californica | reverse complement strand
AGAAAAAAAAGAAACAAACAAACAAACACATTTTTGAATAAATATATAAGTGTAAATAAATAAATAAACAAATAAATAAATATGCAGTAAAACTTACTGCACAAAAGAGTTCATGAGAGCGACCAGTTCATCCATGCTGAGGGCTGGGTCCGTGAACCGGTTCTGCAGGGATTCGGAACATCGAGTCAGGCACACCTGGCTAGCCATGCTGGACACGTTGACCACTCTGAGGACACAGGCAGAGGTCAGTGGGGAGAACATCAGAGCCTCGCACTTTCGAGAAAAAACGTGAGGCATCGTGGTGAAATTAGGAGCTCGTCAAAATTACGAAATCCGAGAAATCGGCATTTTTTCTGGCCGTTCGGCAATTTTTTTAATATTTTCTTTTGTTGTGGCTCAACACCTTTCTTTGTCTATTTAAAAGCACATTTCTGTGTTGATATTACTGAAAAAACATTGATTACAGGCACCCAAAAAAATTTTTCATTTTCATTTTTCAAGCACTCTCAAGCTATGGAAGTTACCAAAATTTGGCGGCCATTTTCCCATTAATTTTACCTCTGAAACCAGGCAACCCTCCCCTCCTTCAGTCGCAAATATCAAGACTTCTATTCAACATAGATGGATTTTTTTCCACCAAAAGCAAGGCAAATGAACAGGTTTAAGGGTGATACCAATAACCTCATTTGCCCCAAAATTGCCGAGTGGCTGATTCCATCACGTAGTGCCACAAACTATCGAAGCCGCGCACTATCAGAGCAGCGCCCTTTTTATGATATCGGTACAATTAGATTGCCAATTACTAAAGCAGTACCATCAAACAATTTAAGTACCCTCAGCGTTTTACTGGGCTTGGGACCGGATATCAGTTAGCTTCTGTATTGAACGACTAGGCTTTTCAGGTATAAAACATATCTACAGGACAGGGGCGATCTTTCAAGTGTAGTGTTGGGGCAGCATTTACTTGCTCTTTCAGGATAAAAAGTGAATTTGTGAGACTTGTCTTTCTGCGTATAATATTTGCTTGTTACACATTCTCCCTTCTTTCTTGGTAGTGCCTTTCTGTTTGGTCTGTGTCTTTAGTTTCAGTTTAGAAATGGTCCGGAAGTCGCTTAACGTCTCCAGAAAGACGAACATAATGTGTGGGTGGGGGCTATAGAGAGACATTTTATCAAGGGGACTGTCACCATTGGATGGAATCATCAATCTAATTGTATCGATATGGTCAAAAAGTGCGCGGCTCTGAGAGCTTCCCGGTCAGTGATACGTCACACTCTCCAATATACGGTCGGTTTTAAGGACAAGCGGGCTAAACCAGATTTCAAGGGTTTCCAAAAATCTTCACCGGCACCAAAAGTGGGTATTTTCCTACCTACAGGAGAAGTGTAGTTTCATTGGTGTGTATATTTGTTTGGTTATAGAGAAAACTCTCCTTGTCTTTTAAAGAACTGAACAAACTTTCCATTTTCTCAAAACAGCATTTTTCGGGATAGCCCCCTTGTGCTTAAAAGCGACCATACAATGAGTTTTTAATATCCCTATATGAAATCAGTCAAGTGAAAACCCAACTTAGTTATTCATAAATTATTGCATATTGTTAAAGTTAGTCAAGTTAAGAACAAGCCATGTCCATTACCAGAAGTCACAGCAGAAAATTTCAAACATATCTGCAAAATATCAAATTATGGATAAAAACGGGGGGGGCATGCCTCCCTGTAACCCCCCAGATTTTTTTACTTGGTCCAGAGGCTCAAAACATTTTGATTGGTCTATCTCTGTCGGAGACGTCTACGGATAGGTACTGTGACCAAATATCGTGTATACGTTAGTAGAGAATCTTTGCCCTGATAGTACAATGTTATTATGACATTTGAGAGCGCCCTTCTTCTAGCGCGTGACGTCCCGTGATATGAGCGTAGCGTAAACCAAAGAGGAAGTGGAATATATTGGTAGTAGAGAATCTTTGCCGTGATACAATGATGTTATGATGACATTTGAGCGCGCCCTTCTTCTAGCGCGTGACGGCCCGTGATACGAGCGTAAACCAAAGAGGAAGTGGAATATCTTGGTAGTAGAGAATCTTTGCCTACCTGGCGTGTGGCCGGAGCAGGGGAGACAACACGGTACACACGTCCAGGGGGGCGAAAAAGTTGACCTTGCACGTGCCCTCGACCTCCTCCGCGAAACTGAAGCCAGCATCTTTCTGTCGGAGAAGTCGAGAACAATCATGGCCTTATTAATACAAGAAAAATGTTTCTGAAAAGTATTTTTCTGCCTTTATCAGCTCATTATAATTTATATAAGGCCTAAGCAAGGTTGTGGGCTCTCGTGGCATAGAGGTTAAGGTGTTGGCCTCTCATTCAAAGGTCCCGGGTTCGAATCCGGGTAGCGACCGAAAAATTTTCTTCTCTAAAATTGTCCCCTTTCACCTCCTTCCCTGCTCTCTAGCAATGTTCTGTTGTCTGCTTTCATTTCCACTTTCTGCCCCCACCCCCTCACCTCCTT
>NW_004797315.1:463649-464639 GCF_000002075.1 Aplysia californica | reverse complement strand
TAAATAAATAAATAAATAAATAAATAAATAAATAAAAACCCAAAGCCATCTACCCACACGACGTACCTGGTACGCTATCCCGGCGTTGTTGACCAGCACGTCTAGTCCCTGGTACTGTCTCTGGAGGAAGTCTCTGAGCTTGACCACACTCTCGTGGTCACTGACGTCCAGCGGGTGGAACTTGGGGTGGAGATTTTCCTTCTCCAGTTCCTTCACCGCCTCCTGACCCCTGCTCTCATCTCTCGCTGGAAGAAACACACAACTATAAACAATTTACCTCCAGTTATTCCATACATAATTCTTTCTTTAAAAAAAAAATTCTTTTGTGCCAAGATTTATCAGCAAAATTGTGCCACGACGTGGTGGGATCAGGCGCTCGTCAATTTTTGGGCATGAGGAATTATTGGCACCACCTGAAAGCTTATTCGTTTGCCTTGCTTTCAATGGAAAAAATACCCACCTGTCTTGAATAGAAGTCAAGATATTTGCTATTGAAGGAGTTGAGGTCGCCTGGTTTCAGGGGTGAAATAAGCAAGAAAATGGCTGTGAAAGTTTGGTAACTCCAGTTGCTAAAGAGTCCTTGAAGATTGAGAAATGACATGTGGTGGTAAAAATGTCTTTTCCTCCGATTGTGTTATGTTGACGAGCTCCTGATTTCACCAAGATTTGTCGGCAAATATCGCTCTAAGCCGTGGAGAAAGGCAGCGAATATGCCGTGCGCGACGTGAAAAGAGTAAAGCTCTAAGAAGATTACCGAAAAAGAGAGTGGCCAGATGAGAACCATGATTAGGTCACTCTTTATTTGTCAATGATAAACGAGGAAGGAATTCACGAAACAAATGGACACTACAAAGTGTGTTTATTATTGTAAGATGTTCCTTGAAGTCGTTATTCGAATAATAATTCTGTCTGCAAAACTAACACATGTTAATTTGTTGATTTGGGTGATATTGGAATGACGATGATTCTATAATAAATCTCCCCCCCCCC
>NW_004797315.1:460422-461452 GCF_000002075.1 Aplysia californica | reverse complement strand
TATATATATGTAGGCTACCTTAAGCAAGAGAGTGGGGAAAGATTTCAGCTTGAAACGTTGTACGTGCACAGGATGATCCAAAAAATACCATACAACTTGTTTTGTAAATACCTTCATCCATACTAAAGTTTTGAGTTTCAGATTTGAACATACATGTAATATTTGGAAGCTAAAGGAATCTGTCCGATATTCATTTTAGACACGTCAATTTAACGGTTTTGCTCTGTATGGCCAGAAAAAAAAACCCATTTTCACCTCGGCCCCAATTTTTGTAGCATGCCGTATCAGTTCGCATTAGGCCTACCACTAAAAGTTGCAACAGTCGCGCCATATTGCAAGCTATAGCAGTCTAACAAGGCAACAGAAGTCTGCAGATTATATTATTTTTTCCAAAATGTGTTTGCCTGTTGAGATCATGGCCAAGAGCTTTTTGTATTGAAGATTACTTCTCCACAAACTCACCATCCCAGACGTTTTGTAAGTTCTGCGCATTGCATGGAAAGAATGCTTAGGTCGTGCTCTCGAGACCTTTGGTTACATGAGTAGAGAGGTTCCGTCAGATTGGATCTATAGCGAATCACAACTTAAAATTTCCTTTAAAATGAACACTTCATGTCGAACGCGCACCAAGCACAGCCCTTTAAACGTCACCAGGGCGCAGATTTCAGTGGTCGAGTCACATGAGACGTCTGTCCGTAGACGATCTGCAGCTAGGACTTTCCTACACCTCAACAGTCTGCATTCTCATGGAAAATCTAAACTTACGACTGTACCATTTTCATCTTCGCCAGGCCGAGATGACATGGACTGGAGCCTGGCAATGTGTTCATGAGTCCTCGATTGTCTTGAAAAGCGGGATCATTTCCTCGATGACTTTTGGTTTAGTGTGGGATCATCATCATCATCCAGTGCCAGATCTGCGACAGACATCGGCCATCATGATTTTCCATTCATTCCTTTGCTCGGATGCTCTCAGAAAAGCTACGTTTCCCTGATCTTTCCCTGTTACCCATTTATTTAGGTTACCTAA
>NW_004797315.1:456489-457819 GCF_000002075.1 Aplysia californica | reverse complement strand
ACTAGAGGTTAAGGTGTTGGCCTCTCATTCAAAGGTCCCGGGTTCGATTCCGGGTAGCGACCGAAAAAAATGTTTCTCTAAAATTGTCTTCTCACACCTCCTTTCCTGCTCTCTTGTAATATTCTGTCATCTGCTTTCTTCTCCTGTTTCTGCCCCCATCCCTTCACCTCCTTTGCCCACTCCTCTGGGCTCCTGACGCTTTCTGCAGCCTTTCTACTGCTACTCCTTGGCTCCTTCTTACTGCTGTCTTTCAGCCACACCCCTAATCTTCTGGTAGGAAAGATCTACACCTAGCCTTCTCGGACAAGGGCGAAAAATCTCGGAGGGCACGTGTGTAAGTTGCACACGTTAAAGATCCCTTGGTGGTCTGCAATCGATTAGAGTAGGTTTCGGCCGCCACCCGGGCAAAATTCAAAATTTCCTACCAACTGAGAAAGTTTAATGTGTCCCGCGCGCTCATATTATGCAGTTGCGAGCGCCGTAAAACACTTGCAAAAAAAAAGTCCTCAGGGAAAGATTTTCGATTGAGACGTTGTGTAATAGAAATATGTAGGCTACCTTAATTAAGTAAAACCGTAGGGAAAGATTTCTGCTTGAAACATTGTACATGTATTATAAAAATATGTACCTTGATTAATTAAGCAAGACCCTTGGGAAAGATTTCCGCTTGAAACGTCGTACACGTAGTATAGAAATTAGAAATAGAACTATGTACCTTAATCAAACAAGACCGTGGGGAAAGATTTCTGCTTGAAACGTCATACATGTCTTATAGAAATATGCGAAGTATCGTGGCGAACTCAAAATAATGAAATCGAAGAAATTGGCAGTTTTTTGTCCGTTTGGCAATTTTTTTTTTTCGATTTGGTTGTTTGACTCGCACCTTTAAAGCCCTTCTAAAAACACATTTCTGTGTGGATTTTACAAAGAAATGTTGATTTAAGGGAAAAAAATATGTACATTTGCAGTTTTTAAGGACTCTCTAGCTTTGCAAGTCGCCTAACTTTGGCAGCCTTTTTCTCGCTAATTTTACCTCTCAAACAAGACGACCCCCATCTCCTTCAATAGCAAATATCTCGACTTCTACTAATGAGAGACAAGTATATTTTTTCACTGAAAAAAAGACAAATGACCAAGCCTTGAATTGATACCAATCACTCCACATGTCTAAAAATTGACCAGCACATGATTCCACTGCGTTGTGACATACATGTACCTTAATTAAGCAGGAACGTGGGGAAAGATTTCAACTTCAAACGTTTCGTAATAGAAATACCCATTTCCAGTCTCTCTCTCTCTCTCTCTCTCTCTCTCTCTCTCTCTCTCTCTC
>NW_004797315.1:454889-456389 GCF_000002075.1 Aplysia californica | reverse complement strand
TCTCTCTCTCTCTTTCTCTCTTTCTCTCCCTCTCTCCCCCTCTCTCTCTCTATCTCTCTCTCTCTCTCTTTCTCTCTCTCTCTTTTTCTTTCTCTCTCTTTTTCTTTCTCTCTCTCTATTTTTATCCCCCTTTCTCTCTCTCAATTTGTCTCTCTCTTCCTCACCTCGTCCTCCTATCAATCCTTCTCCTCACTTTCCTTCTTTTAAATGGTAGGCTATTTAAAAGGAGAAGGTTGAAAACTCCGACTGAACAATAAAATTAACACTACAAATTTCTCTTCTTTTTTTTTTACCCCCAAAAACGCGTCGTCAAGAGTGAAGGTCGACACAGCGGGAAATAAACACAAACACAGACTCATAGACTAGACAGAAAGCTTACCTGTGAGGTAACGATCGACATTAAAAAATGAAACAAACACAGACACACAGACGAAATAAACACTTTACCTTTGAGGTAACGACCGATATAGATGGAAATAAACGCAGACACATAGACTATAAAGACAGCATACCAGTGAGAAAACGACCGCATAGAAGGAAACAACACAAACACAGACACAGACAAAAATACACAGACTATATAGGCAGCTTACATGTGAGGTAACGACCAACATACAAAAATGAAACAAACACAGACGCATAGACGATATAAACACCTTACATGTGAGGTAACGACCAACATACAAAAATGAAACAAACACGAACGCATAGACGATATAAACACCTTACCTGTAAGGTAACGACCGATATAGATGGGAAAAGACACAGACACATAGACTATATTATAGACAGCTTACCTATAAGGTAACGAGACTTAAACTAGGCCTACTTTTTCATCACCAGGGCTTTTATAGCTCACGTGTGAGGTGTTTAGCTAGCACGGGTAGACACAGTTTACTGATTGTGCTGTGTCATCGGCTCGTTGAGCGAAGAGTTGACACCTGGTTATCTGGGTTCGTCCAACTATTTCCTGACCGTGTTTGGTTGATCGACCTCCTCTCTGCCCCCGTGTGCATGTCACGCTTTTCTCCGACTTTTCTTTTTGATTTGTCGTTGTTCTAGAACTCACAACTGTGCTCCTTCTCCCATTCCCGCTCTCCTTTCTCCCTCCTGTCCCTCTCCTTCCTCACCATCCTTCCCCCCCTCCTCCGCATCCCCCTCCCACCCCTTTCTCCTATCCTCCTCCCCCTCCCTCTCCCTCCCCCCTCTCCTTCCTCCCCCTTATCCTCCTCTGATGGAAAACGATCTACCTTCTGCAGTCACCTGCTCGAACGACCACCTGTACAAGACAATCGTGGGTACATAAGACCACTTCCTACTGTATATTGTAACATAGAAACACCTTCATTAAGCAAGGACCATAACATTACAGCCCCTTCCCCATTTCTTTTTCTGACTCTCGCTTTCTCTGTCTGTCTGTCTGTCTGTCTCTCTCTCTATCTCTCTCACTCTCTCTCTCTCTCTCTCACTCTATCTCTCTCACTCTCTCTTTCTCTCTCC
>NW_004797315.1:452532-454419 GCF_000002075.1 Aplysia californica | reverse complement strand
TCTCTCTCTCTCTCTCTCTCTCTCTCTCTCTCTCTCTCTCTCTCTCTCTCTTTCTCTCTCTCTCTATTTCATCTGTAGCACTGTGTGTTCAGTAACATCACTGCAGTTGGTACGAATGAATTTCTATATCTGTCTGTTCTTGCTTTTTTGGATATTGTGCTTATGTGTCACGACGTGGTGGAATCTGGCGCTCGTCAATTGTGCTTATGGGGTTATGGCATCATCTCAAAGCCTCTTCATTTGACTTCCTTTTGGTGAGAAAAATATCCATCCATGTTGAATATAAGTCGAAATGTTTGCGATTGAAGGAGGTCAGAGTCACCTTGTTTCAGAGGTAAAATTGGCAGCCAAAGTTTGGTAATTTGTACAGCCCGTCTGAGAGTCCGTGGAAACTTAAAATTTACATTTTTGGGGCCTTCAATCGATGTCTTTCAGTAAAACCCACACAAAAATGTGTTTTTAAATGGACTTAAAAGGTGTTGAGCCCAAAAAAAAAAAGAAAAAGAAAAATAAGAAAAACATTGCCAATTGGCCAAAAGAAATTCCGATTTCTCCGATTTCAGTATTTTGACGAGCGCCTGATTTCACCACGATGCCTCACATATTATTATTCTCTGGGACAAATACACTTGTAGTACTCATTAGGCCTACTTCAGTACTCACGTGACGACGAGAGACGAGAGACGATAGGCTCTGTGGTCGAGACGGGTTGTTGTTGGTTTTTTAAATCTTGGCCGCGTGCCTGTATCATAAACAATGACAAAGTTTTGGCTTGCTGGTTTTGTTATTTGTTTATTTATCTAGTTATTTTTTTAGTCTATTCTTTTTGAGACAGTAAACACTTTATCACAACAAAAAAACTAGAGCATACTCAGGTTATCTTTGAAAGTATTGTGTATGCTGCAGGCCCCCTACATAAGTAGGCCCTACTATGCGCTCATAATAATAAATGCTGTGCTTAGGCCCCAGAATAAGACAGTCGGAAACTTTGTCTAAAATGCACTATTGAGGGTTGTGTTTCCCCATAATAATAGAGAATACCAGTGCCAACGAAATAATTATCATTCTTTGTCAATATAAAAATTAAGGGAGGGGGCTCCATCACAAAAGCCCCGATTCGACTAAAAATTATGGATTTTAAGTTATAGGCATATCTAGCTTCTTCATCCTCTCCTACAACTATTTCGTAGCTTTAGAACCCCCTAAAGCCTTATTGCTTCCCATGTTTATCGCCATCATTTCCTCTTAAACTCAATCTTTTATTTTTCTTAACCGATGGTAAACCGTAGTTCAACCGCAAAGCAAAATCTCGATTCTGCTGTCTCACACTCACATCGATAACCAGGCTCTTCTCGATCAGATGATCATGTGTCCTGACGAAACACATGACGAGTTGTTTTGTTTATTTTGTTGTTGTTGTTGTTGTTGTTGTTGTTGTTGTTGTTGTTGTTGTTTTCGTAAAAGGTTTACGGCAGTTGCAACAAAATAAGGTCATATAAGTGACGTAGATTAGAGGTGTTACAAGGGAGTAACAAGCACAGCAAAGAAATAGGAGAGATAAGGACGATAGATGTTTGACAGGAAAGAATTAGCAAACGACACCAGAGCATCCTCCATCTACCAACCTGACGAGTTGTAGAATGATATACGGTAACATAGATACAGGTACACGTTTTACACTTCCAGCCAGACAAAGCCAACACAAACAAGCGTTCAGCAAACAGAGGAAGTGGACGACAAGAGAACAGTTGCTTTTACAGACTGTCGGATTTCTATCTTTCATAAGACATAATTATTACGCACGGGACGCCAAGATAGATAGATAGATAGATAGATAGATAGATAGATAGATAGATAGATAGATAGATAGATAGATAGATAGATAGA
>NW_004797315.1:443632-452422 GCF_000002075.1 Aplysia californica | reverse complement strand
GGGGGGGGGAGAGAAGACTCTCACCTTTAAACACATTTACAAGTGAATCCCCATTAAAAAGACACATTTCACACACAAAGCATACAGCAGAATCCTTTCCGATCATGTTGGGCAGGCGTGGTTATTTGGTCGCTTTAAGGGACAAGCTTGACCTTCACCAAAAGTGTGCATTGCCTTACCTAAAGGAGAAGTTTGGTTTCATTGCTGTGTATATATGTTTGGTTAGAGAAAAAAAACTCTCCTTGTCTTATTAAAGAAACTGAATAATGGTCCGAAAACGTTACCTTCGATTTTCTCAAAACAACTTAAAAGCGACCATTTAACAGAGATCAGGCGATCTTAATAGATGTACACAATATAGGTTTAGAATTCTCATAAAAGGGGTTTTAAAAATAGCTGAAAGATCCTTCGCCCATCTTGCTCCATCTGTTTGGAATTTCCTTGTGCAATCCCGGAAATACATAACACCGTAGTCTAAACTTAAGGAAAGGGGGTGGGGGATACACCTAAAGGCTATCTCGCTTGTTAGAGGATCAAATTTTACAAATTTTCAACCATATAACTAACATAGTCAGGATCAGGAGTCTTAAAATCCGCATTCTAATTTGAGAAAAAAAGTTTCGTTTCCATGGATACGGCGGCCATTTGGATTTTGCTGACATGTCTTACGTAATGAATACCACACTTATTTTTCCTGGAAATATATTGGAGATTTTTTTGCATGCATGTTTGCAAACATAAGATCTACAAATTTGTCTGTTCAATTTCTCCTAAACAAATTAGAACATTTTTGATGAATTTTTTGTCGTGGGGTACTATTCAGGTTTACCAAACATCCATGAAAATCCACACTCCTGACACCACCAACAAAAATCTATTCCACATATAAAAAATTCAGCAGACAGATATTTATATTCGATCAAAAATGAGGGAGCTATTTTTAAAAAAAGTATATAGAAAAACCGCACTTTGAGGAAACTGGCGATAAAGGATTGACTTTGTGAGGAAATGGTGGTGACAAACATGCCAGGTATGGGACAATAAGGCGTTAGGGGGTTCAAAGGCTATGAAATAAATGTAAGAGAGGATGAAGAAGCTAAAATTGCCTACAACTCAAAATCCATAATTTTGAGCCAGATCGGGACTTTTTGGATGTAACCCACGGGTCTATTCTAAATCTAGCTTGGAAAAGGAAGACAAAACCATCACACCGGGGCGCTTGTAATTGGTGATATTGTTGAAATGTTAAGTATCCTATCCTGACTTGAAATGTTGACACAACTCTATTACATTATTTGAGAGTTGGGACCTCCGAGTTTAATGTCCATCCTGGAAAGGACCGAGCCAAATGAGGAAATTTGTGTTCAGTAAAGTACCTATAACCCCCCTGGGTGGTGCCACTGACTGAAGTGTCTTTAGACCATTCTCAAAGGGGGGGCATTTTTAGTTCTAATGCTCATAACTGCCTGGACTACAAGGGGGCATTTCTCGTTCAAGCACAGTAGAATTGTAAATGGGCCGATTCACCAAGTCACGCTCATAACTGTGCCTGATCTACAACGGGGAACTGCTGCTTTTTCTTTCCTAATCCTTACTACCGTTATTTTCCTCTACCTCTTTTGTATTGTGACCCGCTATTTCCGGGGTGCCTTAACAGTCGAAGCACACTTTGTGCTGTTGAAGCTAGAGAGGTGAGTAGAGTAAGTCTAATGCCCTGTAAGAACTTCTCTGTTGACATCAACTCATTGGCGCTCATATGACCTTATGCAGTTGCGAGCGCCGTAAAACTACTAAAACAAAGTACCTATCCCAAGGACACAACATCGGACCGAGCTGAGGCATGAATACCCGACCCCGCAATCTCACGATTACAGATCCAGTACACTAACCACTGGGTGCGGTAGCGGAGCGGTCAGTGCGATTGTCTCCGAAGCGGAAAGTCCGGATTCGAGCCTTGCGTCGGACACTTATTTTTTTTCGCCCCCTCCTGCCCACCCAGTAGTAAAGGGTACCTGACTTCGAGTTGGGGAAGTAAAGGTGGCGTGGAAAGGAACTGGTCACCCTACCACAATAATATGCCGAAGGCCCAGGAAGTTGTCTCACTAACAAAACAATCTCCTATGTCTGGATCGGATGCGGGAACAACTTTACTTTACACTAACTACTAGGCCACGGACGCCAACTCTGACTAAAGGGCAGAAAACAATCCTGTGGCCTGAGTGAGGATTCAACTCATCACATCATATCAAGCGCGTGTTACGACCTGTTTATCGAAATAAGCGCGGTTTATATTGGACTAAAATGTGCGTACACACCCATGCATGGGTTGTAGTAAGCACACACAGCCTATTTACTGACATATTATTATAATTATAAGCAGGCACCCAAGGCTTCTTTGTAGCACAGGGAGACCTACTTACTGACTCACCAAATGTCCGGTCTCAATGTCTGTCGTTCAGATTTTAGAATAAAAGTTCATTGGTCAAATTAAATCAAAATCAAGTTGGGTTATAATGTTGGTACGAGCTTTACGGCATTTGCAACACAATTAGGTTTATAAGTGCCGAAGATTCGGGGTTTAGGTTAGTTTTAGTAAGAGTTTTACGGCACTTGCAACACAATAAGGTCATATAAGTTCCGAAGATTAGAGGCTTTACAAGAGAGTAACAAACATAAAAAAGAAGGAGGAGAGATGAGGACGATAGATGCTTGAAAGGAAAGAAGGAGCAAACCGCACTAGAGCACCCGCCAACCACCCACTGTCTCAATGTCTGCCGTTCAGATTTAAGGATAAATGTTCATTGGTGGAATGCAAGACCAGGCTCGGATTATGTTTGGATACGAGTTTTGTTATGTTTTTAAAACAGCATTTACAACGCAATTTTGTCTATACTATAACTATAAGTGTCGAAGATTGGAAGTTTAGTTTAGTTTAAGTAAGAGTTTTACGGCACTTGCAACACAATAACGTCGTATAGTGCTGAAGATTAGAAGTATTTAGAAGTGTTACAAGACAGTAACAAACACAAAAAGGTGGAGATAAAGGTTTGATAGGAAAGAGAGAGAAAACCACACCAGAGCACCCGACAACCACGGGCAAGATTAGAAGTGATACTAAAAAGAAACACACAAAAATGTTTGATAGCGAAGAAGAAGCAAACCACACCCGAGCATCCGCCAACCACCCACGTTTGACGTTGCTCAGTCTAAAAACAACTTTCAAATTTTAAGATCAAATTCACATGTACTCATTTACTGGCTGCCTGGAACAAAGCCACTTAAAAAAATATTAATATACTCTGTCACATTTTTAAGTATACATATTTTGAAGCTCAATAAAACAAAATCTATGCTACCAATTATTTTCAAATTTACACACTGATTACGCGATATACCTGTCGCTGGTGAGCTGTTTTCAGATTTCTGAACGCACCAGTGGTTTTGTAACTGCATGCGTGCTACATGTTTTGTTTTGTTTTTAATTACTCATGATACGGCAATGATTTGGTTAAAAAAGAAGCACATATCAAAGCTTTGTCATTTTTGTAAAAATTCGCCAGTGATAAAACGTGTTAAGTCTACGTTCCATCAAGCCACGCCCAAAGAGAAAATGTGCGAAATCAGCTTGTTGGAATGATTCGCGGGGGTGCCCCAGTATCCACTGTTGCGAGATATTTTAATGTAACAAGAAGACATGTGTACACAACAATGGATCATGAGAAAATGACAAAATCAGGAAAGGATCGAAACTGCCAACGTGGGAGAAGAAAAACTATCCCAAGAGAGGGTTTTTATACGCCGGTCGCATCTACGGAATCGTTTCAAAACGGCAAGACAAACCAGAGATGAGTTGAACAACATGCGACAACACTAGCTTCAGACACTTCCTCAACTTGAGAGAGCATCGCATGAAGAGTGGAATAACATCCCTCATCAGGCAGTGCAGCGATTGATTGATTCAAGGCGGCGACAATGCCAGGCCGTCATCAACGCTACTGATCGTGTTATTTTTGTAGACCACCCCCTCACTGTTGTAAGTCGTGAATAAACCTGTTATGTTAACATTCCGTATTGTTGTTGTTGTTTTCGTTTTTAGAATTGATTGACTTCGTATTCCTGAAATTTTAAAGAATATCGACTCATTGTGAAACTAACTATTTTAATTTTAACACAGTGTATACTTAAAAATGTGACAGAGTAATATATAGGTTGTTTCGGGGTTTTGGGGTTTTTTGTTTTTTTTTTTGGGGGGGGGGGGTGGTTAAACGCCCCCTTTGACATAATTTAGATAATTAAGGAGCCAAGCTCCAACACGAGCAGAGAGGAATACAACGTCCCAATAGAAAGATGGAGATACTCCACAAATCACAGACGTCGATAAACAACTAAAGACATTCTGTCAAAAGGGTGAAATGGGAAGTTTCTTTTTAAGTTTTAATAAGAGTTTTACACACTTGCAACACAATAAGGTCATATAGTCGTTTTGCGGAGTGTCTACGTACACGGTAACCGGGCACCTAGCCTCAGTGTCTACGTACACGGTAACCGGCATCCGGGCACGTAGTCTCAGTGTCATGTACACGGTAACCGGGCAGTTCAGAACTCCAAGTTCAGTATTGGTCATTCGGTGTTGCCTTCATTCCCACCCCTCCCCCGACTGTACCTTTATAAAAAATCTATAACCCCCCCCCCCCCCCCATTCCAGAGCCCTATACTTCGCAGCGCACAGACTTTGAATGAACTGTGGTGACCCAAACCGGTACTCACAATCTGATGTGCACGCACAGGTTCAGTGACCGGTCAAGATGGCGAGCCCGACAAGACACTTATATGACTTTCTTTTTTTTCCGCAAGTGACAGCACAGGACAAAATATTGATTTATTTTCATTCCGGTAGTACGTAGATACTGAGACTAGGCGCCCGGTTACTGTGTACTTAGATACTGAGACTAGGCGCCCGGTTATCGTGTACTTAGATACTGAGACTAGGCGCCCGGGTACCGTGTGCGTAGACACTCCGTTTCATAAAAGGTGTTGACATAAGTCAGCCGCATGACACGTGAAAAAGTAAAAAAGTCTCAACAATAATTTGTGTTTTTCGTATACGAAATAAAACTCTGCTATACTGGAGACAGGAAGCAAGTGGCAGGCATTTTTTACCATACAAATATCTTCTCCCTTTAATGAAGGCAAGACGGCTTGCCTAGCCTTACTTAATACTTACTTACTTTTACTTTGTCATCCTCTGTTGGCGTTTAGCGTTGAGGGGAGATGCAGTTTTCTACGGTAGGCCAGCTCCACAGCTCTTCCAGTTGTGAGGTTATGTTTTCTTAGGGTTTCCTTGACACCCTCGATCCACCTTTTGCGTGGCCTTCCTCTTCCTTTATAGCCTGAGTGCTTGGTGTTGTAGGCTCTCGAGGCCGGCTGGTCATGTGACAAGCGCAACAGTAACAGGTGGCCAAACCATTTTATCCTCTGTCTTTCTATGTAACGCAGACAGGACTCAGTGCCGATAGCTGCTCTTACTTCTTCATTTCTCTGCCTGTCTCGTCTTGTGATGTTAAGGGATTTGCGGAGACATTTCATTTCGCTTGCGGTGATTTTGCTTTCATGGGTTTTGCTTAAGGTCCAGGTCTGGCACTGATAATTGATAACATAATGTTGGTATGAATATTGAGGTGATAAGCTGTCTCTTTGTGATTGTGTCCATGGAGATGTTTGGATGAGATAGGAGGGGTGCGAGCTGGTAGGTGACAGCGTTGGCTTTTTGAATTCGCATTTCTATTTCTCTGTCTATGGACCCGTTTTCAGAAAAAGTGCTGCCTAGATATTTAAACTCCGTACCTAATAAAAATGGCTTTACTGACAAACAGCAAAAAACAGGTGTACTGAATTGTAAATAATGTTCTAGTTTGCAATACCTAAAGTATTTGTATTTCTGTCGACCCAAAAGGCGTCTCATCTGACATGTATGTATTTTAAAACTGAATGTATTACTAGATCTAATGAGACCTGTGTACTCAACAGGTTTTGGTCAATAGAGCTTGACCCAAGTACGGCTAGACTGACAGGCTACCTGCTGTACTTAAGTACGACTTGCCACTTTGTTCGGGGTTTTTTTTCGGGGGAGGGGGGGGTTAGTTTCTTTTGGGGAAAAAGGGAGGGTGGGGGTGTGGGGGTTAAGAAGAGATTTTTGTGTTGCTGTTGCTTCGTTTTTTCATAATATTAGCTTTTTAGTTGCTGCTTTCGCCCAAGGATAAAATAGAGAATGTAAGATGATGAAAACCAAGCGCCACGGTAAAACAAACACCTAGTCTCCACCATTTAGAGAACGGGCGACGCTTCTGTCACAAGTTCACGTTGACGTCCATTGTTACTTTGTTACAGACGAGTAAACAAAACAGTCACTTCACGTACGATTTGTGTATGAGTTATGGGCGGGGCTTATATGTTATGATGGATCGCACGCTTCTCTCACCAGCAGTAGAAAATTTATTCGCCAACCCATTGGTCAACTTGGGTAAACATTCATTGGAGGGACTGATAATAACGACAGGTGAATGGACTATGACGCCCGCCCACAGCGCCAAGAGAATTTATGACAAAGCATCGGGCGATTCAAGACCACGCCTGGTCGCCTCCAGCAGGTAAAATCGGTTGTAGGTTGGTAAAATACGGTGGCCGCGGCCGCGTTGGACGTGTGACCGGTTTACAGTTAAATTATACAGAAAGAATATTATACATATGAGGGGAAATGGAAAGTGGCCGTCATGGCAGGTTTGTCTGAACAATTCAAATTCAAGTCACTAACTCAGAGACAAAAAGCCAGCCAAGGAGTGGAATGACATGTAAAAGACTTTATTTGATCTCGAAGTGATTTCAGACACCGGGTGTGCAAATAATATAGTTTTATTCACACCGGGTCTGCCAATGATAAATGTTTTATTCCCACCGGGTGTGCGAATACTTTATAATTTTATTCACACTGCGTGTGCGAATAAGAAATAATTATATTCGCCCAGGGTCATTTCGGCTACTAAAACTGCGTGAGGCGAGATCGGCAAATGGCCCACCTACAATGTTGTGTGTCTCAATGCAACAACAACTACACTCTAATGCATAGGAGAGCTATTATTCTAAAATCACGAAGATTGTTAATTTAAGAAAATGACCTTGTCTAGTGTATTGACTGACTTGGTCGAATTCAACAAGTCCAAGATTACAGAAGCGAAAGGAAAACAACTGCTATGTTTACATTCCTATGTTTATGATCACATAGACCAGGACAGCGCGTCGACCAATGTTACAAATCTGTGTCTTGGTTTGGAACTGAGCGTGTCAAATTTGAATGTGAGCTTGTTCTGTCAGCAAGTGTGAACTTCACTGTATTAGAAAATCGGTTGGGGGTGGGGTGGGGTGGGGCTGTTGTTACGTACAAAGACAAGCACCACACAACAGCACCAACCGAGTCTCTCTCTCTCTCTCTCTCTCTCTCTCTCTCTCTCTCTCTCTCTCTCCATCTTTCTTAGCCCCCTCTCCATTCTCCCCTATTCTCTTGTCACTCTCTTTCACTCACTTTGTCTATTTTCTGTTTGAAGGTATGTCTGTGTGGATATATGTGAGTCCCTGGGGGCGTGCCTGTGTGTGTGTGTGTGTGTGTGTCTGTCTGTCTGTCTGTTCATCCGTCCAACCGTCCATCCGTCTGTCTGTCTGTCTGTCTGTTCATCCGTCCAACCGTCCATCCGTCTGTCTGTCTGTCTGTCTGTTCATCCGTCCAACCGTCCAACCGTCCAACCGTCCATCTGTCCGTCTGTCCGTCTGTCCGTCTGTCCGTCTGTCCGTCTGTCCGTCTGTCCGTCTGTCCGTCTGTCTGTCTGTCTCTCTCTCTCTCTCTCTCTCTCTCTCTCTCTCTCTCTCTCTCTCTCCTCGTGTGCTATGCCATACCTTTCTCCGTCTTTGTCTGCAAGTGCGTTTGTCTATCTACCGTCTGTCCTTCCCTTATCTTCGTGTATATAGCTGACATTTAATAGATTCCTATTTACAATTTTTCTGCTATCCCAAAGATAAGTAAAACTGCCTTTTTAAAGAATTTTGGTTCCCTGAAATGTCCCTAATAACTTCATCAATGACACTTTTTAGTGGGTTGTTGGTGTGCGCTCTTTTTGGTCTGTTTCTCCTTTCAAATCAAACATGTATCCTTCTTATCCTTCCCCCTTCTTTTCTTTTTATTTTGCTCTTTAGGGGCACCTACAATTTTAGGCGCTTATAAGACCTATTTGTTTTTGTAAGTACTTTACTTGTACTTTTTTTTATTTTCTGGTCTCTTAAAAATGTCGAGGGGAGGTGTAGATTCCGGCATCGTGCTAGAAGTATGCAACGTCTGTGATTGACATAGCATGTTGTTCCAAGACCTTTTCAACCTCATCTAGCCAGGTCTTTCTCGGGTTTCCTCTTGATTTGAAGTCAGATTCACGGCTGTGATAAATAGCAATGTTATTAGTAAACCATTACTGTAACTGCTAGAATCTATGACCACAGACGTTGGTTTATGGAAGTGTGGAAAGTCTTTTGTATAGTGTACCTGGTTGTGTATTCTCTGAAGTCTTAAACCGTTACTTTCCTGTCTTAAGGGCGCCTGTGACGTGGTTAGGCTCTTTCGCCGTTGCACACAGAAGATGTGAGTTCAATTCTCCTAAGGGAAAATTATTATTATTTTTTTTAACATTCTTGATCTCCATCTGTCTGCTGGGATCTTAAGTCCCCCCAGCCGGGGTTAGTCCTGACGTGGAA
>NW_004797315.1:442049-443221 GCF_000002075.1 Aplysia californica | reverse complement strand
TGTGTGTGTGTGTGTGTGTGTGTGTGTGTGTGTGTGTGTGTGTGTGTGTGTCATGTTTTCACTTCCCTGTCTGCGGGAAGGAGCAGATAAAAAACAGTCCAGCTTCAGTTGACGGACCTAAGTACAGACTTACAGTGCAAGTTACACAGTTACCGCTTGCTCGCTCGAGTTTGAGAGAGTGTTTGAAAAAGGCTTTTAAAAACAAAATTTCAGTATTCAGTTACCGCTGGAAATAATCTATTACTTGTTGACGCCAGGTGACTGCTGTGAGGAATTTTATTGTTTCGTGGCATGATGGGTGTACGAGACGATGTTCCACCTCCGCCACAGGATGGACAATCCATTCACAAATACAAGAAACTGTACATTCTGACACGGATTTGTGTCATTGTTACCTCGCTTCTCGTGTCGTCTGCTGCCGTTGTCGTCATTGTTCATACTGTGCGTGCGGACAGGGCTGATGTACTGACGGCTATAAACCAGGTGTCCGCCAACATTAGAGGCGTTCAGGAAAAGCTGGAGGAGAAAGTGTCAGATGACGTCAACAAGGCGCCAAGTTTGGACAGGGCTGATGTACTGACCGCTCTAAACCAGGTGTCCACCAACATCACAGGCCAGTTGTCTGCCGTGAAGGAAAAGGTCGACAACTTAGAGGAGAAAGTGTCCAAGGTGGAAGATGTCGTCACGGCGCGAAGTAAGCTTAAGCTCTGCTCCCACGGCAACGGCTGTGAGATGACCAGTAGGCTTGAAGCAATGACCCACTGTTACAAAGTGTTCGAAGAGGAAACCTCGTGGGCAGACGCGAGAAAGAAATGTGAGTCTCTCGGTGGCTTCCTGGCCGAGATCCACGACAACGTCTCCCTGGAATACGTGAACCGGGTTGTAGCCAAGGACTCGTTAGGTCTCTGGCTCGGTGCCACTGACCAGGACAAAGAGGGCATCTGGAAGTGGGTCACGTCCAACAAACCCCTGTCCGTGGAAGACTGGAACAAGAACGAGCCGAATAGCTTTGGGGGAAACGAGCACTGCCTGGAGATAAGACAAGAACCTGAGGAAAAAGGATGGAACGACCGCGCGTGTCATCGCTTGGTGGGATATCTCTGTCAAAGAGACGGGGACAACTGTGAAGACTGGCTGGAACAAGAGTAAAAGGAAATGTGTACTGCCCCCCC
>NW_004797315.1:438478-440390 GCF_000002075.1 Aplysia californica | reverse complement strand
TAATAATAATAATCATAATAATAATCATAATCATAATAATAATAATCATAATAATAATTACATTTATATAGCGATTAAAGTACACAGGCTCTGAGCGCTTTACAATACAATACAATACAATGTACAACCGTAACATAAAACGTTGTGTTCTGACTAAAAGAAAATCACTCAAAATATTTATGTTTTTAATTTGAAAACAGATATAACTTCAGCTGACGTTTGAATTAATCAAAAGATTTGATAAGCATTCCAGATCTAGGGTCCTTAAATTTAAATTCCCTTTCACACATTGTTTTTTAAGTTTCATACTTGGTAAGATGTGTATGTGGTGTGTTCAGATGTAGGGTTGAATATTGCCGATGCTGTTGGGATTTCCATAAACTTTGATAATCTGCAAACCAACCGGAAGTTTTGGTGCCTGCCTATCGCGAACGTAGAATTACAGTCCTTTCTGGCACTTTTGGCTGTTTCGACTTACCAAGAACGTGAAGTCAGAAACCAAATGTTCTATCAGCTCTTTCAAAATCGTAAGATTCGTTATCGGGATATTCAAAGAATTGCATTCGAAACAGCTTGACATTTTGTGAAACTCACTTTTTTTTTCCACGTCAAATTTCTCAGAACTAGGCACTGAGCAGATAGAACTTTGTAATTCTGGGATAGTGCTATGGCAGGAAGGAAATGCGCCACAAGGGAAAGTTTTTGGAAGAATTAGAACGTTACTCTGGGGTCACTGATTCCAAGCTTGACTTGTATGATTGTTCCAATTTTTGTAACTCTTTCCAACCTCTGTTTGACTCATGATCTGTTTTGTAAGTGGCCAAACCTTTGTATGCTTGTCGTTGGGTTCTATTTCACGTACTTCATTCGATGAAAGAGAACAAAAAATTAATGTCTAGCTCACTTCGTTCTGTGTTTTTTATGTCTGAAATATGATATACTGTAATTATAATGTGTCCCTTCTGTGCTGATAATGTCCCATCTGTGCTGATATATCATTATGTCCCATCTGTGCTGATATATCATTATGTCCCATCTGTGCTGATATATCATTATGTCCCATCTGTGCTGATATATGTCTCATCTGTGCTGATATATGTCCGATCTCTGCTGATATATCATTATGTCCTATCTCTGCTGATATATCATTATGTCCGATCTCTGCTGATATAAATGCCCCATCTGTGTTGATATATGTCCCATCTGTGCTGATATATCATTATGTCCCATCTGCCTTCGCGAATTCTGTTTACCAGGATCATTTCTGAATCATATCGTTGTTGTCCTTTTTCCTTTCTCATTCCAACTTTTGTAAGGTCGTTGACATTTTCGTGACATTTTCCAACTTTCACTGAATTGTCATTTTGTTTTTGTTAATCATCCGAACTCTTCTGTACAGAGAGGAAAAGAACATGAATTCATAACTCACTTCCCTTTACGCTTTCTCTCGATGCTTGTATGGCATACCATTAGATCATGTCCTAGATGTTTTCACGAGCTCTTGTCTAGCTGAGATATTTGCCATCCATTTCGCACTCTGCTTTTATGATAACTGTGTTGCATACTATTGATGTAAGCCCCAGAATTAAATGTTCTCTGTGTTTTATTTGTTTACTTTCCATAATTTTGTTCTCTCACGAGTTCTATCATACCTGCTTGTCTGTCGTTTTGCAAGTATATCTTATCTGGTTTGATTAATTAATGCAAAGTCATGTGTTTGCACAACGACCACTGTAGACAACAATTCTGTTCACATCGATATATGTCGCTTGGTTCCAACTGAACTCCAGATTCCTGTCATTTTTGTGTGTTATCATTAAAAAAGATGAAATCTACTCTTCAAAGGATGAGCCAGAACTAGTTAATTAGATTTTATCGTGAGCTGATCTTTCGACCCCCCCCTCTCTCTCTC
>NW_004797315.1:408092-436295 GCF_000002075.1 Aplysia californica | reverse complement strand
TGATACACAAGAAAGAGACATTAAATAACAATGATACACAAGAAAGAAATATTAAATAACAATGACGGGCAAGAAAGAGACATTAAATAACAATGATACACAAGAAAGAGACATTAAATAACAATGATACACAAGAAAGAGACATTAAATAACAATGATACACAAGAAAGAAATATTAAATAACAATGACGGGCAAGAAAGAGACATTAAATAACAATGACGCTTTAGTTTTACCAAAGATTCTCTACTACCTAGATATTGCAAAGGAAGATGTTGGGGGACTGTTCAAAAACTCAAAGCCTAAACAAAATAGATCTAGATCTAAAAGAGCGTAATCGAAAAAAACTTGGTGAGTGTGAGAATAATATAGATCTATTATATGTGGAGTATTCTCACCCGGGTGCGAATACTCACACCGAAAGCCCAAAGACGGATTGTAATACCTTAGAAGTAGATAAGCTTTGGTAATACTGATACTGGGCCTACTACTTGACCTAGATATTATAGACACAGACTGCAAATTTTTAAATTGAAGAAGAGTAGACCTACCATGTATCTTAGATCTAGTCTACAGTCTATGTCATTAGAACTACTAGATCTAGATCTAGAATCTAGATTCTAGATCATCAAACCTGTCGATATAAAGGTTTTGTTTTTTCTTTTTATGCACCCGTCTCATGTTCACATTTTTTATACTTCTTTTCTAGTAGTATTTTGCACGCTAAACACGAATATGGTCTTCATTTTTGCCGCAAATCTATAGTTATTGAATTATTGATGTTTGAAAATAGTAAATTTAACTATAAATGGACCTAAAAAGAAACTGGGGGGTTTCAGGGGGGCATGATTTCACAATGATTTGATGTTTTGGCAATTAGGATTGATATTTAATTGATAACAATTGATTTGCAAGGGTTTTAGAGGCCATACGTGTGTTCTACAGCAAAAATTGTGGCAGTTTGTGCGTCTATGTGTGGGTGCAAAAGTAACAATTTACCGATATAAACAATAAATTCGCCTTAATATAAACAGTGTTTGGCTCTAGATCTAGATTCTCTCACTTCCCTAATTAACTCAGTAGGATCTAGATCCAAAGGTCAAAGGTTGTTTCTTTGCAGTCCCCCAGTGCATAAAGCAGCGCTTGGGGGCTGCACATTCCCCGAGTGGGTTGCGCTACCGGACTGTACAGTCCCCTAACAACTTCCTTCCGGTTTACCGTGGGCGTAGATACTGAGAGTAGGCGCCCGGTTACCGTGTACGTAGACACTCCGAACACAAAAAAGGAGGAGAGATCAGGACGATAGACGTTTGGTAGGAAAGAAGGAGCAAACTACACCAGAGCACCCGCCAATCACCCTCGGGTATAGGTTTAACGCCCCTATCAACCCTGTTAGATTATCTAAGAGGCGGGACCTCCGAGTTTATTAACGTCCATCTTCGAAAGGACCGAGCCAAACGGGAAATTCGTGTTCAGTAAAGCCCCTCTCCTGAGGACACAACGTCGGACCGAGCTGAGGCTCGAACCCCCGAAACCGTAATCTCACAATTACTGGTCTGGTAGTGGTAGCCTAACCACTTGGCCACCGACATTCTGTTATAAAACATACACATCTTTGAAAAGGGGGAAGTTTTTTTATTTTAGAAAGAACTTTATGGCACTTGCAACACAATAAGGTCATATAAGTGCCGAATATTAGAGGTGTCACAAGAGAGTAACATACCAAAAAAAAGGAGAGAGAGGACAATAGTTTTTAATGGGAAAGAAGAAGCAAACTACACCAGAGCACCCACCAACCAAAGGGGAAGTGTCCCTCTTCTTTAAAGCCATAGATGTGAAAGGGGAGGGTGCTTGGGGGTATGGTGGACTGTCTACAGCGGCCTAATAATATTGCCTGAAGAACTCTCTCTTGGCATCAGACCTTTTCTTCACGGCACAGGCACAGAGATGCTGACAGTTACGGCTTTTTTCTTCCAATCCACCCCACCCACACCCCCTTTTTTTAGTTTTAGTAAGAATTTTACGGCACTTGCAACACAATAGGCCTAAGGTCATATAAGTGCCAGAGATTTGAGGTGTTACAAGAGAGTAACAAACACAAAAAAGGAGGAGAGTTCAGGACGATAGATGTTTGATAGGAAAGAAGGAGCAAACCACACCAGAGCACTCGCCAACAACCCACAATCCCCCCCTCCCCTCTTCCAACAGACACATACACACGCACTAACACATACCCACACATAAACACACTCATACAGGGATACACACACACACACACACACACACACACAAACACACATACTTAATACACAATAAGATAGTTACAACACCAATAACAAGAAAAAAAAAGTCCAACGAGTTCATAGCATGAAAACATGAACATTTATTCATCACATGCCTACAGCAAATGCTAAGCACAGCATAGTTTCACATCGTACACTTAAGTAACATCAGCCTGAAGACCCCAACACTTCAAGAAAAATTTCTTCTGATATTCTGCTGTGAGCTTCACATTTTTTTCTTTCTTTTTTTTTTGTTGTGCAAATGTAAGTGTTTCACACCCACATCCTCACAATTTAAATCTTTCAAGGGGCAGGCTTCCGCCCCGCCTACCAGGTTCAATCTGGGCAGAGATAGATAAAACATCCCGGCAGAAAGACCCATACACTCAATAAAAATTCTCCCCAACCGGGAATCAAACTCGGGTCTCCTTCGAACGATAACCAAGACCCACCCTTTAATCCTGGGCACTCATATTATGATCTATTTGTGCTGCAAGTGCCGTGAAACCTCTCACTACAATAACTCTGACCGTGTCGTGCTAATACACTAGTCTGTTCAATTCTCTCGATTAGACTCGTCCAGTCTATCCCACCATGGGGAAAACATTCACAAAACTAAGGTGAGGCCGGAAAAGCTATCATCCCGATTCAGAATCATACGTGTATATCATCTTTTAAATGAAAAACCAATGACATATATACAATGGTGAGTTAACATTTAAAATAAATAGTCACAGAAAAAGACAAAACAATATATAATGCAATGAGGCAAAAGCTCACCCAGCAAAACCCAAGGCCTAAAACAACAACACAAGTTCTGGACCAGCTGTTCAAATGTACTATAAACCCTACATTTTGACTTTTTTTAAAATTGCTATTCCTAGATCTGTGGTATCATAAGTTACAATAGCTTGAGGGATATTTTGTCAAAATTTAAATTCTAAATGTTGAAAAATAAAAAGCTAGAAAATGAGGCAGAAGAATTTTGGACACAGTTGCTAGAAGTGAGAAACAACCCTGATCACGGCAAAGACAAAACATATCTCTCACTTCACGAGGGTGGGGGACAGGACAACAGCACGGAGAATACAGAACGATGTCACAAGTTTCCTAATCAAAATGACACGTACAAGTAGCTACACAGTCTCAGCCTTCACTGCCATTAGACCGTAGCGCGGCTAGCGAGGTTCGAATCTCCTCCACCATGCTTGCCCGAGGTACCTCCCTCTGTGGACACAGACAGAGAAAAGTCAAAGTAAAAATGTTTATTACGGTTACCTAACCACTAGACTACTGACGAAAAAAAATAAATTTATATCTATTTATATCTTATATACATATTATATATATAAAAAAAGGAAAACTAGCAACAGCATGCAGTTGAACATTTCAGCGGGAGGATTCATCGATCACTTTGGTTTAGTTTTAGTAAGGTTTTACTGCGCTTGCAACAGCATACGGTCGTAAGAGCACCAAGGGGTGGATGTCAATAGAGAAGTCCAAACGGGGAATCAGGCTTACTCTGTTTACCTCTCTAGCCTCAACAGCACAAAGTCTGCTTAGACTATCAAGGCACTCCGGAAAGAGCATTTCACAACAAGAGAGTGACAAACATACAAAAGAAGTAGAGGAAAAAATGATGATAGTAAGGATGAGGACAGAAAAAGCAGCACTTCCACTAATGTTGTTCCAGCACAGATTGAGCATGACAGTGACAAATTACAATTTTATTGTGCATAAGAACACGTTAACATCCCCCCTTTGGGAAAGGTGTAGAGACACTTCTACTTCTAGCACTGCCCTGGGGGTGGGGGGGCATTAATCACTGGCAGTAAAACAAACCCACAGACGCAAAAAACACGGGACCTGCACTAAGAGAAACTTCTACATGGAGGAGGAGGAGGAGGAGGAGGAGGAGGAGGAGGAGGAGGAGGAGGAGGAGGAGGAGGAGGAGGAGGAGGAGGAGAAGGAGAAGGAGAAGGAGAAGGAGAAGAAGAAAAAGAAGAAGAAGAAAAAAAAGAAGAAGAAAAAGAAGAAGAAAAAGAAGAAGAAGAAGAAGAAGAAGAAGAAGAAGAAGAAGAAGAAGAAGAAGAAGAAGAAGAAGAAGAAGAAGAAGAAGAAGAGGAGAAGAAAAATCTTGTTCAATTAAAAACAAAATGCAGGAGAGTAACCAACCTCTTCCCTGGACCCCATGACCTTGAGCTTGACCACACCGTTCTCAATCTCCGACTGACCGATGATGAGGGCCAGTGGGATGCCGTTCTGTTCACAGTACTGGAACTCATTTAGCATCTTGGTATTCTTCTTGTAGGACTGCTCCGTCTGTCGGGGCGCACATACACACATAGAGGGAGATTCAGAAACAATGTTAGTTTAGTTTTAGTAAGAGTTTTGCGGCACTTGCAACACAATAAGGTTATAAAGGTGCTGAAGAATAGAGGTGTTACAAGAGAGTAACAAACACAAGAAAAGAAGGAGGGGAGGTAAAGAAGATTGATTTTTTACAGAAAAGAAGAAGCAAACCACACCAGAGCACCCGCCAACCACCCACAAACAACGTTAACAACATGTCACTGATAATAATAATAAATGTGTCATAACACGGTGGGCTCAGGCACTTGTCAATTTATGGGCATGTTGAGTTAGTGGCACCGTCTTCAAGATACCTATCTCTCTTAAATAGACGTTGAGATAATCGCCATTGAAGGAGGTGAGTTGCTGGTTCCAGTGGAAAAATTAGTGTGGAAAAATGGCCGCCAAAGTTTGGTTATTTCCATAGCTTGAGAGTCCACGGAAATTAAAAAACTTACATTTTTGGGGCCTTTAATCAACGTTTTCAGTCAAAATCCACCCAGAAATGTGTTCTTAATTGCAAAAATAATCGTGTTAAACCGAAAAAACCACAAAAAAACATTCTATTAAAATTACTAAACTTGCAGAAAAAATCCAGTTTCTTCAATTTCACTATTTTGACGAGTGCCTATTTCACAAGACTACCTACAAAATTTGCCAGAAAATGGTCACTGATGACTTCAAAAAAGCCTGAATGTCTTTGGAAACTGCCAATTTACAATTCTCGCACCTTTGATTCACATTATTCGGTAAAATCCACACAGAAATGTGTTTTCTTATCGGACATACAGGATGTTGAGCCAAAAATAATAAAAACAACAAAAATAGCCCAACCGAAAGAGAAATGTCTGTTTCTTCCAATTCATTATTTTGACGAATGCCTGATCTCATCACAATGCTATATAAAAGTCTATATTAAAGGCTTTGGTGTGACCAATTAGAAGTCATGAAACCATAACATGCAACACAAAAACCCCTGAACCTAAATATGGCCTTTCACAGCCCCCAAGCAGTTTCATCTTAATAAGAATTTCCCAGCCCTTGTAGCACAAGTAGATAATATAAGTGTCGAAGATTACAGGGGTTACTAGAGTGTTTTTAGTTTTAGAAGAGGTTTTACAGCGCTCGCAACTGCATAAGGTCATATGAGCGCCAGAAGATTAGAGGTGTTACAAGAGAGTAACAAACATAAAAAAGAAGAAGGGGAGATAAGGACAATAGATGTTTCATAGGAAAGGAAAGAGGGAGCAAACCACATCAGAGCTCCCACCGACCACGCACATCTCCAAGTAGGATAGAAGACCAGTGGCTGGCCCACCAGTACAGCCTAAAGTCGTCCTCCCTCCCTCCCTCCTCTCCCCTCCCTTTCTCTCCCCCCCCCCCCACCTTCTCTCCCCTCCCTTTCTCTCTCCCCCCCCTCCCACCTTCTCTCCCCCTCCCACCTTCTCTCCCCCTCCGTCCCCACATGAGGGGGCTCACCTTGATGTCGGCCTCCCAAAGTGCACTGACCAGCTTGAGACGTTCCTCCACCATGCCCTTCTGTGCGGCGATCACGTACACCTCCGTCTCCGTCGTACGCAGCTTCTTCTCTGCTGCCTGGTCACCATGACATGAGGCAAAAATGAGGTTTGAGTTTTAGTAAGAGTGTTACGGCACTTGCAACACAATAAGGTCATATATAAATGCCGAAGAATAGATGTGTTTCAAGAGAGGAACAAACACAATCAAGGAGGAGGAGAGATAAGGATGATAGATGTTTTAGTTTTAGTAAGAGTTTCACGGCAGTCGCAATTCAATAAGGTCATATAAGTGCCCAAGATTAGAGGTGTTACAAGAGAGTAACAAACCTAAAAAAGAAGAAGGGAAGATAAAGACGACAGACGTTTGATAGGAAAGAAGAAGCAAACCACACCAGAGCACCCGCCAACCACCCACCAAATGGGTTGAGAGTCTGAAAACTCTACAAAATGACCTTAGTTCAAGAACAAGGACCATCAGCTCCGTAGTCCAGCATGATACCAACTGAGCTAATGGAACACCCTCAGACTCCAAACCTACCACTACAATCAAATAAATAGAAAACACAAACTTCAAATCTTCCTCTAAAATCAAGTAATTAGCAAACACAAACTTCAAGCCTCACGCTACAATCAACCACAGAAGACAAGAACAACATGCTACCCTAGAAGTACAAAGTTTTATTTGCTTAGTGCCCAGTTCTGAGAAATGTGTCGTCAAACATTTTTTAGTTTCACATCATGTCAAGCTTTTTTAAACGTAGTCTTTGAATATCTTAATAACGACTCTGAATAATCCAACGATTTTTATGGAGCAGATACAGTATTTGGTGTCTGACCTCGTCAAGGTCTTAGTAACTCAAACTGGCCAAACATGTCAGATAGAACTTTGTAATTCTGAGGAAGCGAACTCACAGCAGGGCAGGGGTAGGCAACAGGAGACATGGAGGTGATGCATGGAAAGGGACAGGAGAGAGATGAAGCTCATTTGGAACGAGCTAGGAAGGACGGCCCAGGAAAGAGATAGATAAATGGGAGGAGTTGTATGTGGCCCATACCCTGTCAGGAGCGAAAAGCATTGATGATGATGGTAGTCACAGTGTCTGCAATGGGGTTCCCACATGGGGTTAATTCTGTTTATGTGCTTGTTGGCGTGTAAGTGTCCTGCCTGGGCTCTGAAGATCAATGTCTGATCGGCTTTACATAAAAGATTCGAAGGGTCTTTGGGGTTGGGTTTGTCAATGTATCCGAAGACATCTTCCTGATTCTGCGTTGACCCATCTCCTTAGCCACTCGTCTCTGTTTTTGGCTTGGATGATCCCTCTGCAGGTCTGTAAAGAGGCGATAAGCGGCGGATAAAGTAAGCAAAGCTATAGATGATGATGAAACTCACCGCAGCCTTGGCCTCCATGATGGAGAAGAGCCTCTCGATGCCGATGCTGACCCCAACACAGGGAACCTTCTTGCCCTTACTGTCAAACATGCCCACCAGGCCGTCGTAGCGACCGCCGCCCGCAACGCTGCCCACGCCCACCGGCTCGTCTGTGTTCTGAGCCACCGCCTGGGCCGTCGAACCTGGGAGGAAAGGTCAAGAACAATTCCATGTACAATCATTGCGAACCTGGGGGGAAAGGTCAAGAACAATTCCATGTACAATCATTGCGAACCTGGGAGGAAAGGTCAAGAACAATTCCATGTACAATCATTGCGAACCTGGGGGGAAAGGTCAAGAACAATTCCATGTACAATCATTGCGAACCTGGGGGGAAAGGTCAAGAACAATTCCATGTACAATCATTGCGAACCTGGGGGGAAAGGTCAAGAACAATTCCATGTACAATCATTGCGAACCTGGGGGGAAAGGTCAAGAACAATTCCATGTACAATCATTGCGAACCTGGGGGGAAAGGTCAAGAACAATTCCATGTACAATCATTGCGAACCTGGGGGGAAAGGTCAAGAACAATTCCATGTACAATCATTGCGAACCTGGGAGGAAAGGTCAAGAACAATTCCATGTACAATCATTGCGAACCTGGGGGGAAAGGTCAAGAACAATTCCATGTACAATCATTGCGAACCTGGGGGGAAAGGTCAAGAACAATTCCATGTACAATCATTGCGAACCTGGGGGGAAAGGTCAAGAACAATTCCATGTACAATCATTGCGAACCTGGGGGGAAAGGTCAAGAACAATTCCATGTACAATCATTGCGAACCTGGGGGGAAAGGTCAAGAACAATTCCATGTACAATCATTGCGAACCTGGGGGGAAAGGTCAAGAACAATTCCATGTACAATCATTGCGAACCTGGGGGGAAAGGTCAAGGACAATGTTTGGGGCTTTTTTTTTGGTAAGTGTTTTACAGCACTCGCAACTGCATAAAGTGATATGAGCGTGCAGGAAACATTAAACATTTTCAGTCAGTAAGATATTTCCAATTTTGCCCAGGTTGCAGCCAAATCCTACTCTTATTGATTTTAGACCACCAAGGGATCTTTAACATGCGTAACTTGCACACGGGCCCTCTGAGATATTTCGCCCTTGTCCGAGAAGGCTAGGTTTAGATCTTTCCTACCAGAAGACATGGGGTGTGGCTGAAAGACAGCAGTAACAAGGAGCCATGGAGTAGCAGTAGAGAGGCTGCAGAAAGAGTCAGGAGCCCAGAGGAGGGGGCAAAGGAGGTGAGGGGGTGGGGGGCAGAAAGTGGAGATGAAAGCAGACGACAGAACATAGAGAGCAGGAAAGGAGGTGAAAGGAGACAATTGTAGAGAAGAAAATTTTTCGGTCGCTACCCGGATTCAACCCGGGACCTTTGAATGAGAGGCCAACACCTTAACCTCTAGACTACGAGAACTCCACGGACAATGTACAGTCATTGCGAACCTGAGTGGAAAGGTCAGGGTCACAGTACAGTCATTGCGTAGTGAACATACAGTCATATATAGCTGCAGACTTTTCAAAACCATACAAAAACACACACTTTATAACTTATAGATTGCAATGTATAGAAAGCACACTTATACGTCCCTTTAAACAAATCCTGACTCAGTTTTAGTTTTAGTAGAGGTTTTACGGCGCTCGCAACTGCATAAGGTCAGATGAGCGCCAAGGGGTGGATGTCAACAGAGTAGTCCTTACAGGGAATCAGACTTAGACTGCTCACCTCTCTAGTTTCAACAGCACAAAGTCTGCTTCGACTATCAAGGCACCCCGGAAATAGCAGTTCACAAGGGAGTGACCATACAAAAGAAGTAGAGGAAAATGACGATAGTAAGGATAAGGAAAGAAAAAGCAGCAGTTCCCTGTTGTAGTTTAGGCACAATTATGAGCATGACATAGTTACATCAGCCCATTTACAATTCTACTGTGCATTAGAACGAGAAATGTCCCCCCTTTGGGAATGGCCAAAAGACACTTCAGTTAGTGGCAACGCCCTGGGGGGTTGACTCTGTTTGAGTGAGCCTGAGGAAAGATAACGCACTATGAATCTTCATAAAGGAACATGGGAACCCACCCCACCAAACAGTGTAATGTGCTGTAAATTATAACCACTATCATATAAATCATCTAAACATCCCCCCCCCCTCTCTTACTTATAAGCAAACTAGAAAACAACGATACACAAAGAATTAATACAGAAATAAACAAACGTGGGGGGGTTAGTTTTAGAAGAGTTTTGTGGAGTTCACAACTGCATAAGGTCATATGAGCGCCATAAGATTAGAGGTGTTACAAGAGAGTAACAAACATAAAAAAGAAGAAGGAGGAGATAAGGACGATAGATGTTTCATAGGAAAGACGAAGCAAACAACACCACAGCACCCGCAAACCACCCACACCCACTTATAAGCAAACCAGAAAACAACTATACACAAAGAATGAATACAGAAATAAACCACTGGGGAAGGGAAGCAAACAACAAACAAACCCAAAATGGACCATAAATCAGCCCGGCTAAACAATCCAAAAGCCGCCAGAGAGAGACAAAGGGTTACCTGTGAGTACAGCCTCGTAGATGACTCCGGTGTAGTAGTCTAATCCTCGGGCCAGGCTCATGTCGAAACACACCTGTCCCACACACAGACACAAACACAAACAACAGCCAGCGTCAGCACAAAAATGTTCTACTTTAGTTTTAGTAAGAGTTTTACGGCACTTGCAACACAATAAGGTAATAAAAGGGCCGACGATTGGAGGTGTTACAAGAGAGTAACAAACATAAAAAAGAAGGTGGAGAGATCAGGACGATAGATGTTTGATAGGAAAGAAGGAGCAAACCACACAAGAGCACTCGCCAACCACCCACAGACAAAATGTATGAACCGTTTAGTACTCCAGCTCATTAAAGTATTTTCCATTTTATAAATAAAACCCAACAAATAGACCAAAAATAACCAAACCAAATAAAACAACAAGGAAAAAAAACAAACATACAATACCCCACCTCAACAAATTTTTTTTTTTTGGGGGGGGGGGGGGGGGCTACGAGTATTATACAGGTGTTACTTTATGCCCCACTTAGAGATAACTGTAGGTGGGGGGTATGAAAATGTTAGCCTGCTAAAGGTGGCAAAAGAGGGGACCAGCTAGACAAGGGTAGACAAGTACTGGGTCTATGGTAACCGTTACACAACAGAGACGCCGGCGGCTGTCGATATTTCCGACTGTATAACGTCAGAGACGCCGTTAAGTTGGCAGAACGTCATCATCAGACATTGATGGACAAACTATTATTATCATTACTTGATCAGAGGCACCGAGGAGTTGGCATTGGTCATCATCAAACATTGATGGAGGGAATATTATCATAATTATTATCATTATCGTTACCTCATCAGGGAAGCTCGCATTATTTATCAACAGACATTGACTGACCAACTGTTACTATAATCAATATTATTATCATCAATATTATTATTATTATCAATATTATTATTATTATTATCATAAATATCATTATTATTATTATCAATATTATTATCATTATTATCAATATTATTATTATTATTATCAATATTATTATCATCATTATTATTATCAATATTATTATTATTATTATGAATATTATTATTATTATTATTATGAATATTATTATTATTATTATTATGAATATTATTATTATTATCATAATTAATTTTTATCATTAATATTATCATGATTATCATTTTCCTCCTCATGACTACCTTATCAGCGACGCCGTAGAGCTCGCAGTAGGTGAGCAGCAGTTTGAGCTCCTCCAGCCCCTCCAGGGCGTTCTTCTGGGCCTTGAGGTTCTCGTCCGTCAGCAGCTCGTTCACCTGACCGATGCCACCTGCCGACCACAGAGACAACGCATTGTTAGTTTGTTTTAGTAGAGGTTTTTACGTTGCTCGCAACTGCATAAGGTCATATGAGAGCAAGAAGATTAGAAGTATTACAAGAGGGTAACAAACATAAAAATGAAGGAGGGGAGAGAAGCACGACAGATGTTTGATTGGAAAGAAGGAGAAAACCACACAAGAGCACCCGCCAACCGCCCACACACATTGTTTGTTTTTGTACAGAGAATAATAATAATGATAATAATAATAATAATAATAATAATAATAATAATAATAATAAAAGACAGCATTTGTACAGCGCAAATCCCTGCTCAACAGCAAGCTCTATCGGCTTCGCAATCTATACTATTACCCCAGCTGACCTGAGAGCATTGTGAAACAATCTAAACTTCCTGGGAAGCATACAGTGCAAGCAGCCATTTATAGGCGCTAAAACACAAACATACTGACAAGATCTTTCGCTGTCTATGGCCGGGTACCCATTCTCACCTGGGAGAAGGGAGGAAAATTCATGTAAAGTGTCTTTCCCAAGGACACAGTGTCTGGCCCGCGGCTCGAACCCCCGAACCCGCAACCTCACAATTACGAGTCAGGCAGCCCAACTACTCGGCTACCAACACCACAAAGAGTAACAACTTGTTAGTTTTGGTAAGGTTTTTGTGGCGCTCGCGACTGCATAAGGTCATATAAGACACCAAGTGGTGGGTGCCAACAGAAAAGTCCAAACGGGGAATCCGGATAACTCTGCTCACCTCTCAATTGTTTTAGTAAAGTTTTACGGCGTTTGCCACTGCATAAGATCATATGAGCGCCAAGGGGTGGATGTCAACAGAGAAGTCCAACCAGGGAATCAGGCTTACTCTGCTCACCTCTCAACTAAATTAGTAAGGTTTCACGGTGCTTGCAACTGCATAAGGTCATATGAGCGCTAAGGGGTGGATGTCAACAGAGAAGTCCAAATGGGGAATCAGGCGTACTTTACTCACCTCTTTAGCCTCAACAGCACAAAGTCTGCTTCAACTATCAAGGCACCACGGAAATAGCAGTCCCGCTATGTTGTTCCAGCACAGTATGAGCATGACATTGATAAATCAGCCCATTAACAATTCTATTGTGCATAAGAACATGTTAATACTGCCCTGGGAATGGCCTCAAGACACTTCAGTGAGTGGCACTGCCCTGAGGGGACAACGCATTGTTCGTAGGAGTAGAGAGAAACAACACATCGACGCTGTAATGGTACTTTCCGTTCATCTGTCACCCCTCATTCTACCAATGTGACCAGCCCATTTCCATCAGAGAATATATTTAGGCACATCTCCAAAACCAGACTTTACAACAATGAAACAAGTCAGGAACAGTCAATACATAAGATAATTATTACTTTGTTGCCACAAAAAGTAATAAAATAATAAGACAGGAACTGTTACGGCAACAAACTACACCCTGCCATAAATCCTCACCTTTGAACCCTACATACTCTCCAATCATGTCTGCAGCTTTAGGATCCAGACCCTTTTCATCCACCATTTCACAGCGGACGTCATTCCAAAATGTCTGAAAAAATTGCGTGTAAGCATGAATAAAATCTGTAAGGAAGCCCGAGATAGAATACAAAAATAGCAGTTACAAAATCAACGACTGAACGTTACGACAGATGACAATAGTCCTACATAAACAGATCAGGGGAAATGACATTAAAAAATAAGCAGTGTTACAAGCAGTTCAAATCAGTTTCCACATTCAAAGTGCTTTTTCTTGTCTAAAAAAAGAAAATATTCATAGGTAAAATTTCTGCTTTTAGTCAGTTTTATGACACTTGCAACACCAACTTGTCATACAAGTGCCAAAGACAGAGGGGTTACGAGAAAATGATACACAAAGAAAAGGTAGAGAGACAAGGATGATAGCTGTTTGAAAGATATGAAAAAAAGAGCACACCACACCAGAGAACCCGCCAACCACACACATCTGTAAAAACTTTGTGACATATTTCTGAAACTACAACAATATAAAAATTAACTACAAAAACATGTGAAATCTTGGGTACTAATTCTGAAAAGCACAAACTCCAAGCCCGCTATCAACACTCATGGCCAGCGAGCAGCAGCACAACGATGGGAAATCTCTCTGCTCTTAGAATAACCACTGAGCAAATGTTTGTGCCTGTGTCTTGCACTGTATGCTTCCTGGGAAGCCGATTATGTTTCTGAGCGTTCTGGGGTCTGATGGGGTAATGGTAGTTGTAAGGCACATGGAGCATGCTTTAATGCGTGGATATGCTCTATATAAATGCAACTATTATTATTATTATTATTACTATTACCATTATTACAGATAAACTGATCAATCTGGTAAGTTTCACCTACTTTGTCTAGTTTATCCACAGAGGAGCAGATTGGACGGAACTTATCGTCGGGCACTCCGCAGGCTGCAAACATTCCATCCAACAGTTTTCTGTGGTTCACCTGGAGAGAAAACAATATTTTTGTTGTAGTAGAGGTTTTACGGCGCTCGCAACTGCATTAGGTGCCAAGGGGTGGATGTCAACAGAGACGTCCTTGCAGGGAATCAGGCTTACTCTGCTCATCTCTCTAGCCTCAACAGCACAAAGTCTGCTTCGACAATCAAGGCACCCTGGAAACAGCAGTTTACAAGAGTATGACAAACATACAAAAGAAGTAGAGGAAAAATGACGATAGTTAGGATTAGGAAAGAAAAAGTAGCAGTTCCCTGTTGCAGTTCAGGCACAGTAATGAGCATGATATTGATGATCAGCCCATTTACAATTACAATTCTACTGTGCATAAGAACATAATTAATGTCCCCCCTTTAGGAATGGCCTAAAGACGAAAACAATGTGGTTAAGTAGAGGAAGTTGTTTTGTTCCATTACACACAGAATCAACACAGCAACTGAAACATTTCACCAGGAAAAAATAAGGGCAGCAGTCACACTGCGTACTGAAAAGATGCAGAAAGAGCAGACCGGGCCAGATTGTTTAAAAGAACCATCAAAGTTTTGATTAAATTTAGAGTTTGTGTACATATTTCGGAATTCAAAGTTTGTAAAGGTTTAAAAATGCAATTCCAATACGCTCTTAACTCGGCAAAACTCAAATTTCTCATCACACACACACAACACATTAGTCAAACAATGAGCACTGCACAACTTCTCTCACATCATTTAGTAAAAGTTTAACGTCACTAGCAACAAAATAAGACCATATAACTGCCGAAGATTAGAGGTGTTATAAGAGAGTAACAAACACAAAAAAAGGGAGGGGAGTTAAGATGACAGAAGTTTGATAGGAAAGAAGAAGCAAAAAAACCAGAGCACCCGCCAACCACCCACTCAATCAAACTATAACACTGCTATCACCAAAACAAAATATATATATATATATATGAGCAAACAATATCCCAGAGTCCTATGGATCAGATTTTTTTTAGCTTATGCAAAAATGGACAGATGAAATATTTACAAGTTTGACTTGAAACTTTTCAGGCTGAAAACAAGTACATAGCAGAATTCAACAGATAGCTGATGTTACAGAACAAAATGTAAAAACGATGTGATCATGATATTAAATATTAAATAAATTCAAACTGTTCAAAACATATCTGCAAAAACTTACCTTGACAACAAAGTCTCCGATCTCTAAACTGGACAAGATCTCTGTGACAATTTTGATACACTCCGCGTCCGGCAACATCAGGTCGTACTGACCAGCGATGTCAAAATCCTAGGGGGGGTGGGGGAGAGAAAGACACACAACACAAAAGTCTTTGTTACAAACTCAAACAGAAGAGAAGATTTCTCCTTCCGGTGTCAGGACTGGATCTTGTATCAGGTGAAACCTGACCACAAAACAAATATCAAAGGAACAGAAAGAAAGAAAAAAGAGAAATGGAAAGAAGCAGGGTACACCCACCTAACACCCTCCTATATTTTGCCATATTTTCAATAAGGTCCTTGAGCATGCAGACAAGTCGCAACCTCAGAATTACAAAGTTCTATCTGCTCAATACCTAGTTTTGAGAAGTTTGACGTCAAAGATTTCGAGTTCCACAACATGTCAAGCTTTTTCGTAAACAATTCTTTGAATATTTCAATATCAACTCCGAGTAATTTTACAGCCTTGATGGAACAGATAGAACATTTGGTTTCTGACCTCATGGTTTTAGTAACTCAAAACGGCCAAAAATGTGAGATAGAACTTTGTAATTCTAAGGTAGCGAAGTGTTGAGAAAACTAAGGAAGTATCCATCTAAGACCACCATTCCAGTACAGCACTGTGTTCCACATAAAACATTACAGGGACAAGAACATCCAAACTGACCCCTATTGGCCTTTATGGAAATTATGAATAACGTTTGAAATTTTTAATGTTAATTAAAAAGTTACTTTAAACTATGAATTTTTTTAACCTAAAATTTTCAGCATTTTAACATTTTAATCGAAATTTTAACTGAAATTAGGGCGTGCGGTGAACTGTTGCGAATAAAACCAACTCGTTTCGCGCGTTCATATGCCCTTATGCAGTTTCGAGCGCCGTAAAAGTTTTGCTAAAACTGACTGAACCCTCCCTCCCCCCATTGATGAGCGGAGAAGGAAGAGAGGTGTGACTTACACACTGGTAGAACTCTCGGTAGCGGCCCCTGTTCATGGCCGGGTTGTCTCTGCGGTACACTTTGGCGATGTGGTACCGTTTGATGTTGGACACTTTGTTCATGGCCAGGTAGCGGGCAAACGGCACCTGCAAACAAAGGAACACTCAGTGCACAATGCTGCAATCCACCACATATCAGGCACAACGTGGTGAAGTGCTTTCATAGCCAACAACTGTTCAAAACCCCCCTAAAAATGGTGGGCATTGGACCCCTGTACATACAGTTTTCTGCATTAACTAAATTCAAACTGTTTAAAGGATACCGGCAACAATAATGTCCAAAATATATGGTACAGGGCTTGTAAACTTTGTTCTCATAATAATTCACAAACCCTGTCTTGAACATTCATAATCTTTTTTCGTCAGTAAAGAGCAATATTAGTAAACAAAGAATACGTATTTCTGTGCTCAGGCCCTCAAAAACGTAGTGAGTACACATTATTTAATAATGTACAGGTTGGCAGGTATGTGCTTTTGACAGACTTGTGTCCAGTCAAACCAGATCTGGAAAGTGATTATCACCAAATCACTTGATTTAGTTTTATAAAAATAGGGTTTTACCACAAGTACAAGACAAACTGGTCATTGTAATAATGCTGAAGATTAGAGGTTTAATAAGAAAGTAAGATGCCAAAACAAAACAAAAAAGAAGGAAGAGAGATAAGCACAATGGATATTTGATATTAAAGCAAAATCCCAAAATTTTGGACATGTGAAAACATATTCAAGTTTTATAACACATTGATCAGAAATGAGTTATCACAATTCTTGAGAACAACGAAGATGACAGAATCCTGCAGAACTCAGGACTTTCAAGGAACTCTGAAAATGCTTCCAGCAACTAAAAACCAAAGTCAAGACAAAAAGCTTACTGTTAGATCATATCTGAGAGCCAGAAGCTCTCCCCCCTGATCAGCCAGATCATAAATGAGTTTCGAGTCCTCGCCATACTTCCCAGTCAGCGTTTCCTGGAGAGAAAAACAAAAACAAACAATGAACAAAAAAACCCAGCAGGCTTTTATTTAAGGAATAAAATGAACTGTAAAAAAAAATAATTACATCTTGAAACTTGTGAGAAATGATAGGTGTACAGACAAAATGAGTTACTTCTCGCAATCCACAAATGGAAATATTAGCCAAAAGTCAAAACTAGGGTCTAATTTGTAGATTTTCTATTGTGATGCCATATTCTTTAACTATAACATGCCTTTTATAATTTTTCATACTTATAAATTGTAAAAACTTCACCTACACGCGTGATGAATCTATTTCCACAGGGCTCAGATCCGAGAAGTAACTCATTTTATCAGCACTCTTCACAAATTGTTGTTGCCTCAGCGTTAGAACTACAAATCTTTCTCTCCTCAGATATCATTCACACAAACGATTTATGCTTAAAGAGCAAATTTTTTTTAAAAAGGTAAATAAAACAACATTTTACATTGTCTCAATTTAGTAAATTGAGACCAAATACATTTTTAAAACTTTGATAGCACAGTAACTTATTTTCAACTACAAAATGACAAAGTGTGCTTAAAGAGAAAGTGGGTAACCCGAAAATGCAGAGATGACAACTCCGACCAACCAACGTTGCACTAACCTTAAACTGATATTAACACACAGAATGGCTTGAGATGTCAATCTTACAAACTACCCTCTGTATCCACCTTTAGCTGATATCAGGGTTCATACTGAGCACGAGATTTTTTTTCCCAAGAGTTTTCAAGACCAGATTTCTTTTTTCCAAGACAAATAACGTGTCATTTCGGAAGAAAATTTTCATTCAGCATGCAAAAATAGATCAAGTTACACTTCAGAAAGCGTAAAGTCGAGGCCTTCTAAACTTTGAGGAAATATTTTTACAATAGATTTAGGTAAAAATGTGTTTTCCCCAAGACTTTTCAAAGAATTTTCCTAATTTCCCAAAATTCCAAGAGTTTTTCATGTCTTGGAAAATAAAAACAAAATTCCAAGAGTTTTCCAAGACTCGTACAGACCCTGTTATTTGAACATACTGAATGGTTTGAGGTGTCAGCCTGACAAGCTAATGGCCGCTGTATGTTAAGTACCCACCTTCAGCTCAAACACTGGGGTGTCGATGGTCTCGGCCCCGTGACGTTTGAAGCAGGCGATGATCTTGCTGAACACCCCCTCCCTGATGGCCATCTGACCGGGGGCAAAGTCTCTTGTGCCCTGTGCATGGACAGGAAGGGAGGGGGTGAAGAAAAAGTCAGCATGAATGACAAAATGTGAGGCAGCGTGGTGAAATCAGGCACTCGTCAAAACAATGAAAGTTCAGAAGCTCGCATTTTTCATCAGGTTTGGGAATTTTTATAGAATTTTGGTTATTTGGCTGAACATCTTCCATGCCCCTTTACAAACACATTTCAGTGTGTATTTTACTGAAAAATGTTGATTAGAGGCAAAACAAATTTTAATTTTCAGTTTCCACGGACTCAGTCTCCAGCTAAGGAAATAACTTAACTTTGGCGGACACTTTTTTGCTAATTTTACCTCTGAAACCAGGCGACCCCCACCTCCTTCAATTGCCAATATCTTGACTTGTATTCAAGATAAATGGATCTTTTTTTCACCAAAAGCAAGACAAATGATCAGGCTTTAAGATGACACCAATAACTCTGTATGCCCTAAAATTGACGAGTGCCTGATTCCACCACGTCGTAACACATATATATTCAAACCGTGTCTGAAGTGAAGTGTACGTTTACCCCCCCCCCCCCTAGCAGCTCCCTTATGGATAAACTAATAATGTAAGTATTTTTACATCACAATTTCAATTACTAATGAGACAAGCTTCCGACCCGGCCTGTCAGGGGGCCAAGATGGGCAGAGAGCGATACAACATCCAAGTAGAAAGATCGAGACGCTCCATAAAAATTCTCCCTTTACAGGAATCAAACATGGCTAATCACTACACCACAGACTCTGATCCTTATGTTCTTAGCAAGATCAGATATGGAAGAAACTTAAAATTTACAGCAAGTATTACCAACCAAGGGATAAACACTGAAAGCAAGATTAGCATAAACTTCCGTTTCTGAAGCAGTAATAAAAAGACTTTGATGTGACTCATCAAACAATTCCTCATTCATTTTCTATATTAATACTGATTGCATTTATTAATAATTCATTGTCTATAATAATAATACATGCATTTATTTATTAATAATTCATTACCTATAATAAGAACAAATGCATTTATCAATAATTCATTGTCTATAATAATAACACATGCATGAATTTATAAAGCTTATGTCCACACTCTGAAGCAAGCTCTATGTGCTTTACAATTATCATTTCCCCAGTAGACCCTAGAACACAACTCAGCTTCCTGGGAAGCATACAGTGCAAGCTATGGATTGCATGTGCTCAAACATAGACAAACTGACGAGACCTTTCACTATCTATAGAGCCGGGTACCCATTTCCATCTAGGTGAAGTGAGTGAGGAAAACTCGTGTACAGTGTCTTTCCTTAGGACACCACGTCTGATTCCTGATGGGATTTGAACCCAAGACCTTACGGTTGAGAGCTCCAGTTTCTAACCACTAGACCAGCAACACTATGTTGCCTTGAGCACGTCTTTAAAGATATTTAACAGTTTTATGACAGCATTTTTCTCTTTATTCTCCTTTCCCGCACGCAGACGTACGTCTCACAGGCCAGAGCTCAAAAGATAAAACAAGACAAAATATGGAAAGATGGAAAGTAGCAGACATTGATCTTTTCTCAGACTTTCCATTAGTGGAGGGCGGTAAGGTTCCCAATTATTGAAAGCTTGGAGTCATAGGAATCCATTCCGAACCCAATTACTTTCTCATGACCATGGATGAAAGTTAAACTATTTACATTGTACTGACAGGGGTGTAAAAAAACAAACCTATATTAGGAATAAGAAATGAAACTGTGCGTCTCACTCTTGGAGTATTAGGAAAAAGAAATGAAACAGTGCGTCTCACTTTTGGAGTCTTAGGAATTAGAAATGAAACTGTGCGTCTCACTTTTGGAGTATTAGGAAAAATAAATGAAACTGTGTCTCATTTTTGGAGTATTAGGAATAAGAAATGAAACAGTGCGTCTCACCTTTGGGGTCTTGAGGACAAACTTCTTGGAGCCTTCATCTCCCAGCTGTTTCTTCAGCTCCAGCAATTTGTTCACCTCCTCCGTCACCTGGTCAGTGGGGGACACACACAAAGTGAGAGAAGTTTTAGAAACAGTCTTTTTCTTTCAGTAAGAGTTTTACTGCACTTGCAACACAATATGATCAAATAAGTGCCGAAGATTAGAGGTGTTACAAGAGAGTAACAAACAAAAAAGGAGGAGAGATAAAGATAATAGATTTTTTATGGGAAAGAAGGAGCACACCCCACCAGAGCACTCGCCAACCACGCACTAAGAAAGAGTTTTACGGCACTTGCAACATAAATAGATCGTATAAGTGTCGATGGTTAGAGGCATTACTATGTATGAGTAACATACAAAGAAAATGAAGGAAGAGTTTATTTTAGTGTAAGGAGTTTTACAGTATTCATACAACACACAGACGTAATATAATTGCGGCAGATTAGAGGTGTTACTAGAGAATAAAGTTTGAGTTAGAGGAAAGAGAAGCACATCGACGCAATAACGAGTCATAGCGCAGGGAAGAAGCACAACAGAGAGACAGAAACAAAAGAGGAAAGAAATAAAGTAGGACCTACCAGTGGCACTCTCCAACAAACCACAAAGAAGGGACATTATAAGGATAATTATAGATGTTTGATCGGAAAGAAAGAGCTAAGCTTACCACAGCAGAACACCCACCAACAAACTCAAGGACCACAGGACAGAACACGGATCTTGCAAAACAATTAGTTTATATAATTGCAGAAGAAGAGTAGAGGAGTTGCAAGAGAGTAACAAACACAAAAAAGAGAAAGATGGTAGATAATTTGACAGGAAAGAAGGAGCAAACCACATCAAAGCACCGACGAACCACCCTACCAAAATAATGAAACCCGGAAGACCGTTCGTAAATACTTTATTTAAATTCTTAAGAGGGGAAAAAAGGGTGTTTTTTGTTGCTTTTTTTGTTCGTTTTTTTTTCTGCTGGTTTTCTTTTCAGGGGGAGGGGGGGGGGGTCACCTTCTCAGTTTTAATAGTTTTAGTAAAGTTTTTACAGCACTTACAACACAATAAGGTCATATAAGTGCCTAAGATTAGAGAGAGTGTAACAAGAGAGTAACAAACACAAGAAAGAAGGAGGGGAGATAATGACGACAGTCGACCGAAAGGAAAGAAGGAGCTAACCACACCAGAGCAACCGCCCACGGTTCACTTTTAGGGCCACAAACAAACAAAGGCCTCAGAGCGTAGGCGGACAAACACGGGCGCATGTTGTGAACCCACCAGGTAAACTGTCACGAGTCTGGGGCTGTTGTGCTCCCCCCCCCCACCCCCCCCGGCACCTCAGTTCTCTCTGAAGTGTCTTTAGTCTCTCTCTCCCGGGCTCGTTCCACCTGTCTGTCTGTCTTTCGGCACCTCAGTGAGTAAGGAGATGAACAACACAGCGTACAAATGGTCGCTTTTAAGGACAAGTGGGCTATCTTAAAAAAATGCTATTTTGAGAAAATCGAAGGTGAAGTTTTTGCCTCTTGTTCAGTTTCATTAAAGAACAATGAGAGTTTTCTCTATAAGTAAACAAATATTCCCACCAATGAATCCAAACTTCTCCTATAGGTAGGGCAACGCCTACTTTTGGTGTAGGTCAAGATTTCTGGAAACCCCCGAAATCTGGGTTAGCCCGCTTGTCCTTAAAAGCGACCAGATTACATCCTTTGCCCTTCTCTTATCTTGGTCATCACTGTCCAAATTTGGTCCATCAAAGGAAATTGTTACTTTCTCCTGGCCTGACTCGGCCCGGTAACAAAAAAGGCATGTAATCATGTATGCAATGTTTGACCCATAACAAGAGATATTATGTGCACAGCCTGTATTTTTTCATTAGAATAGTATAGTAGAGGGTTTTACGGCGCTCGCAACTGCATAAGGTCATATGAGCGCCATTTTTTTTCATTAGATTATGGAAACTTTATTTAACAAAAGAGTGTTTAGTATGATGTTATGTGTGCCACTGGCCTCAAATACTGAATAAACTTACAAGAGAGTAACTTACACAATGAAGACGGATGATAGATAAGGATGATAGATGTTTGATAGGAAAGAAAGAGCAAACCACACAGAGCACCCGCCATTTCAAGTCCGGTAGACTAACCACAAGGCTACCGACGCCACAAACGAAGGTACGGGGGTACAAACTTTACGGACCATAATACTGTTGTTTAATCTATCTCGTATCACAACCTCAAATTCCGGAAAAAACTGGACGTTCTCAATGATTCTGGACTTCAAGATTTATCGGGGGGAAATCGGCACGTCTGAAGAGAAGTAAGTTATGTCAGAGGTCATTAAAGGGAACATCGGGGTTGTTTTTTGTTTTGATTTACAATAAACATTCCAGAGTGGCAAACATTCTAATCTCCTCATCCCCCCCCCCCCCAAAAAAAAAAAAGTTTTAGTTTTCGTAAGTGTGTTCACGGCACTTGTAACGTAATAAGGACATATAAGTGCCGAAGATTAGAGGTGTTACTGGAGAGTAACAAACACACAAAAAAAGGAGGAGGGATAAGGACGACAGATGTTTGATAAGAAAGAAAAAGCAAACCACACCAGAGCACCCACCAACCACCCCCCCCCCAAAAAAAAACACAAAAAAACAACAACCCCCACAGAAAAACAAAACAACAAAACCGAAGTTATATAATATATATACCCAAGCTACTAGGGACATATCTACGACCAACGTATCAGCTGACCCAGTTCCCGGGCAAACAGCAGGAACCTGGATGATGCAACCTACAGACACAGACAGACAGACAGACAGACAGACAGACAGACAGACAGACAGACAGACAGACAGACGGCACCAGGGGTCAGCTATCGCCTATAGTTTTAGTTTTAGTAAGAGTTTTACGGCACTTGCAACACAATAAGGTAGTATAGTGCCGAAGATGAGAGGTGTTACAATTTAAGAGAGTAACAAACACAAAAAAGAAGGAGAGATAAGGACGATAGATTTTTTTTATCATAGGAAAGAAGGAGCAAACCACATCAGAGCACCCGCCAACCACCCACCAGCCATCGCCATATACAGCCGGTCACGACATCGTGAGAGAGCACGACATGATAATGAAATGTTAGATGGATCGATGCCAGCACCCATTAAGGTGTACGTACAACTTGTTTAACCCCTCGCATACACAGTTTAGATTTGGTAGAGGTTTTAGTTTTACAGCGCTCGCAACTGCATAAGGTCATGTGAGGGCCAGAAGATTAGAGGTGTTACAAGAGGGCAACGAACGTAAAAAAGAAGGGGAGATAAGGACGATAGATGTTTGAGCGGAAATAAGAAGCAAACCAAACAGGAGCACCCGCCAACCACCCACTCTAACGACTCATATCAGCCTGTCTTTGAGCTTTTCGACTAAGACATTTTTAGTAACCTCCATCAGTATATCATGCTATAGGGACATAATTCTCGCACTATCTGCCTTTTTGTTGACTCTGCCGCGGAAGTCAAAGATCAAAGAACTACGAACAAAAGAAATAGCTCCTCCATGGCAGCCAAAGATCAAAGAACTAAGAACACAAAGATCAAAGAACTAAGAACACAAAGATCAAAGAACTAAGAACACAAAGATCAAAGAACTAAGAACAAAAAGAAATAGCTCCTCCATGGCAGCCAAAGAAAAAAGAACTAAGAACAAAAGAAATAGCTCCTCCATGGCAGTCAAAGATCAAAGAACAAAAGAACTACCCCCCCCCCCCCCGGGGCCGTCAAAGATTTAAAAAACCCACCTAAGAACAAAAGAAATAGCTCCTTTAAGTAGAGGTTTTTACTCGCTCGCAACTGCATTACGTCATATGAGCGCCAAGGGGGGGAATGTCAGCAACCTCACGGCGGACTATCTGATACAAGTATATTTATAAATAAGACATGAATCAGCTAGTAGGACAAAAACAAAACGATACATATTAGCATTAGTAAGAAGTTGAGAAGGGCAACCCGGACGGAGAAACCGTTAGGCTAGGCTACCTCGCGCGCTTTCTTCCCAGTCTTGGCCGAGATTCGGATACTTTTGTGCACCCCTCCGTCCACCTGAGCCATCGAGCCGTCCATCCCACTCGACACTCTCGACACTCGCGACACACACGCGACAAACCGCCCGACAATATCCGATTCCACAAAACCAAATAATATCCCGGCCAGCCACACACAGCTTGTTTCGTTTTCTCTAAGCGTTTTACGGCACTTGCAACACAATCCGGTCACATATAATAAGTGCCCAATCACACAGCTTGTTTAGTTGTTGTTGTTTTTCTAAGCGTCTTACGGCACTTGTAACACAATCAGGTCATATAAGTGTCGAACAACACAGCTTGTATTGTTTCAGTGAACGTTTTACGGCACTTGCAACACAATCAGATCATACAAGTCGTGTAGAACCACAAACAGCTACTTTGGTTTTAGTGAACGTTTTACGCCACTTGCAACACAATCAGGTCATACGAGCGTCGAATCACACACAGCTCGTTGACAATGCTCCGAAGTAGAAAACAAAAAAGTCCCACAACAATATCAACTTTCCGAGGACACAAACTGTGATGAAATGTCCGAGCTACTGCTCCACGTCAGGTACTAACTCTCCCTTGCATAAACAACAAATACCGTGCGTGCTGGTGGGAAGAAGAGAAAAAAGAACACAGGAAACAATCACTTATGGAGCGGTCAGAAACAACTCTTGCCAGTCTGACAGCCTCACGACCTGACGGCCTTATCATCAGCAACACGTGTCTGTCTCTCACACACGGACACATACACAGGCACGCTCATACATGCACGCAAACACACGCACATACACAGGCACACACACACACACACACACACATACACACACACACACACATACAGACATGAATACGCATACAAACACACACAAACACATATACAGGCACGCATGTTCGACTGTTATCTAGTTTGTTTGTTCGTTTGTTTGTTTGATACACACAAACGGTCATTTAGTGCTGGGGAAAAGTAAGACAGACAATTATACTCGAACAAACGTGAGACATGGTGGTGAAATCAAGCTTTCGTCAAAATACTGAAATTTAAAAAACCGGCATTTTTGTGCCAATTAGTGAGGGGTTTTTTGTTGTTGTTATTTAGCTCAACGCCTTGCATGTCTTAAAAAAAACCACACGCTTATGTGTGGATTTGATTGGGGGATAAAAACGTAGAATAAAGGCACAACAGATTTAAATCTGGAGTTTCCAATGACTTAAGCTATGGAAGTCACCAAACTTTGGCGGCCTTTTTCTCGCTAATTTTACCTATGAAACTAGGCGACCCCCCACCCCCTTCAATTGCAAATATCTCGACTTCTATTTAATCTAAATGGATATTTTTTTCCATTGAAAGCAAGGCAAAGGAATAATCTTTAAGATGGTACTAATAACTTCATTCATATGCCCCAAAACAGACGAGCACCTGATTCCACTGAGTCATGACACAAATGCCATCACCACCGTGCACTTTCTGCATTGTTTATCTGTATTATTATTTATCCCCCGGGGCAGTGCCACTGACTGTAGTGCCTTTAGGCCATTCCCAAAGGGGGGACATTTCTCGTTCAAGCACAGTAGACTTGTAAATGGGCTGATTCATGTCACGCTCATAACTGTGCCTAATCTACAACAAGGAACTGCTGCTTTTTCTTTCCTAATCCTTACTATTGTCATTTTCCTCTACTTCTGTTGTATGTTTGTCACACTCTTGTGACCTGCTATTTCCGGGGTGCCTTGATAGTTGAAGCAGACCTTGTGCTGTAGAAGCTAGAGAGGTGAGCAGAGTAAGTCTGATTCCCTGTAAAGACTTCTCTGTTGACACCCACCCCTTGGCGCTCATATGACCATATGCAGTTGCGAGCGCCGTAAAACCCTCTACTATAATAATATAAAAAAATAAACACATTACTGGCGAACATGTTCGAGACGACTACCTACTGTCCGGAGAAAAGCGGCCATCTTCAAAAAAATATTTTTTTAAAAGTTCAGTAAGGGTTTTGCGGCGCTTGCAACTGCGCGGTCATCTTTGGCTGGTGGTCCTCCTTGAAAGTGTCTTTATTATAGTTTAAGTAAGCGTTTTATGGCACTTGCAACACAATAAGGTCACGTAAGTGCCGAAGAATAGATGCCAAAGTGTTACAAGTGAGTAACAAAAAAGGAGGAGAGATGAGGACGATATTTGTTTGATAGGAAAGAAGGAGCAAACCACACCAAAGCACCCGCCAACCACCCACTCATTATCATAACATCTCTTTTAAAAACACAAAGAGGGGGGGGGGGGAAATAGGTGGTCGTTTGAACAGGTGATTGTTTGGGACAGGTGGTCGCTAGAGCAGGTTCGACTGTAAGTGCAATCTGTTTAGTTTAGTAAGAGTTTTACGGCGCCCGCAACTGTATAAGGTCATATGAGCGCACAAAACACAAGTTGGTTGCATTCACAAACGTTCACAGCACCGCTTGATTTTGGCCAACATTTATTTAAAATAAAAATAACGTTACTTATACAATTACAACTTTATCGGGGATATATCCAAAATGAACTGACTTTGTCTAAAAATGTGCTCGCAAAAATGCAACTCTGAATTAAGATGACAGTGAACAGGAAACGAACCCCTGTCCACCACGATTTTCAAAGTACTACGCCACCATCCCCACCACAGTCATGAGCACCAAAAAAAAAACAAAAAATGAAGAAAGAAAAAAACACTTTTAAAAGATGTACGAACAACAGCTTCATAGTAGTTGTTTTTTTTTACTAACCACAACAAGGATACCATGACAATGCTTTTCACACACCAGGGCTCCCCATTCCGAACAGGTGTGCGTACAGCAGATTACACCCTTAAACTATTTAAAGTTTTGGCGGTGCGTGAGCGTTACTCTTTAAAATTTCGTTTCGGGGGTTGGCATTACTTGGCGTACGTCTTTTGTTTCAGTGAGGTTTTACGGCGCTCGCAACTGCATAGGCATGCGCTTTAAAATGTAGGTGGTGTGCGTCCGGCAAGCACCATTTTCCCCATTCTCTATCCCGAAGCCGAGTCAATGATTTGACAACGGGCAATCGCCGTTTGTCCTTGTTTTGGTAGGTGTTTTATGGCGCTCGCAACTGCATAAGGTTATATAAGTGCATGGGGCACATTAAACATTTTCAGTGGGTAGGACATTTAGAATTTTGTCCGGGTGGCAGCCGAAGCCTACTCTTGTCGATTTTAGACCACAAATGGATATTTAACTAGCACAACTTGCACACGGGACCCCCGAGATTTTTTCGCCCTTGTCCGAAAAGGCTAGGTGTAGATCTTTCTAACCAGAAGACCAGGGGTGTGGTTGAAAGACAGCAGTAAGAAGGAGCCAAGGAGAAACAGTAGAAAGGCTGCAGAAAGAGTCAGGAGCCCAGAGGAAGGGGCAAAGGAGGTGAGGGGTGGGGGCAGAAAGTGGAGACGAAAGCAGACGACAGAACATAGAGAGCAGGAAAAGGGGCGAAAGGAGACAACTTTAGTGAAGAAAATGTTTCCGTCGCTACCCGGATTCGAAATCGGGACCTTTGAGTGAGAGGCGAAGACCTTATCTTCTAGACCACGAGAGCCCCGTTTGTCTATGTCAGAAATACAGTACTCGCAGTTCATTGACCACAAAAGCTGTTAACAACAAACTGATCACTTGGCATAAAAGCAAGCATGAGGCATTTTCATTTGATGAGAAGGAAGTGATCCAAGAGGCTTGTGAGATTCTCACGAGGGAAAAAAATCGACAGTTTGGAAAAACTGGAATGTGAACCCTGGGATGGCTATGAAGAATGAATCAGGATTTTTTTCTGGTTTGGGTGTGTGTGCGTGCGTGTGTGTGCGTGCGTGTGTGTGTGTGTGTGTGTGTG
>NW_004797315.1:346584-407737 GCF_000002075.1 Aplysia californica | reverse complement strand
AGAGAGAGAGAGAGAGAGAGAGAGAGAGAGAGAGAGATAAATGTTACACGCCAACATTTTTACAATACAATTAGGAGACAATTGACTTTGGAGGAATAGTTCGTCAGACATGAACAGAAAAACACCGACAACCAACAACCCTTTAGGTTCCTAAAACAAGGGTTTAAATACCCCTTAAGACAGGAAACCAAAGGGTGAAGGAATCTCTTAAGATTGCCTGAAAAGGGGAGCCCTGCATACTCACATACGACATACGACCACAAGCAACATTTTATTCTCATTCTATTTCTATTCCCCACCTTTTTGTAAAGAACGTCTTACGACGATCTTGAAAGAACAGAAATCACTGTTGGTCAGATAAGGTCGCTTTTAAGGACTAGCGGACTAACCCAGATTTCGAGGGTTTCCAGAAATCTTGACCTACACTAAATCTAAAAGTGGGCATTGCCCTACCAATAGGAGAAGTCTGATATCATTGGTGTGTGTATTTGTTTGGTTATAGAGAAACCTCTCCTTGTCTTTTAAAGAAACGTAACTAGATCTAGAGTCCAAAAACGATACCTTCAATTTTCTCAAAACAGTGGGGGGTTTTCCTTGTGCTTAAAAGCGACCAAATGGATAGCGTGGCATGCACCGTTGTGAAGCTATATACCACATGTAGAAACAATATTATTATGATGGTGTACAAAAGGAAGGGGAGGGAGAAGATGTTCTAATTTACCACGACACTTTCACAAAGAGGATTTTACTCTTCTTGCAATTTTGTTTTGCTTGTGACAATCTTGGTCAAGGAATTTTATGAAAGAGCTTATCATACAGAGAGCACGTTCTCAAGCCATGAGAAAAGTATGTAAATAAAATGCAACAGACAGTTCAAAAGTAAGACAATGATAATCCAAGGAATTCGCAGAGGTGAAAATTTTAAAAAATTCCCTGTCAGCAAAGAACTTTTGAACCTCCATGCACTGTGTTATAATCTCCTCTACCTAACTAATAGAAAGACACTTTGTGAACAGACACACACACACACACACACACACACACACACACACACACACACACACACACACACACACAATCTATCGACTCACACTAGGCAGTCACTGACTTCTGACAGACACACTGTCTCACTCGACAGACACATCAGAAAGTCAGTGATTTACCTGTCTGGCACACTATATGGACACATCAGAGAGTCACTGACTTCAGCCACAGTGCCCAGAACTTGCTTTCATTAAAACTCTATCACAAACTGCTATGATTAACCATCTTATTATCCACGTTTTTATATTTTAGTGAGTTTTACGGCACTTGCAACACAATACGGTCATATAAGGGCAGAAGATTAGAGGTGCTACAAGAGAGGAAGAAACATTAAAAAAAGAAAGAGAGATCAGGACCATAGATGTTTGATAGGAAAGAAGGAGCAAACCACACCAGAGCACCCGTTAACCACCTACATCTTCTTTTATATATATTATACGTATCTCAAAAAGAGACTGGATACCTCGGACTTGTAAAGCAGAAATGTTACAGAGTATCTCAGTCCTTTTTCTAGGTTGTTGTACCCCTCTCAGAATTGGTTGGCCCTGACATGCTGGGTCAGAAGTCTGCCTTCAAAACGATCTAAATTGTGTTGATAGGGATGTAAAAACATTTATTCTTCTTTTTTAGAAAAAGAGCTAAGAACAATAAACACATTGCGACAGCGCCAAAAGATAAACAGCTATGAACCGTACACCAATCTCTCACACCCAAACTACACCCCATCATCGCACTCATCCACACCAATCTCTTACCTGAGAGCAGAGGTATCGGCATGAGGAATAGGGCAGCGTAAGTCCAGAACGTCGCAGAGTTCGCAGGTGGAAATGACATATTCGCCGCACAGCCATCACAGTCGTCCACATTTTGCGTAAAGTGTAAGTGACCAGCGTCCACAACAGCCGAGTGAAGGAACGAGGGTCAGGGCCACAAGAAGAAATAACACAGGTCCCGTGAGAAGAAGTCACAGATCACACCAACAACACCGTCAAGATATGCAAAGCAAAGCAGAAAAATATTCCTTTGTCAGCAAATCTGGTGAGAAACGGATAAAGCAAAAAGGGGAAAGAGAATACAGTGCAGATCCCCAGTCTGTGTTTTAGACTACACCACACACATTTTTATAAGCTACTCAGTTGATTCAAGCCCCAGTTACTATTTTCGGAAGGAGTTGTACAGAGGGCCGGCCGACCAACAAAACACAAAAGAGGGGATATTTTGAGCAGGGTATACCCTAACCCTAACTCTTGTAAAGTTTGCTCGGTGGACCGTGTCACGGTAAGTACCGTCCCTCTGCGGAACTCCTTCCCTATTTTCTCTATATCATACATGTACTGCATTCAAAGTAATACCTTTCAGCCAAACTAATCCTAATTATCATCTCTGTATTGACATGTTTTGTCTCAGCTTTAATAACAATAACATTATAACAACACCACCACCAACAACAATAATGACAATAAAAACCACTTCTCTAGAAAAAAAAATTGACAGAGTACATAACGACATGTTTTATGCATACGAGCCCATTCAATGCACAACATCCTCTCAAATACAAGCACCCATTTATAAAAAGAACACAAACGAAAAAAGAAAACCACTGTGGCAGCTGGTCACATTTGTTGAAAGATGAATCAAACTAGTGGAAAGACTTCTGTAACGGGCGACCACCCTAACAAACACAATTTATAAAGAAACCACCTAAATCTAACACTGACCCGACCCCTAACCTTACTCTTACCTTAAACCATAACTCTCTATTCTACTGTTTCATATTGTCGCTCGGTACAGAATTCCTTCCAAACTAGCCGGCGTGAGAAATAGGATTCAAATAGACATTGGAACGGCGAACTGTTGATGTAAAGCACACACAACTGTAACAGGCGAATCTCAATGAAATTCTTGAGATGCTCAAACAATTTGTTCAGTAATTCTACAAACCTCAGATAGTATGACACAACTGCCCAACTGATGTGCATGCTGGTTTCCTTAATACACATCTCAGAGGAGTTCTACTATTATTTAGTTAAGATGAATTAAAGTGCAAGCAAACTTTTCTCTAATCAAGCTCTTGAAAGAACAAAATAAGATATAAATCATAATATATATGGCTTCTATGAAGTTTTAGGCAAGTAAAATTGAGCCATCAGGACTTAGCAGAGTGGGCAGGCTAAGCAACAGTTACCTTGGCTTTGCGCAACTTTGGGTCTCGCGGATACTTCTGTTTGATCGCAACTATCCGTTCGTGGATTTCATTCATTAAGCGACTGATCCTGGTTCTCTTAAACATGGGGCACAAATCTGATATGACGATATCTCGCTCGTGGTATTCGTAATCCCAGGGAGGCTCTTTACTCTTCCACGCCAACAACTTTTCCTGCACGTGTTCTCGTCCAGCACAGTTAGAAGTAGCCATTCTCTTACATTTTCCTGCACAATCACAATTCAGCTAATGAAAACTTCTCTCCACAATCACAATAACTTCCCTGCAGATTCACAATTCAGGTAACAGAAACTAGCTCATTAAAAACAGTAGCAGCTGTCTTGACGGTGGAATACTTTATCATTTAAATTCAAAACAGTCAACAGCTGATATCAGGAGTGCCAAAAATAGTTGTCTGAGAGATAATGGGCAAGAATTCCCTTTATCACTGATATTTTTAAAAAAAAGTCCTGTGTTGTAGAGCAGCCAAATAACAGCAATAATAACCACAGGGCACACAGGGAGTCTGTTTGACATTAAATCCTTCTCTGCTTTTTGAGGTCACGGAACAACAGGTGACATATCTTGAACACAGTTCAGCAATGAAATGTTCGTATTTAACACATATGAAAACAATGCATGGCTCTGGTGGCAACTACAGTAGCATCAGTGGGGAAGAAAAAAGGTGAAACTGTTTCATTTACTACTAGACAGAGTACAAGAAGTGCTTTCTCCAATAAACCCTCCTTTAATTGGAACAAAACAAATAGCCGTGCATAAGCGATCGACATCACTTCTAAATTGTCAATTATCTCAAGGACCAACGATTGTTTGAAATCACCGAGACCATTCTTTAGTTATCTCTGACTAGCAAAACCCATCCAACTCTGGTAATAGCATGCTTCAGTTTGCCACCAGCTTTAATCACTCCGAAGTTACGCCGCGTCTCAGAGCACAAAATTCCTGCTTTTATAAATACTCTCTTTTTTACACAGGCAAAAAAAGACAGCTGTCATTTTCAAATTGAAAAGAACAAATTGCTCACAAAGGCAAAATGATTATCATACCCTACAACATCAGCAGAATGACAGAGGAGATATACGGCCATCATAAACTATGATCATAAAAAAAAAAAGAAGAAACGAAACGGCTGCTGCGGGAATTTACGAGCTGAGATAACTGACCTCAGACCATCAAACTCCACCATGCCCCGAAACATGCGCACCATGACCCACTAACTACACACCTGACACACTCCCTTATCAATTACGCTGACATCAATCAGGCACACCACTGATAAAACATTTTCTGTCTCCACCACGGGGTGTCAAACTCAATTTCACACAGAAAGCAAACTCAAATATAATATAACCCTTCAGGTGACCGACCAAACTGGGTGCACAAAACACTCATTGAGCGGTGGAAAACTACTAAACTGTTTTTTAGTTTAGTTTTAGTAAGGGTTTTATAGCACTTGCAACACAATAAGGTCATATAAGTGCCGAAGATTAGAGGTGTTACAAGAGAGTAAAAAACTTTTTTTTTTAAAAGGGGGAAAGATAACTTTTAGACAATAGATGTTTGATAGGAAAAAAGGAGCAAACCACACCAGGGCACCCGCCAACCACCCACATCATCTTATACGTATCTCACAAAGAGACTGTGGATACCTCAGACTTTTTACAAGAGAGTAACATACACAAAAAAGAAGGGGAGAAAAGGACGATAGATGTTAGACAGGAAAGAAGGAGCAAACCACACCAGAGCACCCGCCAAACACCCAATAACTGTTTTTAAACAATAAAAATGAAAACAGACTAAAAGTTAACATTATAATAACAAATAAAGTCAAGCCAAAATTTGCTCCTCACGTCAATTTGTCAGAGCTGAAAGTTGGAATTCTTTCCTAATCCACAAGTTTGTTATGTTTGAGTTTTATCATTATTATGGAGATTTTTTGGACCTCCTAAAATTCCCTCTCAGGCCAGATATATAATAATAATTGTTCCCCGTGCCAGATGCAGCACGGGGACTTTTGAGTTGGACACTTGTTTTCATGCCTATATTTTCAGCCTCCCTTCAGCCCCTCCCCCTCCCCACCCTTCCACCATATCATTTCCTACCTCCCAACAAGGAATTCCTACCTCCCAACAAGGAATGATCTCAAAGAAAATAAAACCTCCAGCACAAGTCAGTATTTCTTTACTTCCTATTCTTCCTCTCCCCTTTGCCCAATACTTGTAGCAAGAAACACTGAGCTGGCTGTGTGACATTTTATTATAAGATGTAGCAACCCTCAGTGAAGAGCCCCATTCTACATTGGCTGTGCTTGTTTTTGCAGTTTCCGCAGTCTACCCTGAAGTACAAATTATACCCATTACTTCAGCTCAGAGAAGTGACAATTTGTGCGAATGAGACCTCTACCACATTAAGCGAGCCATGTGTCTACTACTTCACCACCTTTATCAGTACTTGTTATTCATCCCCATGATATTTCAATACCACTAGTGGCCACAAGGTTTGGTGCCGCTTTTCCACACAATGAAGTTACACAACAAGTGAGACCCCCCCCCCCCCCCCCCCCGAAGTAAAACGTCAAATAGGACACATCCAAGTGCTGAAGATACATGAACACTTCTTAATGAATCCAAGTTGAAGAGTGACTTGATGGAAATTTGGACCCAACTCTAGCCTGGAAGCAAATTAACTGAACTCACAGCACACCAAATGTAATGATAAACATGCCATGTGTTAACATCTGCTGAAAGTTGACGATGTCCTTAACTCATCTAGAAATCTACAACAGTTGAAAACAGTAGATTTGAACCAAGCAGGACGGCCCAGTATTAAAAAGATACCGGTCTTCATGTGTGATGTGATCGAGAAATAGAAGAGAGGGGTACAGACTTCAAACCAAAGCACACACGGTATCTGCCAGAGGTAGGAAAACCAGAGCCCACTCTTCTCCGATATTCCTCAGAGACTTTCTCAGTGCAGAAAACAAATCCCCACCATACTAAAACAGCATAGCTTTACAATGAGCACTTCACAGGTTGTTCTACGGGCTTTCAGAATTATTTGCTTTCAATGTCGTTCAACAGCTTATTCACACCACAGACCTGTGTTCGTCCAACTGAAGAGCGGGTCTTTCATTTGTTTTTTTAAAAAGGAGACAAAGCCTTTATTTGGCTGACAAGACTTCACACCAAATGTCAGTCGGTTGATGCTTCAGCTCCGTCTTGAACCCATCGCATCAGTTTTACCTCTGAGCCCAACAATTTCTTGTCAACTTCAACAATTGTGTGTTTGATGAGTAAACAAATTCACCCAAGGGCTAGACACTGCACAAAATAAACAAAACAAAAACATTATCCTACACTCAGTTTTTATTTGAGCCCTGATGCACAGCTCAGACTTGCTTTTAGATTAGTTAGGTACTACAATAGAAAGATTTCTAGGGGAAGACCTCAGAGATAATTTAGAATTGTACCATGGTCTAATTTTTTATTTACCTTGAAGTAAAAGTCTGTTTTTTTTCTCAGCAGAGGATGTTCTTATTTTTAACAAAACTAACAGTATACGTAAAAACATTTTCCCCTTGATTTTGAACAAGAACACTTCACAGTTAAATAGTGTGTAGGAGGGAAGGTGGATGGAGATGGCATCGAAAAAGAATTTATCAAAAGGGATTTCTTAAAGTAGTTAAAGTCTATTATTACTTAGATTAGCCATTCATACAAATCCGTTTTCTGAAATATTCAATAAATACAACATTATTTGGTGCCTATCCACATGACAGTCTACCATGATGTTTCTGTTCTACTTGTGTCCTACCACTGGACCAGTCTCTCAACTGTTCCATCTGACGGTCTACTAGTCTACTACAACCTTCAATACTAAACAATACAATTTCCCTTGCGATTAAACAGGCTTGGGACTGTCATTTTTAGTGGCTGCAGCTTGTTTGATTTGGGAGTTTGGGGAATATAAGGCGGGTGGGGGTAAGGGGAGGTAAAATAATATTTTTTTCCTACTTTAATTCATTTTAAAGTTATTCGGTAGAGTCGGAAGTGCTCGGTTTGATAGTATGTGCCGCCTACAAAGCCTTGCTTATTATTATTATGTGAAGTGGAGGGCCGCTCACATAGCCTCGATGCTATGCATACCGGAGGGCCGTAGTATGCATAGCCGCGAGGGCGTATGGGAGGTATGCATAGCCACTTTGAATAATTCATGAAGGATATAGGACAGTCTAAACAATCAGAATCATAACACACAAAAATAAAGAACAAGAAGAAAAGTGAGCATTTGAGACATATAATTTCACTCTAAATAATTAATAATATAAGAATACACCTGAGCCAAAGATTAGAGCGAATAAAAATGTTTGAGTCTATAATACCAACAAAAATTATTCTATGCTTGCTCAGTATTTGCCAACAGATCTATACCTACATTAATTTTTTCAATTAAGGGAAGACCCACAAAAATGTTAAAAGTGAAATAACTATCGCCAATAAAACATTAGAAGAGAGAAAAAATGGTAAAAAATTACTTTCACTCAGTCCCCACACACAGACGCACAGCTTTGGGGGTCTAACTGCAGTAATTTCTGCTGCAGATCACACGACCACTTACTTAAGTACTAAAACTTTATAAAAATCAATTATATTCAAGAAAATTTCAACTTAAATTGCAAAAAAAAAAAAAAAATGTTCATCAAATTGTTGCGGAAAGAATGTAACCCCCCCCCCCCCTATCTGAGGAAGGCATGCCCCCCCCCCCCTGATTCCTGGTCTGGAGCATGGAAATTACCACACCATAAATTGGGAATAGATAGACTAGATAGTTAATTATTTGCAACGAATAGAAAGTCAATATTCCAGTAAAACGGATAAAAATGAACAAAAACCACAGGGCTTTGAAAGTAGACCTAATCTAGATATCCTAAACGAATTTCAAGTCAAACTGACAGTGTTGCCAGAGTATCAAGTCACAACCGCTACAACTTTAGTAATTTTTAAAAGGCCGGCACTATTTCTCCAAACGCTCGGGAAAATAAACTTAACTCCATTTCTTCTAATGGTTTCCGTTCTCGAGATTAGTTGTTAATTTGCGAATTGAGTGGCCCGCACGCACATATGTGTGTGTGTGTGGGTGTGTGTGTGTGGGTATGTGTGTGGGGGTGGGGGTGGGGGTGTGAGTGTGCGTTTGTGTGGATAAGGGGTGAACGAGGCGTGGGGGTGAGTTGGGGGGGAGGGATTATTATTTTGTTTGTCTACATGAAGGCTGAACGGTTTTAGTTTTTGCTTTAGGATGACAAAATACAAAACAGGCTACTGCCAATGTCGAGCAGTCTTGTTTTCTTGCAGTACCTTTTGAAGGTATTTTCAAATGAAGTGTATAGAGTCCGCGAACGCTGCCCCAACCACAATTGAAGTACACAGACTCGGTAAATCTCTAGTCTGTCTCTACAAATTGAATTCGATGTAAAAAATGCTACTTCATCTCAATCCTCGCAGAATGGCAGAATGAAAGATGACGCTTAAATCTTGCAAATGACAAAAAAATCTCAAGAGAACTGAAATCGTGTGGAGAAATAGACACTATAGAGGTGTTGAAAGTTTATAATTTTCCCGACTGTTCGGAGAAATAGTCACTTTATTAATAAAAAAGGAAGTCGCTTTTCTCACCCTGGGTGAGAATAAAAATAAAGCGACTTCTCACCCCGGGTGAGACTTGTGACCTTGTCGGCACTGGCTTTTCTCACCCGGTGTGAAACACAGGGTTCCTGCCATGAACTTCCCACCAAATTCAAGGAGATTTCAAGGAGATTTCAAGGAGGTTTCAAGGAGAAAATTTCAAAATTCAAGGAGATTTGGTCAAGAAATTCATAACAAAAGCCTATTTTCGAAGGTCTACACTTGTCCGAAAAGAATCATATCATAGTTTCGATTTCCCTACAAAAACTGTTCGCAGGGTGACTGCCAACCCGGCTTCTCAATTTTCCGGTGGGGTGGGGGGGGGGCGCCTCATCCATTCTCCAGGGGCATGTTACATAACAATGACAGTGCATGCTTCATTTATATATTTATATATTAATATATATACACACAGAATGGTGTGCACGCACGCATGTAGGTACATTCCAGTCAGCAACATGTCAGCAGTGTGGCACTGGAATACTGTGACTTAGGTATTTCAGTCAGTTCTTACTTAGTTTATATTTATATTTTCCCCTCATCATATTCCCCCTATATTAAACTATATATAAAAATGAATCTTGCTTTGAGCCTGAGAAAAGGCCTAGAACCAGAATATCCATTGTCAAGAACCAGTTTGGGTGTCAAGGTTTATACAATAAACGTGAAAGATAAAACTTATTACTCTAACTATTTAAAGTAGAGTAATAACATGAACGTCTCAAGTAGACCTATTCAGTGTGAGAGGTGTAAAAACTGTGGAAGGGCAAGATGCAGTGACACTGAAAATCTTGAACAGAAAGCTCAAATATGGAATACAATACATATAATAATTTACTATCACCTCTACCCAATGAAATGGTAACCCTATAGTTACAAACACATGGCTTACAAGGTTTGAGTACGACAGATCCCGATTCCATACAAGGCCTGCACCAACGCGCGCATTGCAGAGAGCTCTAGATCTAGATCGTAGTAATCAAAATTCTGAAAAGTAAAATCTGCTTCCAAGTTTAGTTTTTGTCATCCCCCCTTTCCCCAGCGTGCGACTTTTAAAAAAAATCAATAATCCCCCCATTCCTGAGTCCTATACTCGCAGCGCTCAGACTTTGCAGGAACTTTGGGGACCTCAACCATCGCGATACTCACGATGTGACCCAAAAAAAAATGCACAGGTTCAATGACCGGTCACGATGGCGAGCCCGACAAGAAGCTTGTATAACCTTTTTTTTCTTTCCACAAGTGACAGCACAGGACAAACGATTTATTTTCATGGCGACACAGCGTTTGTAATGCAGAACCTGCATGTTACAAATGTTGCGCTATCAGACTACTATAAGTCCTACCGGCAAATTTCTAGGTGGTAACGAAAGCGAAAGTAGATCTTGATTTTTCCCGATTGAACTTCGGTATCGCACGTCGCACATACACTTCCACTTGTTGCCGCCATAACCACCTGTAATGTACTCTCGGGCCGGGATAGGCCGGATGAATTATATCACAGTCGCGACCGGCAAAAATGAACTCAAGGACGATATCGGATTTCGTTTTCAAATATTCGAGAACGTTTATGTATTTTCCCGGGGCGATTTACAGATTTCTTCAAATTCCCGCTGCATTCCGGGTCTCATCGATTTTTTTCATATGACCGGGTAATTCCAGGGGCCCCCGGGATTCCCGGTGCTTGGCAGTCACCCTGTACACGTGTTCCTGTCCGATCTGGCAAAATTCAAGGAGTTTTCAAGGAGATTTTTCCTTGAGAGCAAATTCAAGGAGTTTTTAAGGATATTTTTCCTTGAATGCAAATTCAAGCAGTTTTCAAGGACTCCTTGAATTCAAGGAGGCCGCGGGAACCCTGGAAACAAGACCTGTTTTTCATAAATTTCTGAATAAATTGTCAGTGTGGATGAGATCAAATTAGCAAAAACAAAGAAAAAAATGATGTTATAGCACAAAATAATATTAATTTGGTCGTCTACAAAGATGCTACGATTGTTTCACTTTTCGAAACGAGCCGAACTACATGGGTCGCCATTTTGCTTTGCCCGGAAGTTCTCGCCACTCCTCTTCTCTCTCTCTTTCTCCCCTTCCCCTCTCTTTCTCTCTCACTGCCCAGAGACAAAACTGCACGCTTTCAACACAAGAGCACTGGTACATATGTTCACGGTGAACGTTGCACTGGTTGGCCTAACACGGTGACGCACACCGAGTGAGAATAGCCAAAAAAAGGCTCACCTGCGCTATAAAGGCTATTCTCACCCGCGGTGAGAAGGTCATGTGCCAGGGGACTACTACATTCATGGAAAAATAAGGACAGCTCTAAAGACAGGTACTAAAGTGAGATTCCTTCAACTTCCCAAGTCAAAAATTTGTTTAGAGAATGACGACAAAAATGTGACAGCAGAGGCCAGAGAGAGAGTGACAGCTGCCAGACTGAATCAAACTACTGGTCTGCTACATTACACGTAAACAAAGAGAGATACAGTCGATTAAACATTCCAGACTAATGAAAGGTGAACTATACTCTACCTTCGCTTTATCAGCACCATCAGCTTTCAATTTTCTCACGAGTTCACCCTGACTCTTTATCTTTTCCTGTAATTTCTTATCGTTATCCGCCATGATTGCAGCAGACTCACACTACAACTACACTGTATGTACTGTGATACACTGTTCCGCATTCATTCAATGCTGTTTAAAAATTGAGACAGGATAACTAATGACTCTAAACTTGATACTTTCATCGTTAAGGCAGAGAATAACTAGTCAATAAGAAAAAATGGGAATAGATTTCACCTTAATGTAGGTAAATAAATCATATCAAGAGTATGAACTCAATATTTTATTCTTCACAATCAAAATATCGTTGTGTTGAACGTAGAGAGTCGTATACTTATGTCCGATAAAACTTTTTATAAATTATCATGGCGGCTTCCATCTCAAGTAGAAAATATGATGAAATAGAGGATAACCGGCATTGGCTTGTTGGAGAAATAAACAATTGAAGAAAAAATAAGAGAATCAGTGACAGATTTAAATAATGTACCCTCTTGAACAGTCAAATAGCTCTCCACTTTTTTGTAAGGATCAATCTGAACGGAGTGAAACGTGTGAAATTTTCTTCACGCCGTCAATTGCTCGAGTTCGTGGTTAGGTTATTTCACATTTCTATTAAATTAATTATAACTTTTTATTTTATTATCTTTTTGTTTGTTTTAGTAGAGGTTTTACTACGCTCGCAACTGCATAAGGTCATATGAGCGCCAAAAGATTAGAGGTGTTACAAGAGAGTAACAAACATAAAAAACAAGAAGGGCGGGTGGACGACAGATGTTTGCTAGGAAAGAAGAAGCAAACCACACCAGAGCCAGAGCACCTGCCAACCACCCACTAATTATCTTTGGAGGAAAAAAAATGTAGTTCTCTGAAATCCGTATGTTTAGGGAAGCTCTTGAAAAAGATTAGATATTTCTTGCATGTAGTCTGAGCAGGATCAGTAGGCCTATATATGGACCTAACTTGCTAAATAGCCTACTATACTAATGATTAAATGAAAATGATTATTACATTTTTATTGTTAAATTAAATATATAGGCCTAAGGCTATACATAGTCTAAGTATTGTAGTAGTGTATACATTTGAACATTTATGCAGCAATTTTTTTGGGGGTGGAGTCTACTTTGGATTTTTGATATGTTGTATCATCTCTGATATTTAAAAAAATTATACAATATATACATATATATATATATATATATATATATATATATATATATATATATATATATATATATATATGTGTGTGTGTGTGTGTGTGTGTATTTTATATATAGAGAGAGATCAGAGAGAGAGGATAGAATTACAATGTATATGTATCAAAATAACCTGACAAGAACTTTGTCCAGAATTCTGACCTCTAACCTTCTCTTCCGAACTCCAGTTGCTAACTTGGAGGTTGTTCATTTTGAATAATCTGTATCATCCCTTATCTCTGGCCTTTTCTTCAGACTGCCAAAGAGGACACATTAAAATTATAATTATAATCTATTATTCTTTAAATAGTCTAGTCCTTTAAGAAAACATGGTTCCCCTGCAGGCCCCATAAAAATTATTGTGCCCAACAAAGATTGGGCCCAGGTTGACACCTGAATTTTTAAAAATCACACAAATGGGGACAGCTGTTGAAAAAAGTTGCTGCATGACTGCATGCTCATGTAGGCTAGCTACTACCATGATTTTTTGTTTTGTTTTTTTTGTCTGCTGAGTAGAAACCAGGTGCACAAAGGGAGATAATCACTACCTTACCTGAGAACCAGGTTCAGGATCAGATTGTCTGATGATTGCATCATCCAAATACCTAACTGTTTCACTAGGTCTTCTAATTTACAATACAGAAGCATGTTTGTCATACTATCCTGGGGCCTATTTATAGAAATTTGGGGTGAGGTTTAGAAGGTGGAAAGGGGGTGGGGGTTAGAATACTGTCCAAACTGGAATTTCCTAGAGAAGATTTTCTCACTTTTGTTGCTTCTTACATCACTTGGTAATCTATGTTGCATGAATTTTCAGCATATTTTTATAATTTGTATTTGGAAATGTAAGTAAGTGCCTTTATAAATTCTGCCATCCTTTAGTTCTCTTTTTTCCATAGGAGTCCTTTTCTCGCTGCTCAAATAGTATAATACTTAATTCATACACAACACAAGACATTCCTGTGTGCACATAATCACATTTATTTTTACTTTAATTTTGCAAAATATGTCTACTACAGTTTACAAATCTATGCTCCTAGCTGTCATCTGTCGTATAATTATAAGACATAGGCCACAGGCAGAAAGATTGTTTGCAATTCCTGTAATACAAATATTGGCATTTTGTTACAATAGTTTGTTATCTGAATATTCTTTGCAAGTTTAGTTTGTAGAACAATTTTACTTGCCTACTTTATAATTGTAGTTGTACAGTTTGGGCATATTGCTAGTTGTCACAGAAAGCGAGCTTGTTCTGAATACTGTATAACACAGATAGCTCGAATTCATCTGGACCGACCTCGGTAGTTCGAGCGCAAGGGATCCGTAGTTCGAAGGATATCTTAAAAAGATAAAGAAGAAAAAAAAAAAACAGGACTGTATGCACAGCTCTATGAATGTGTTATTTCAAGTCTTCTGTGTTCGACCTATCCGTGTTATACTGTATCTCCTTGTGGGGAGTGGCGTCTAGCTTCTTGCTAACAATTTTTAAATATTATTTTGATGTTTCTTAAGAAAAAAAACACATTTTCATTTACATTTTGTGTTTAGAGTCTGCTTAGAATGTCTACCAATGTCACTGATTTGCCTTTGAATTGATCTGTTTTGCAGAATTAAGAGATGAAGAGTTGTCATCTATTCCTGAATCCTTTCCACACACTGTGCCAAAAGAGAGACTGTGTCCAAGAAATATATGTGAGATGGATGAAAGTGATAGTTCGAGGTAAAAAACACTATGCATCAATTCACAAGCAAGATCGCAGAGTGTTTGTATTTAAAAACACCCAAAACAACGCCTTGTATATTCCTTATGAGTTCAAATTCAGTGATAATGTAAGTCAATTCAAGGTGAAAAATTTGAAAGGAGGATTTCAGAGACGTCCAGAATTGTTAGCACAGGGTGATGGGATCATGAGCGACAGGGTACATGCTGAGTCAGCCTTGAGGCATACCAGGACAAAGAGCATTCAGTCGGAACTAGTTATGTCAGCCTGGGGGATTCTGGAGACATTTACCTCGGAAGCTGAAAGAAAAGCTTCAAATGTTTCACAGTCTGAGAACCATAAGTTTGTCTTAGACATTGGATGTGGAGATGGACACAGTACCGTGCCGTTGATGTCTATGGCAGGTCCTGGTGTGTGTGTTGGTGTTGATGTAAATGAGGGTAGCCTCGTGAACTGTCGACAAAATATCCAGCGCACAAGAACAACTTTCTACACCTATCAAAAACCTGTGTGTGAAGCTGGGGGCAGAGCTACCGCCGGTTCTACCAACTATTTCCACAGCCGCTCCGCCAATGGAGAAAACATGACGTCATGTAGTAGTTGTGATTCTTTACGACTATCAAACTCTGCTGTGTCTGGACCTAAGGGTATCACTGCATGTATCTATTGTGGCAAGAGTGCGTCAAGACCGTCTGCTGCAGACGTTGTTCGATACGATATCAAACATGGCCTTCCCTTTCGCTCAGACTTGTTTGACATTGCTGTGAGCATCTCTTTCCTCCAGTGGTTGTTTTACGGAGACAGACATAAGCAACTAGATTTGTTTTTCTCATCGTTGCGGAGAGTGCTCAGGCCAAATGGGAAAGCTGTGATACAATTCTACCCTCGAAGTGCCAGGCAACTTTCGGACGCTGTCGACCATGCGTCTGCACATTTCCGTGGTGCTCTCATCGGGGACTATCCTCACCTGAACAGAGGGCGGAAACTTTTTCTATTGCTGTTTCCCACGAGTGATGCATTATGACACAAACGGAGATAAAAAAAATATGTGAATGTATTTCTTAGTTTTACACTTTTAGCTTGTTTATAATGATGATGATAATGATAGAAGTAGATTGGAAAAAGACTGACCGTGCTCTGCTGTCTGTCAACCATTTACAGGGCCTGGCTCACCCCGGACAAACCACCACGACCTTTAGAGCTAGATTTAATCATCACAGATACTCGGTACATTTGTACAGGTCAGAAACGGATCTCCCAGCAGTGATGGGTACCTGACTTCGAGTTGGGGAGTAAATGCGGCGTGTGGAAAGGAACTGGCCACCTACCACAATACATGTATATGTATGTCGAAGGCCCATGAAGTTGTCTCAAGCTAACAAGGCAGTCCCCAATGTCCGGGTCAGATGCGGGAACAACTTCTACTCGGTACAGCTCCTGCACCCAAGTCGGTGGCCAACATTTCAGTAACCCCTGGCCCCAAAGGAACCACTAACATGCAGCTTCAGGGTACAGAACGGGCGCTCTGCACTGAAGTAAACACCCGCTCTGACGGCCAGGACAGCCTGAACAAAACCGTCATTATGTGCTGCTACTTTTTGGATAACTTTTGTTTCATCCTTTACCCAGACCACATATTATTATTATGGTTGCTTTTAAGTACACTTGGGCTATCCCGAAAAATGATATTTTGAGAAAACCGAAGATAAAGTTTTTACCCCTTGTTCTGTTTCTTTTAAAGACAAGGAGAGTTTTCTCTATAACCAAGCAAATATACACACCAATGTGACCAAACTTCTCCTATAGGTAGGGCAATGCCCACTTTTGGTGTAGGTCAAGATTTCTGGAAACCCCCGAAATCTAGATTAGCTCGCTTGTCCTTAAAAGTGACCATATAAATTATGTGATTTATTGTATTAATTTCTTATCAATTCTAGTACAGACAGGAATTTCACATTGCCAGTTCACCTGCCATTGTGGCCATGTCCGTCTGTTGCGCCCCCCCCCCCCCCCCCCCCATCCCTTGCCATGCCACAATAGGCCTCAATCTTTGTCAGTCTCTGCTTTTTGAAGAATTACTTCAGGAAATTGTAAACCACTGTCGCATTTTATGTTTTCATTATTTTGCAATGTCTTCCCTTAATTTCTCTTTGCCTCTTCTTTGCTTGCCCTTAGCACAGTTGTCATTGGTCTAATCTCATTTGTAGGTCCTCAATGTGCATTGTATGAATATAAGCGGTCATTTGTAATGTTTACTTAATACTTGCTCATTCAGTGCAGCTTAAATTCAGGTGAAAGGTCAATTTGTTTTTCTTATGTGGACAGTCTCCTCTGACTAAGTAACCATGTTTCTGTCACTTCTTATTTATTTTCACCGTCTATAGGGATTGTCCAGCATTCAGTTTTATGCAAGGGTTGACAACACATAGCTGTTTAAAACCTAGATCTACAGTACTTGTATTTTGGTTTTCATTAAAATTTTTTTACTTTCAGGAATTAAATCATTTTGATGAAACTGTTGTAAACAGCCCTTACTTTTTTAGAATGTTAATTTTATTTGTTTTCATCTTAAATTATGAGATTACGAATTTGACTGCCTTTTTAAAAAAAAGATATTACATTGTACCAAGCATTCAGTTTTCTTTACACATTGGAAAATAACCCCTTACGTTCCCATTTTGTCTCAACAAAATCTAGAAGTAGAAGCAAAGGAGGGTCATTTTCTCAAATTTTCTGAATCTGCTTCATGTATTGAAACTATCATCAACCTATTATTATCTGATGTTATTCTTTTAATTTCTTCAGACATGGACTTTCTGCTAAGAATTGTTTCACTGTGCATGTTTTAAAAGTCTGGTGACATGACATAGCCTTACCGTAGTCCTCTTCAATTGTTTTAATATTTGCTGTACTTCCCTTGAGATTCGCAATGCAATATTCTGGTCCCAGTACAGATTCCTAATAAATTTTCAAGCCTTTCTATCTCTTGCATTTCCAAAATTTTAAATAGTTCACCATATCAAAAGCCTGTTCATGATTTTTTCAATAAAGCATTTTTTTTAAAGTAGATCTTTCTTTGCCTCTGAGCATCTTTCCATTAACTTTACTTTAGTAAGGCAAGGTGACAATATATAGCTTTTCGGGTAGGCCTACCCTATCCAGGAACAAAGCCAAGTTGTGTATTAGGTAGCTCTAGTCTAAAACTTTTTCTTCTTCTTTCTATTATTACTCGGCAGTTAATTTTTTGTAGAATTACTTTTAAGGCTTGAGAACCAGAGTGTACAATGAAACCTGCTCTAACTCTAACGGCCACCTGTCTAAGACAATTACCAATACAAACCACCACTTCCCCGCTTACCTTTTCAAAATATTAAAATATCATAATCACACAGTCGGAGACTGGAGACGTCCACCTGTGTAAGACTACCACTTTTCTCCTCGTCAGAGGGTGGCTGTCTTGGACTGTTGAAGTAAACACACACACACACACATACAGTATCTGTACAATAGTCTGATTATCATGAAAGGAAGGTCCGAACACAGTACCTTCTGAGAAGCAGCAAAGATTTATTGTACAGAGAGGAAAATTCTACCCCTTAAATCAGAAATGCAAAGCACAAAAGAAGACAAAATCCTGAGGCGAGAGGGAAAAAAGGCAAAAATCCAAGTAAAGCGCGGAGAAAAACATAGATCTATAAATTATGTAAAAATGTTTTGCTAAGACAGCAACCCAAAACACAACCGTATCTGGAAGTAAGTACATGTATAAAAATGTCTCACGTACAATAATCTGGTGAAAAAAAACCCAAACATCTTTATACATGATGGCATGCACAATTTTAGCATTAATAGTAGTGTTCAGATCAGAGAAAAGTGTAAACTTGTCAAGGTAAAAAAAAAGTTGTTAACATTAAGATTTTCTTTGATTCATCAACACAATTATAACATATTGTTTGGCTGCCTCAATCTTGGGGAAACATCACATGTGAAGAGAGTAACATTTAAGCCAGCCTTAAGTACACTATTGTAAGTAAAAGAATTTGTTCTCGTCAAAAGGGCATTTAAAAAAATGCTGCTACATGCTATGTGTATTTCTACGACCTTTTTTTAATTAAGATAAATTCGTCAATTCTTTGGTTCCTGAAATTTTTTGCGTGACTTCCATTAGGAACCTCATAAACAAATAAACCTTGAGTAGGCCAACTATAACTTAACATATTATTTACTTTTCCGCATTTTTTTCTCTAGAGTCCAAGGAAAGACATTGAATCAAATTTGGTAAAATCAGTGTTGGTGCCTCAAATCTCAACACCTGTTTTAAAAAAATCAGATGTAAGTAGATCTCAAGTATCCCACACACAACAACATGCTGTGCATGCAATCAATGATAAATCAAAACATGTACTCATAAGGCAATGTTGGCAATGGTAAAAACACCACTTCCTCCATGGCTGACTGTTATCATTAACTACCCTCTGGGAATTTGAGAGATTTTTTTATCAAAGCTTATTAAAAGAAATAATTATTGAGGCATGCTGACAAAATAGGGTACTTCCGGGAACTTAGCCATACATGGAAATAGATACACTGAATTTATAGGTGGAATCTGTACAATTTATCAATATAAAATGATAAAAACATGTTACACTAGAAGAAAATGGTATCAATTGAAATTTATAAATTTAGCCTCAATGTTGCTCCATTACTCCATTACATGTAGTAGATTGGGAAAAGTAACAAATTTTGTCATCATGTCTCACATTTGATCAAAACGTGTACATTTGTAAATGATAAAATGTGAATGGCAAAGAAAAAATACTGAAATGAGGAAATCAAGTGTTGTTTAGTTTATCTTGGTGATGGCAGCGAGAATAAAAAAATATTGGGGGGGGGGGGGGGGTGAAAGAGAATTGTTTTTTCCAGCATGTCATTTCTATGTTTTGCCAACTGACTTTTTAATACTACTAGCAAATAAAGCTGCCCATGACACTTTTGTAAATAACAAAAATCGAACTGAAAATGATTTTGGAGATTTCCAAAAGGACCTTGTGGATATTGTAAAATTGTAGTTGATCTTACTTGATGGATGTGGAAAAAAAACGTTTTTCTTTCAAACAATGAACAATGTTATATTTCTAATATTACTAACATAACATTTATAACATAACCGCCTCTTAAAAATAACCTAATGGTAACAGAGTCAAAACAATACACCTACTCCCTTATAACATGATATACCATCAAATAGTGTTCAGTGAGAAAATATTTGACAGCACGGGCCCTCAGTAGAGTGGAAGCAACTGTGTCCATGACTATATATATATTATATATATTATATATATATATTGGATAGACCTTGTTGATATCGCTATATGTTTCTTTAATTTTATAGAACAGGCGGGATACAAATAAACATGTTTATATCGTATAGATCTTATTGATATCACTCTATATTTCATTAATTTTATGGAGCAGACCTGATAGTATGACCGAACAATAAATAACTTATAAGTTTATACTGTATAAATCATGTTCATATCACTACATATTTCAATTATCTTATAAATGGAAATAGGCCTGATACAAATATCTGAACAATTACGGTATCATGTTTATACAGTGAAGATCTTGTTGATATTGCTATATATTTCAATAATTTGATTTATGGAACAGGCCTGATGCAAATAATTGGACAATAAACTTGTTTATACCGTGTATGGTCTTGATATCACTAATATTTTATCAATATTATGGAACAGGCCTGATGCAAATAAATGAAGAATAAACATACCGTTACTGACCTAGTTAATGATAATATATTGCTATATTTCAGTAATCTTAAGGAACAGACTTGATATATAAAAAAAGGAACACACTTGAAATGAGCAAAATACTGACAGGAAGGGTGTAATTTTTCAACAATATAATAACAGGTAGATTTTTATAACTCCTTGGAATGTTGTACTCATAACTATTATATGTAGGAGGAAAATGGTGAAATGAGATTCTGAGATGCATTTACAGTGAAGTCTGTACTGTTAAATTTGACCACATCTGTGGTTCCACAGGATTGTCCTCAGTGTAACCGTGTTTTTGGATTAGCGAGATTGCTCAAATAGAATAAGGGAAGAAAAAAAATTGAAGATTTTGTTTCTTTCAGTTTACCACCAGTTTTCTGATTAACCATGTTCGGTTTAAAGTAGACTTCACTGTAACTTGTAACTGTGAAAATGAAATCCAAGATTATACATGTAATGTATGTGCCACTGTTCATTATGCTTGAGGAGCAAAAGACCTGAACTTGAGCAATACACATTATGCTCAAAATTACACACGTATATTTCCTTTTTAAAAATTTATTGAGATACTTTAAAGCAGCAGATTCTGTTGCGATCTTGGTTCTGCATAGTGTATGACAAGAGTGTTCACTGGCCAAAGGTCCGGACATGAATAATACATAACGTGTTGGCTTATCACTTTGTAATGTTTGCATGCTCTGCCGTACTGTTAAGTTTGAAGCCATCATTACGTTTTTATCAACATGGAATTTACATTCTGAATACACAAATAATGTCTAGATTTTGTACTGTCTATCAATGGTCACCATAGATTTTCTGGATGTGTTAATTTTAGCAGTTTTCATAAATTGCCATAATAATGATAACAACAATAATAAAGATGTCTTCAATAAGAGGTCACTCCTTGGTGGCTCTAAATGACAATAACAAGTTAAAAAATTGACAGCTACCACAATAAGAACCTACATGTTTCATTTTAATTTCCATGCATACTGGCCAGTTCAACGTACAACCTCAGCCAGGTGATTTCTCCCCTCTGATTGTAACAGATTGTCATAAGTCTCAGTCTAAGTAAGGATTTCTTCTGCCATCACAAATTTTTTGAGCTTCCGTCAACGATGCATTTATAGCATGTTTAATTACTGTTGTTCCTTACATTAAAAGAATAAATGTCTTTTTGCTAGACTTTACTTTTCCAATCCAGCGGCCATCTGGGTTCTAGCCCTTCGGCCTAGTGTTGCTAGACATGATGCAGTTTAGTTTATTTCAAAGAAATCGAAGCGCTGGGATACTTTGACCCCCATCACAACAGAACACTAGACAGAGTCAGAAAGGGAAAATATACTCCATAACTACCTGGCAAAGAGGATCATAACACTTAACCCTTTCAGTACCCAAAGGATTCCCCCCCCCCCCCCCCCCAAACCCATTTGAAGGAGTTACCTTAAAATGGCTATAATTCAGTCAGATGTTGATGGATTTGTGTGTGTGGCCACTGAAAATATTCGTCATAGGACAAACAATCACAACATGGTAAAAATAGGTAGTGAATAATGATTTCGGACATCAAAGTCGCTTCAAAATCAGGCACATATAACATTTTTGCAGTCAAATAAATATGTCATGTGAATCTTATCAATATGACTGCCTACCTTTCTTTGGATTTCATCAACATTCATTAATGAAACGCTAAGAAAGGCATCTCTTAATGCGGCTTTGAATGCTTCCAAAAACACAGCCTGTGTGAGATGAAAGTCCAAATAGCTTTCTGCTGGTCTGGATCAAAGCACAGTTTCATGGAGCTGATACATAGTCAGAATCAACCTGTGTTTAACCTGCTGGGTTTGGGATCTTACAATGGAGGGGGGGTGGGCGGACCTGAGTGTTCCCTTTTTGTACTAACTAGATATCAAAGATAAGGTTACAACCAATGCTCTCATCAGAGGCAACAGGGGACACCCCCCCCCCCCCTTTTCACAAAGTTTCTCAAGTGAAAAATTCAATATCTCTCTTGAAACATCTAGTCAGTCTCCATTACAAGACAATATAGGACAGATGACAAACTCAATATTTCTTTACTCTAAACTGACAGGCGAAGAAAGCTAAACAAAATATATATTAAGAAAACGAACTGTGCATTTCTAAAAGTTCTAAATATTTCACGAACCTTGTGTATCTTCCTGATTCCGTTAATTACAGACATTTTTTAATCATTGCAATAATTACGATATAATTATGGATGATTGTCGAACAGAAGGTTACACACAGACATGTTGTATAAGTTACCAAGGCACGATAGGTACATATCATTTGTGAATCGTAATAGTGCAGACATTTACTTCATACAAAAAGAAAAGCCACTTTGTTTTGTTCAGATAATACATGTTGTTAGTAGTAGCTACCAAATAGATCCAACAGACAGGTCGAGCTGTCACGACACAGTACGTGACACAGAACAAGTTAAGCTTTGACGTGACACGCCATGAGAAAACTTCATATTGCCGGCAAGCTGTGTAACTGTCCTAATCCCAGATAGAAAGCATTTTTCAGGAGAGAGAGAGAAAAAAAAGGTTAATTCTTTTAACATTTATACCTTCTTTACCATGTATCTTTTCTTGCTTTTTTCTGCATTGAGAATTTGAATTTCTAAGAAATATTCCTCGGGCATACGCAACCGACACCAGATTAAGAAACTGCTACAAATTTTTTCTTTAAAACTTTGGGCTGAATAAAGCTGGCCGACAATATATGTATATATAATATAACTGTATGATTATTATAAGACTTCCCGCGACACCCAAAAGGATGTAAGCGGCGGATAAAAGAAAGAAGAAGACGATTATAAGACTGAATGAAATACTGACTGGCATAACTCCCATCTCTCACTCTCACTTACAGGTTACGGAAGAAGTCATGGATTGTGTCATCATAACAACAGCCACACACACGGCTGGGACAAGTTTAGTATACATTATGTACAGACAGAGACTGACCATCAGTCAAAGGCAGGGAACATTAACATTCCACAAAGTTACTACAGAAAACAAAACTACTCCACAAACATCTCCAGAGCTATCTACAATTTAAGTTACAAGGAAAAAAATACACAGCAAAAAAGAAAGGTGTTGTTCCCAGCAAAAGGCACAGATCCGAGAACAGGCATGAGGTAAAAAGCACCGTGACATCACAAAGACTTTGAAGTAAGCACCAGTTCCGTATCATCTGCAAGTTGTTCAGCTGTTTAAAGCCCAGAGAGTTGAACTTTTCAGGAGAGAGTATAGAGAAAAGGCTGGTTTGTTCTTTCCTTTACGTATCTTTCCTTTTTTTTTTTTTACATTTCATTTACAATTTGAATTAGTTCTCTGGCAAAATATGCCATGCGAGTAATACTGCAGATAAAGAAACTGCAAATAAAAAAGTTAGCCTATGTTTTCAAATTTTGGTCTTAATACATCTGAACAGCTGGCAGTTGATAGTGACATACAAAATAAACCTCCAGCAAAAGCACTGGTACAATGTACCGTACAAGTAAGTCCTCACCCACAGCATCGCCAAAAACTTTTCTCAGAAGTCGGCAGACCAAACTGAAAATTTACACAACATGCTCCTAATCTACAAAATACACACAACACGCTCTAAATCTACAGAAAGAACACACAGCGCTCTAAATCTACAAAATGCACACATTAAATCTGGGTTTCAATAAAGTCTGTGCTCATAATAATACATTGCATTTAAATTCTGATTAGAGAAGCAAGCAAATAGTAACCACTAAACCTTTTCCGTTACTACAACTGAGAGTCCTGTTCTGTTTATAAAAAGTTGTCAAGTAAACACACACATCGCGACCTCAGTGCTTTCTTGTCATATCTCCATTTTTTGAACAGTGAAAATGTGACTTCTTACACTCACTCTTTGTTATGAACTGTTTTCACGGTTTAAAAAAATAAAGCTACGACAAGAAAGCACTGAGGTCGCGGAGAAAATCACATCTACAGTATTACAAAATACATCATATAATTATATTCTATGTAAGTTTAGCAATCATAAGGCCAACATCCAGCCACAATGGTTTAGTTTATACTGCAACGCATACAGTGGATTCCACTTCCAGAGAAGTATGACAGACTGCTGGATTTTCTTAGGGTTTTGTGTACCATTGTTTTCCGATTAAATCCTTTAAAACTGTGATCGGTTTGAGCAGACTCCACTGTATTATTGACTATCTTGTACAGACTTTGGTCCAACAATCTGAAACAACTTCAGTCATGATCAAAACACGAAGACCATTATTATATTATAAAATGGCAGAGAACGTTTCCCTACAAGAAACTCAAAAACAACAGCAGTGGGACAGTAGGGTAGCCTACTGGGTCTACAGCAGGCATGGGCAAACATGACAAAGTCTCCAGCCAGACTATGCGCCAGATGAAGCAATTTCGAATATCTTGCAGGCTAAAGCAGAAGAAAATTGGGTGAAATTGTTTGAAATGCCCACATTCTCAGAAGTGAGACGTAACTGACACTGCAGCATGTGTCACTCTGTCACTCAAGGGCATTTCGTGAGATAAAAAAGTATGAAACTCCTCGAGAATCAGATCCGGCAAGAGTGCCGTAGTTTGCCCACACCTGGTCAACACAGCTCCTGCTCCGACAGATAAATGTGATGAATACAAACAACCAAGAAAGAGAAAGCAAAGTTTTTAAAAATCTTTCAGCCCTTATGCTTTGATTGACTTTGTGATGCCCTGTCCATCAATGTTCATGTGTACAATATCCATACAAATATACATACATATGCTGAAAGCTTACGGAAACGCTCCTCTCAGCTTAAAAACACCAATCACCCCCAAAATGTGTAAAAGTCAAAAACAAAAGAACCCAAAAAAGAAAATGCCGTAAAAAAAATAATAAATAAGCAATCACAGATGTAAAAATTTGTCACTTGACTAGGGAAAAACAAGTTATCTTACAGCACAATAAAACATGCGTGCCCGGTACCTCTGTAACTGACGTACCGTGTGTTATGTAACAATTTGTGTCACGACGTGGTGGAATCAGGCGCTGGTCAATGTTTGAGCATGTGGATGGAGTTATAGGTATCATCTGAAAGCTTATTTATTAGCCTTGCTTTCAATGAGAAAAATATCCATCTAGCCTGAATAGAAATGGAGATATTTGCGATTGAAGAAGGTGGGGTAGCCTGGTTTCAGTGGTTAAATTAATGAGAAAACGGCAACCAAAGTTTTGTAACTTCAATAGGTATAAGAGTCCCCGAAAACTGAAAATTACATATTTAGTGCCGTTATACAAGGTTTTTTAAAGTAAAATTATCATGGAAATGTGTTTTCATATATTATGAACATAAAAGGTGTTTAACCAAAAAACAAAATTTTGATAAAAATATCCAAACTAGTGGAAAAATATCCTTTTCTTCGGATTTCATTATTTTGACGAGCGCCTGATTTCACTATGCCTCACATTTATTTATTTCATGTATTGCATTCTCCATCCTGGACACAAGAACAAGATGATGTAGACAAGAGAAATATTACAATTAAGTTGGTCAAATACGCAGAGTTCTCTTATTGTATTTCTTCAGTCTTTTTTTTAGCTTTATGCCCTGTACCCTGCATTGGGTCCAACATTCAACAGTAGTACACAATACAAAAAGAGTTTTTTTTTAAATAAAAAAAGCATCAAATGGTGAAATTATCTTTCAAGGAAAATAAGTAAGTAAAACCATACAAAGTAACAAAATATGCATGAAGCAAAAAAGACAATTTTAATTAATATTTCATTGAATTAAAGTTTAATGTTATTTGCTTTTAAAAATAGCCGAGTCTTTTTAGCTACTTCTGAGAACCCTAATTTGTCTGATAATAATCAAAAGGAGACACGAGCCAAGAAGTATAACTGTCATGATCTAATTACCACAACAAATTAGTTCTTTTACTTTTAATGAACTTGACAAATGGAGTCTTATTGTTATGAATGGTTCAGGAGTTATCATTTCCTGATTGATAAACAGAAGGGAGAAGCAGGGGGGCATAGCTGATGACCCCAAAAAAATTGAGAGAAAACTAAGTTTAAGTTTACTTACTTCAAGTACTAAAAGTTTACAATTTCTAAATCAGATTCTATTAAAGAGAAACATTTGTGAGCAAATCACAAGTTTCTGTTTGATAAACTTATTTAATTTAATCTTTATTCTTACTTTTAAACATTTTAGGACGCTACAACCATATTTTCTTCTTTTAGCTGATTTTTTAAATTATGGAATATCAACAACCGAAATCATATTGTGCGCTGCCACATGTCATTATAAGTTTTAAAAATTGCTTAATATGTACAATTCAAACGAATTTGGTTCCACTAGGAAAATGCTAAATATAAACACACTCTGGCCATAGCCCTACTACAACAATCATGCAAAACAAAAAACAGGAACTATGGCAAATGCAAAGACAGTTTTCGTAGAAAAAGCAAAGTCAGAATAGAAAAAGGAACAAAACTCACAACAGACGATTCAATTATAAAGGAACCCTCAAGAATAAAAAGATTTATTTTATAATCTTTCCTTTCAAGCGATTAGAGAGACGAATTGGATTCTTTTTGCTTCTGTCAAACGGGTTTATTTCAGTCGGACCGTTGGTCCCACATACATTCTCTTTTTCGTCACTAACACTGCCTTTTGATTTGTTGGACTTCCCCCCCTCACCTGACGAGCCCCTCTTCAGCACTCCTTTTTCTTCTTCGCTATTCTTTTTCACTCCGGCTTGTTTTCCCTGCTCGTTGCCCCCTCCTCCCTTCCCCACGTTGTGGTCAGGGTGGCGAGGTTTCAGCACACGTTTGGAGAGACGGTCGAAGAAGCTGGAGAGCGCCGACTTCCTCTCTCCTTTCCTCCCGCTGCGGATGAAGTCTGCCGGTAGTTCTATCTCTTCCTCCGGGGGAAGCGCGACGGTGGGGCCTTTGACGAGAGCCATGGGCTGGGAATAAATGTGTTTGTGCCCCCGGGCCTCTAGGTTCAAGGTTGCCAAGGTCATCGAGCTTTCAGGTCGCGCAAGTGGAGCCTTCGCATGTAGTTGCTCTCTGGTCAGCTGATCCTGGTACCTGCCGTAGTAGTCATAGCTAGGTGTTATCACCAGGAGTAAAAGTTGAGTCATGTCTCAAAATGAACAAAATGGGTCGTGAGGCAGTGGAATCAGGTGCTCATCAATTTTTGGGCATATGAAGTTATTATTGGTAACATCTTAAAGCTTGTTCATTTGTCTTGCATTTGGTGTTTAAAAAATACCAAACTAACTTTAATAGAGAAATATTAGTAATTGAAGGAGGTGGTGGACATCTGGTTTCAGAGGATATAAATTAGTGGAAAAAATTGCGGCCAAAGTTAAGTCACTTCCATAACTTGAGAGTCCTCGGAAACTGAAAATTTACATTTTTTGTGGCATTAATCAACGTTTTTCAGTAATTTCCACAAATAAATATTTTTTCAAAAGGACGTAAAAAGTGTTGAGCCACAAAAAAAAATCTGGAAAAAATTCCATACAGACAGAAAAGTGCCAATTTCTCTGATTTCATTATTTTGACAAGCGCCTGATTTCCCCATGTGCCTTACAAAATGATCCTCAGAATGAGGGGAGAAAATGGTGGATGGCAGTATGATGAAATCCTCGGTGACAAAACATAATGCTGGCTAGCTGTTCAGACGTATTTTTAATTGAGCCCAAAATTTTGACATTTTCTTTAATTGCAATTTTTTTTATCAGTTACATGATGCGCTCAAGAAATATTTTGTCAAAATTCAAATTCTAAATATTGGGGGAAAAAACACCCAAGTAGAATAAGACTTTATTATAGTTCTATACACAAAACTCACAAAGCCATCAGAAACACTTTTTCCACAGCACAGCAGGAATCGCTGTCATGGTGGGAACATTATTGCATATTGGACCACTGTAAACTCTCACTAACAGGTGGGAGTGGTTGGTTGGCGGGTGCTCTGGTGTGGTCTGCTCCTTTTTTCCTATCAAAGATCTATCGTCCTTATCTCTCCTCCTTCTTTTTTGTGTTTGTTACTCTCTTGTAACACCTCTAATCTTCGGCACTTATATGACCTTATTGTGTTGCAAGTGCCGTAAAATTCTCACTAAAACTAAAGCAGGTGGGTACTTCCACCCTCGGATAAAGCACTGATAGCTCTGCTCATTGACTTCATGGTTAGCACAACCAAAGTCTCCGTAACACTTCATATATATAGTACGGTATCAGAACACTATATGCACCAACACAGCCCTATATGTGAAGCAGCGTGGTGAAATCAGGCGCTCGTCAAAATAATGAAATTGAAGAAACTGGCATTTTTCATCGAATTTTTTTTCTTTGGCATTATAACACAATTTTTGTCCAATTAAGAACACATTTCTAGGTGGATTTTACAGAAAAACATTCTTCATTTAAGGCACAAAAAAGTCAGTTTTCAGTTTCAACGGACTATCAAGCTATGGAAATAATCAAACTTTGGAGGGTATTTTATCGCTAATTCTATCTTTGAAACCAGGCGACCCCACCTTTTTTAATCTAAAATATTTTGACTTCTATTCAAGATAGATGGGACTTTTTTCTCACTGATAGCAAGACAACTGAACAAACTTTATGATACCAATAACTCCACAAACCCAAAATTTGACGAGCACCTGATTCCATCATGTCATGACATATATATACATATATATATATATCAGCAGAACCCTTTCTACCCATCAAACCCTTTATATCATCAGAGACCTTTATATATCGTCAAATCATTAATATACCAGCTTAATATTTATTTAAGATATTAGAACCCTTTGTAAATACAATCAGAATTTGGTATTTATATACTATCAGAAGTTTTTATATACCATATCAGAACCCTTTATTATACACCACCAGATATATATACCATCATCAGTCAGAACTCTTTCTTATACCATCAGAACACTTTACATACCATAATCAGAACCCTTTCTATACCATCATCAAACACTTTCTACATCATCATCAAACCCTTTCTATACCACCACCAGAACACTTTCTATACCACCACCAGAACACTTTCTATACCACCACCAGAACACTTTCTATACCACCACCAGAACGCTTATTTCTATAGCACCCTTTCTATACCATCATCAGAACCTTTCTATACCATCATTAAACTCTTTCTATACCATCATCAGAACACTTTCTATACCATCATCAGAACACTTTTTATACCATCATCAGAACCCTTTCTATACTATCATCAGAACACTTTTTATACCATCATCAAACTCACTCTATACCATCATCAGAACACTTTCTATACCATCATCAGAACTCTTTCTATACCATCATCAGAACCTTTTCTATATCACCACCAGATGACACTAAAACTCAGAAGCTCAAGAACGGAACTCGCGACCTCAGTGCTTTCTCGTCGTATCTCCTTTTTTTTAAACAGTGAAAATGTGAATTCTTCTTAAGCTCACTCTTTGTCATAAACTGTTTTCACTGTTATTAAAAATGAAGATACGACAAGAAAGCACTTGTTTGTTTGTTTGTTTAGTATAGGGTTTTACGGCACTCGCAACTGCATAAGGTCATATGAGCGCGCGGGACACACCTAATACTTTTTCGTTGGTAGGAAATTTTGAATTTTGCCCGGGTGGCGGCCGAAGCCTACTCTTATCGATTTTAGACCACCAAGGGATCTTTAACGTGCACAACTTGCACACGGGCACTCCGAGATTTTTCGCCCTTGTCCGAGAAGGCTAGGTGTAGATCTTTCCTACCAGAAGATCAGGGGTGTGGTAGAAAGACAGCTGTAAGAAGGAGTCAAGGAGTAGCAGTAGAAAGGCTGCAGAAAGAGTCAGGAGCCCAGAGGAGGGGGCAAGGGAGATGAGGGGGTGGGGGCAGAAAGAGGAGACAAAAGCAGACGACAGAATATTGCTAGAGAGCAGGAAAGGAGGTGAAAGGAGACAATTTTAGAGAAGAAAATTTTTCGGTCGCTACCCGGATTCGAACCCGGGACCTTTGAATGAGAGGTCAACACCTTAACCTCTAGGCCACGAGAGCCCCCCAAGAAAGCACTGGGGTCGCGAACTGTGGCTCTAGTTAAGTTACACACCTAATCCACTTGCCAGTCACGCTGCTGGAGTTGGCCAGGTCGCTGCGACTACGGTGGTGCCTCTTGGTGCCTTGCATGGCCGTACGTACTAACTGTTTGGGAAGGGCCATAACTGGGGCTTTCTCCTTGCCAGAGTTAGCGGCCGTGTCCGCAATGTTTTTCACTGCAGCAAAAAAAAAAAGTTTTTAGTTTTAGTAGAGGTTTTATGGCGCTCTCAACAGCATAAGGTCATATGAGCGCCAGAAGATTAGAGCTGTTACAAAAAAATAACAAACATAAAAAAGAAGAAGGGGCGATAAGGACAATAGATGTTTCATAGGAAAGAAGAAGCAAACCACACCAGAGCACCCAAAAAACGAAGAAAACTTGAAATGATTCAAAGTAAAAGGCTGCTTGTTTGAGTAAAGAGGAGCACGTTGTGTTTTAGTTTTTTTAGTGTAAGTGTGAGTTTTAATTTTACAGTACCTGCACCACAAACAGGTCATGATGTAAGTGTCTAAGAGACACAAAGTTGAGAAAGTGGAACACATCACCATGCAAGCACACAGCAGCAATCCAACGGCAGTTTTGCAAAGCGATGAGAAAAAAAATTTTTAACGAAAATTTTGGTCATTTGATTTGGGGGGGGGGGGGGGGGGGGGCGTGTGGCTGTGGCATGGAGCGAAATTTAACTTGAGGGTATGTGTGTGTGTGTCAACAGTGTGTGTGTGTGTGTGTGTGTGTGTTGGCTTTGGCATGCAGCAAAAGTTAACTTTTATTTACTTATGTCTCATGACGAAAACCAAAACTGACCTGAACTGGTGACAAGTCTGGTGCCCAGTTTGAGCGTGCTGATGGTGAGTTCGTCGTCGATGAGTTCGCTGCTCGGTCGGTTCATCATCGGGGTACCCATCAGACTGATGCGGCTTAGCTCCATCGGGTTCAGCTCTCGGTCCGGCGTGGTGGTGGTGGCGGCCGAGTGGGGCGCGGGCTGGACGCGCGGGGATTTGCTGGCCGCTTCTGTGCGGCGCGAGACCGATAGAGACGTAGGAGGAAGTCCGTTGTGAGCGGCGGTCGCTGCCATGGACAGTGCCGGGTTGAAGTTGCCTCGGTGAAGTTCGGTCACGATTGTTTCAATCACTTGTCGCTTGTCCTCCAGTATAGACGAACTGGCACCTGGAACACACAAAGACGCAAAAAACTGAATCAGTTTCGTTTTAGTAAACAGTTCTACAGTACTTGCAACACAAAGATAAGATAAGTTAATACTTTATTGTCCCAGACGGTAATTTTTCTTGGCTCTACAGGACCGTAAAAACACATGCAGGTATACATAGAAATTAGATTATATATTACCTTCATTAAAATTCAATTTGAGAAAAAAAAGTAAATCTGACAATGTACAGATCACATCAGATGCATCATTTACTGCAAGACCTTTAGAGTTGTATAGATACATGAATATAGAATGTTTATTCTCACAGTAAAGTCAGTTACGTTACACAAGTGCCGAACATTAGAGATGTTATAAGAGAGTAACATACAAAGAAAAGAGGGAGGAGAGATAAGAACGATAGATGTTTGAAAGGAAAGAAAAAGGACAGATAAGGACGATAGGTGCTTGACGGGAAAGAGGAGAAGAGATAAGGACGATAGGTGTTTGACAGGAAAGGAGGAAGAGTTATAAGGACGATATACAGTCAAACCTGTGTAAGACGGCCACCCATTGTCAATGAGAAAAGTGGCCGTATATGACAGGTGGCCGTCTTAGGCAGGACTGATCAAGATGAAGAAAACAAACCCTTCCTTTCTGAGAAAACAAACTCTTCCTTTCTGAGGTCCCAACCGAAGGTAGTTGCATTGTTGATTGTTGTTGTTGTTTTCGCTGGGTTTTCTTTTCTTTTGTTGCTGCTTTTGTGCACGGGTGACAATAAAACGAAATGTGTCAGACAAGGGGGATCAAGTGCTATGGTTAAACAAACACCCGTACTACCACTCGGAGAACAAGCGACGCTTCTATCACAAGTTCATGTTGACGTCCATTGTTACTTTGTTACAGACTGGGTAAATAAAATAGTGACCACTCATCTCACTTGCGATTTGTGTATGGGTTCTGGGCGGGGCTTATGGGTTATGATGGATCACATGCTTACCTCACCAGCAGCTGTAAATTAATTTTGTTACCTATTGGTCAACAGTGGGAGGGGCCTACACAACATGATCAGTTGGAGGGACTACCTAGCAACGACAGGTTTTTAGATGATGGCTCACCCACAACGCCAGGGCCTAATGCACAATTTATGACAAAGCGTAATGGAGTCACTAAGATGGCCGTCTAAGACAGGTGTTTTTGCTTTGTGTGATAGGGGTTGTGTGTTGAAATATAGTGGCCGCGGCCGCGTTGGACAGGTGCCCGTTTTACACAGTTAAAGTATATAGAAAAAACGCAAGGGGGGAAATGGAAAGTGTCCGTTTGTACAGGTGGCCGTCTTATAGAGGTGGCCGTCAGGGCAGGTTCGACTGTATGTGATTCAATGTCTCAGCCGATAGTCCGAGATTCTCTGAAGGAAACTTCTCCACTCAGGTATCAAGTTCATGATGTCTTTTGCAGGTAGTGTCGTAGGAGCCTAACTAACCGTCACACCAATTTTACCAGACGCCAGTTCTCCACACGATGTTGTAAAAACCTACCGGCCTCTTGTCCAAACTGAAGCGCCATGCTTTTCCTGCGCAGTTGTCGGCTGAACATATCGCTGTGCCTCACCGCCTCCGTCTTCTGCTTCGACATCAAATGCACCTCCTGGAGGGATCATAAAAAAACTTGTCTCATTTACAGGATGGGTCTTTGGGGTTTTAAACCCTTCCAGCCCCAGCTATTTTTGAGCACCCCCTTAGAGTCAGTTTCCAGCCAATACAGCAGTATTTCAGAAAAAGAGGCATGCATTCTAAAAAGTGATGTAGTATCTTTGTAATAAGGTTTAGATAATAACATATAACAAAGTTTAAAGGTAAATGAACAATTATGAAAATAAAAGTTTAATAAGGTTCGCTGCCATTTCGAAAAATGCCCAAATTTAGTGCACCCTGAAACTGAGAATATACGCTCTTGGGACGGTGGGAAGTACAAGCGCAGCAGAAAATATACGCGCATGGGACTGGAAGGGATAAAAGAAGTTTTGTGGCATTTGCAACACAATTAGATTATATATAAGTGCCGATGATTAAAGATGTTACTAGAGAGGCCCCAAATGCTGGACTATTTTCCGGTACACTCTTCCTCAGTCTCAGATTTTGTTATGTATGTACAATGAAAAGGAGGAAAGAAACGGATGATTGATGATGTGTGACAAGAAAGAAGGAGCAAACCACATCAGAGCACTTGCCAACTGCCCACATTTATAGGATGGAAATGTTTGTCTATTTTCTTGAGCAAAGATAAGCTCATTGATATAATAACCATCATTTAGTGCAGGGAGAGAGCAAAACAGAGAGACAGAAGTGACAGATAGAAAGAAAGGATGTAAGAACTAACTGTGGCAGCCCAACCACTCGCAGGATGCAAATGAAGCCACGAAACAGCTGATAGTTTTGATAAAAAACTCCAGAAGCTCAATTTTCATTTAATTACTAGTAGGTCAGAACCCCTCTGTGAAACAAGATTAAAATAATATAAGTGACTATTCCCAGTGACAGTGGGGATAGGTGCAGAAACTATTCCCAATGACAACAGAACTCTTTTGCATTAAAAAAAATCAGAAGTCTTTGCTCTGTAGACTCTCTTCTCACTTCAGTTCAGTACTTTTGTTCTCTTCTCTTACCTAGGGCTTAGACTTGACTGTAGAATAGATCTAGATCTGAATTAGAACTAGAATCTAGAAGAAAGAAGAATCGGGAAGGATTTCTACCTGTCCTGTACCGTGGTCTCCAAAAACCGCATGTTGATCTAAATCTAGATCAACACGTACATTTAATTTACGACAGAATAACAAGCAAGCATAGAATGACCATTCCTTTTTCTTTAAAAAAAATTCTTCCACTCACACCACAATCTACTTTAGTCTAGTTAGATCTAGTATCTAGAATATAGATCAACATAAAATATAGTCTAGTATATTTAGTAACCCATCACCATCATGCCCATGTAGATCAGTGAAGGAACAGTAGATCGAATGTTGTTATTATGTTGTTATCGATCCAGGAGTAGATCTAATGGGCCTGTCTGTTTCAGTGTCACTGGGAACAGTTTCTGGGTCTATTCCCAGTGACACTGGGAACTATTCTGCCCTAAGCCCTATAGCCAGTGGGTTCCGGACTTATTCCCAGCCACACTGGGAATAGTTTCTGGGCCTATCCCCAGGGTCACTGGGAATAGTGCTTTCCAAATCATATTAGGAGTAACGAAGAATTCAAATCACAGAAATTTGTTATATGATTTAGAGTTGTCTTTAGTAAGAGTTTATGGCACTTGCAGCACAATTAGGTCACATAAATGCCTGAGTTTCTCACCTGCCTACACGTCCTGAGCTCTTTGAAAAAGTTGTGCAGCGTCTTGAGACAAGTCTGCAGCTCAAACGTCTCCGACTCGCAGAAAAACTCGGCCAGGCGCTGCGACTGCTGCTTCAATTCTGCTATCTGAGCCTGCAGTTCACGGAGATCTCTTTTCACATCCTGTAACGAGCCAAGCATACCACAGGTAGAGATAGAGATAGAAGATAGAAAAAGAAAAATATCATGATCAATTTTAGAAACTTGAATCACAATGGTAAAACAGTACAATCAAAATTGTGCACCACGACCAACAATTGTCCATGAGAAAACTGGTTGTCTTAGGTGGACTTCTAGGACAATGTTATTATAATATACAATAACCGGGAGGCGAGGGCAGAGGATTTCCTTGAACAAGTGTATAAGAAAGTTACTGAGGATCAGATGGACAGATAGGGTCACCAACGAGGAAGTGTTATCGAAACAAGACAGAACCCAGTCAGAGATGAGGAAGGAAGAAGGCGGTGGCGATGGATTGGACATACTCTCAGGAAAAAAGGCAGCTGCATTAACAAAGAAATTGTTGGATTGGAATCCACAGGATAAGAGATTAAGGGGAAAGCCGTGTGGAACCTGGAAAAGAATCACAGAAATTGGGGTACAGAAAAGTTGGAAGACATAGAATAACATCAAGAGGCTAGCCCAGGATAGAGAAAGGTGGAAAGTGTTTGTCCGTGGCCTATACCCTGATGCAGCGTGAGAAAGGGAATGATAATAATAATAATAAATTACTTTTATTTGTCCCAGAAGGGCACTTTGGTTTACAATGGCAAACATACATACACATACAAACATACATAATTATAATAAACACATACATACATAAATACAAGCACAAATACATACATAAGTACACAATATTACACAAATACCGAACAGTTTACAACCATGCCATTGTCGGTGCAGCGCCCTGTATTTTGAGCTGGGGTTGTCGAGTCTTGCTCAAGGACACACCCCACTGACCACCCGGCACCCATCTGATCCCCGTGTCACTGATACTTGCTTGACATTACTTGAGTCTAAACTCACTACTTACTTAGCCACTGGAGCCCCCCTAAAAAATGATGATGATGAGGGAAGAGAGCTCTCGTTTTTCTCAGAAAGGTAACCATTAGAAGAAGTTCAACTGTATCTTACGATTAATTATCACCTCCCATACATGTAGTACCAAGAAACCAACGTTTTATTTTCTTTGTATATTTTTTCAAAGGTAAGTGATTTTACACCCCCATCAGCACAATTTTTGATCCCCATCAGCACAATTTTTGATCGTTTTGGGAGGCAGGCTTGGACTCTGCCTGCCAGGGCGAACCCAGACTGAGAGGGATACAGTATCCCAACAGAAAGAGAAAGACCAGGATACTCAATAAAAGCACGATGAGCCGTATTATTATAGACCAAAACGTTAACTCATTCCCTGCCCATTACCGATATATCGGTAGCGCGACCGCATCATTTCCGCCCATTACCGATACATCAGCACAGGCTATACTCAAACTTTATTTAGTTCGTAAATGCCTGATCCATAGTTTTAAGTTTAGATATAAACAAATCTCAAAAGTAGAAGCTTCCTGCAACGAAATATAGTGTCTATAACTACGTAAGTGGGTGGAAAATTGAAATTGTTGGAGTATTTTGAGTAGTGTGTTTGTGAAACCAAAACACGAAGGATGATCACACCCATTTTTAGTTCTAGCTATGTTTTCTGGGCCTGGTAGTAAACGACCCTATAGGATAACTTGTAAAACAGACTATGGAATTTTTCTTTAGTAAACTTGAGGACAGAGATGATATTGTCTTAGAACCCTTAGCTTTAGATTCTGATTCAGGTGATGATTGAATCGAAAGTAAGAAGCGTGAAAGACATAATTCGTAGATCTAAATCTACAGTGATAGTAAAGAGGATAGTTGGAAGATGGGGAAGTGAGTGAAATTCTTGAAATGAAAGGGAAAGAAAGCCAAGAGAAGTGAAAATCAAGAGGATAATGACCTAGATCTAAGTCTAAATCTAAATCTAGAATTGGACAAGTAAGCGCAACCCAGGCACATTACAAACTTTGGTATTGTCACAGAGATGTTACAAAATTGATAATAAAATCTACTAGAATTGCACAATTCCATACATTTTTGCATGAATAAGCAGGGAATTGAACGTAACATTCATTTTATGAATGTAGGAATCTGTTTTTGAAATACAAATTTTATTATAGTTTATATTCAAAGTCGGAAATTTAGTCTGTCTTTTTATTAGCTCCCATGTAATGGACGTGTGTTCTCTGACAAGTATCAATTACGTCCTTTGCCTAATCAAATATTTTTTTACACATTTCAATTATACGTTTTATTACCTTTCAAAATAAGTATGGTATGACACTACCTACTTATTATTTCATTTTACTCAGGAAAATCTCTCCCAAACATACACACCTATCATTCACGATCGGCATGCACAGAGAAATCCAGTGAAAGCTGGTATAAAAATGGGAAGAGGATGAGTTAAGTTTAGTTTGAGAAAGGTTTTACGAAGCTTGCAACTGAATAAGGTCATATGAGCGCCAAGGGGAATCCAACTTACTCTGCTCACCTCTCTAGCTTCAACAGCACAAAGTCTGCTTCGACTATCAAGGCACCCAGGAAATAGTGGGTCACAAGAGTGTGGCAAACATACAAAAAAAGAAGAGAAAAAATGACGATAGAAAGGAGTAGGAAAGAAAAAGCAGCAGTTCCCTGTTGCAGTTCAGGCACAGTTATGAGCATGACATTGATGAATCAGCCCATTTACAATTACAATTCTACTGTGCATAAGAACATGGTTAATGTCCCCATTTTGGGAATGACTAAAGACACTTCAGTCAGTAGCACCGCCCCGGGGGGTGAGAACAAAACTCTGAATCTGGTCACAAACTACAGACACATTTCACAATGTTTGATAATCCAGACATCTGAGATTTACCTCCAAGAAGCCGTGAAAACTTTTCTGAACGACCGTGTTGGCAGAGGACAGCTGGGAGACAAAGGTGTTGATCTGACCGTTGATCTTGTCAAAGTCACTCTTTATGTCGCAAGGGCTGCAGCTGGAAAGAGGGGCAGAAATAACATTTTCACTCCCATATAAAGCGTTTGAGCAATTGATTCAGTAATTTTAATTCCTTTTGAAAAACTCCAGTTATTCCATATACAGTACTCAGGAATTCTAATTATTCAAACAATCATTTGCATAAACTATTCAAAGCAAAATAAAATAAGATACACTCTTTTATGTGCAGCAAATAGCTTTATGAACCTTACAATCAGAAAAATGTCATTCGTCCATTGCGTTTTTTCCACATTATAATGATACTACTGTCTAACACAGCCACTTTTCTCCTTGACTGTATTTTACTTTAACCCTATCTCTATGCCCTGGGGTCATTTTGCATCCCTGCAGTTGTATTCTTCACATTTTAGAATACTTCTAGTACGAAGATCTCTTTGAATTTTTCAGTATTTCTCAAAGTCATTTTGACAGACTGCTATGCAAAGCATACGGATCGGATTAACGAGTAAATTTCCTCTTTGAAAAGTGGCAGCACAGAGTTCCCCACGTCGTACGGATACGATAGTAAAACACGACGTACGGATAGGGTTAAAGCATCCATTAACAAACAAAAACTTGCAGTGTATAAATAAATACAAAATGCTACAACAAACCAGTCTCATGTTTTGGTAAACTCTACCTAATGGCTTTATCCAGCTTGGAGATCTCGTTGACAAAGGAGAGGATGCGGTCATCTGTGCTGTCCACCAGACCGGTCAAGTAATGGACAAAGTTGTGTCCAGCTTCCTGGCACTTCACGTCTGCTAGACGCACCAGGCTGGATAGTTTGAAGCCTTTGGCGTAACCGTTGAACTGACCCTGAGGGTACCGGACACATACAATTTTGGAAACCTTAAGAAGCTTTTCTCAGACGTTATAGTTGGCTTTAGGTTTAGTAAGCTTTACAGCACTTGCAACACAATAAGGTCATATAAGTGCCAACGATTAGTGTTACAAGAGAGTAACAAACATTAAAAAGAAGAAGGGGAGATAAGGACGTTAGATGATTGATAGGAAAGAAGGAGCAAACCACACCAGAGCACCGCCAACCACCCACGGAATTTGTTCATCTACAAAAGCACTTGTACATGTTCACCACACAAACAAACACAAATCCATAGCACAAGATCAGTCAGGACATGAAATGTTTGTTTTAGTAGAGGTTTTACGGCACTCGCAACTACATAAGGTCATATGAGCACCAGAAGATAAGAGATGTTACAAGAGAGTAACAAACAAAAAAGAAGAAGGAGAAATAAGGATGATAGATGTTTGATAAAAAAGAAGGAGCAAACCACACCAGAGCACCCGCCAACTACCCACGGAATTTGTTTTATAACAAATACTACAAAAGCATTTCTACATGTTCACCACACAAACAAACACAAATCTATAGCACAAGATCAGTCTGGACATGAAAAGAAACAGGTTCTAAAAATAACTTATTTATAAGAGGTATCACTTAAGAGAAACGTACGAAGAAAAGGAGGAGGAGAGGTAAGGACAATGAATGTTTGACAGGAAAGAAGGAGCAAACAACACCCGAGTACCAACAAACACCCACACTGAAAGTCGGTGGCTTAGTGCTTAAGCTCTCGGAATATCCCATTAAGGGCCCGACGTTGTGTCCTTGGGAAAAGCACTTTACACGAATTTTCCTCACTTCACCCACGTGGGAATAGGAACCCAGCTATATTACAATTGGTCGCTTTTAGCCACAACGGGGCTATCTCGAAAAATGCTGTTTTGAGAAAATTGAAGGTAAAGTTTTTGCCCCTTGTTCAGTTTCTTTAAAATACAATGAGAGTTTTCTCTATAACCAAACAAATATCTACACACCAATGAAACCAAACTTCTCTTATAGGTAGGGCAATGCCCACTTTGGTGTAGATCAAGATTTCAGGAAACCCCCAAAATCTGAGATAGCCCGTTTGTCCTTAAAAGCAACCAATTATTATTATTAAGTCTTCTTACATGGTTGAGGAAGTTCCCCAGTCGCAGGATGAGCGCCAGGACCTCCCGTAAACCGTCGTGCGACAAGATGATCCCCGCCGCCTCCAGCGTACTCGCCAGCACGACCTTGAGCTGCGGGATCTTCACGCTGAACTCGGCCCGCCTCAGCTGACCGGTGAGGAGCGTCTGGTAGTCTGGCAGGTCTGACAGGTGGAGGACAAACTGCTCCGCCTGGCCCAGACTCTGGAGATTTCCATTGAACTGTTTCAGGTGCTGGATCTGAGACATAGTAGGGAGAGAGAGAGGGTTTTTTTTCGTAAGAGTTTTACGGCACTTGCAACACAATTAGGTCATATAAATGCCGAAGATTAGAGATGTTACAAGGGAGGAACAAACACAAAAAAGAAGGAGGGGAGATAAAGACGATAAATGTTTGATAGGAACAGAAGGAGCAAACCACACAAGAGCACCCGCCAACCACCCACAGAAAGAAAGTCAAAATCAAACAGGAAAATAATCTAGCAAAGGGAGAGTATACGTACATGATAGTAAAATCTGAGACAGAGAGGGAGAATGTCAAATAGGAAAATAGTCAAGCAAAGGGAGAGTATACGTATATATATATATATATATATATCGCTGGTGGAGTGATGAAACCTCGTAACCCCAGAAAGGAAAATTTTACAGGAGAGACAAAAAACTGATTTACTCTTGAACAAAATGACCTATATGAACCAAAGTTGGTACAGATAGACAAAAACACATTAGAAACGTGGTTAGTACATAAAAATAACTTTTCTATTGTTTATGTGGCTACGCTGTGGGATGCGAGGTTTCATTACAACATTTTTGTCGTGATGAAACCACGTAGTCAGCCGGCGGGTGGGTTGCGAGGTTTCATCAGGACAGAGTTTGAGGGTTGCGAGTTTTCTCGCTGCTCATTTTGGTTGCAGTAGGTGTCTGTTGTTTGAAACGCCACAAAATGATAAAGATGTTTATTCAAAACCAATTGGTTTAGAGTTCGATTCCCGGCCAACTGAAGTCAAATAAATGTGTGTTACCAGCAGAATTTATGTTTCAATCCTCAAACGGATTGCAATTAATGCAATTTGTTTCACTATAATTTGCCAAGATTAGATCTAGTTACTTCCAGTTTTACTAAAAAGCACAAATTAATAATAAATCTCTGCAATATGGTCTCTGTTTGCACTACAGATGGTTTTCATAAGAGATGTTGAATCATAATGAACAACTATTAATGTTAATAGTATAAATTGTCATAAAGTGACGATGCATATTGGCAATAACAGATTTAAGCACCTGCAGGTGATTGTACTTGAAGTGTTGGAACTTTAAACGTTTTGTGTAGAGTTGTGAGGTAGGATGGACCTTATGTTTCTGTGTCCAGCCTTCGGAACGGCAGACCATTCATCCTTCAAGTGCATCTTGAACTGGATGTTCATGTCTGGGATATACTTCAAACACCTGACAACAGGATCACTCGTTTTTCTACCTAGTCTTGTAGACTTGTCGTAGCTTCCACACTTAGAATCTTAGAATATTCCTTGAAGAATGTGTGATCCAAATATTTATTTTGATAAGTTTTTTGTTTTGCTCTTGCCATCATGAAGAAATAGAGGTAGTCTTGGAGGACCTCGATGCGTTTTTTTTCGAAGCGATCTCTTAATAGTTGAGTTCACACTGTTAATTTCCATTTGTGTGTGTCATTTGATAAAATGTTTCTGTTCAATTGTGCTTCCATCTGTTGTTGAAAAATGGCTTAGAGAAACATTGGCTAGTGTGGCATTTCTGTATTGGTAACCACAGTTGTCGATGTCAGTAATGGTTTACTGGAAGTCCAGTTTTTCCTTCAGGAAATCCAATAGACATGAAGCTAACTCATTTGCCATAAGTCCCCCTTCTGCTTCATGACACACGTAAAAAAGTAGTCTGACGTGTTGCAGCATCCAATAGCGTAAAGTTATGAACGGCGAGTTTTGTTTTGTAATCTAAGACTGATGCTGAAGATCCATTGAAAGTACGGCCGTTTTAGGTTCATTACTGGCGACAGATTTGATGGTTTCAGATTTATCTCGTTCCTTTTCTTTGCGCGCTGCTTCCTTTTCTAGAATGTTAGCATTCCAAAGATCCTCCAGCACATTGTCAACTTCACGACTGATGCAAAGGTCGCACATAATATCTATCTTTGACAGGAATAGCGACAGGTTACTCTGCTTGAATGCTTCATCGAGGCCGGGTCTGTTGAGAGGCCGCCTTGGCAGAATTGTGCATATATTTTGTAGACATCTGAGTTGCTTTGATAATTATTGGTTCTAAATGTTTCTTACAAATCATTCATCCAACCCAGTTCAATTCAGGAACATCTTTTAACACACTGGCACCTTATGGCCACCTTTTGAAAGTGTTTCTTGAAGGTATTCCCTCTCTGGTTAGTCTCTGAATATCTCCTCTGAGGTCCACTAGTCATCCCATGAAAGGGTCCACACTAAATCAAAATTAGAATGTCTATCAACTTCAGAGAGCCCTTTACATTTCAGAGTCCAGCTCTTGCAATCGCAGTTTGGTTTCAATAACTTTGTTGGGCTTTTCATTGAACCTTTATGTATTCCGATCTTGTCCTGGTCCACGGAAAGCTTTTCGTTTATTTGTTGTCACTCCTGAAAACCCTTTCTTTTCCTCTGTGGAGCATCATTTATGCTGGCATCACAAATGAGCTGTGTCTCGGGATCAGGCTCCTGGAAAAGTGGCTAAGGTGCCTGAGTATGGTCTACAAATCGTGTTGCTGTGACCTCGAAGGTAATAATTCAGCATCTGACTTACAGCTGCCTTGTGAAACGTCAGTATAGTTTGGGGTATGATTCCAGGCGACACTATTGTTGGTGCAGACTCAGTCTGGGATGATGCTGATACTTCCTTATCTCCACATATCAGGGATAGCCCTGGAAAGGACTGCGACATGGAGGGTGGGGTCAATTCATGGAACGTGATCTGCTCAGTGGTTTCCAAACCAGCCCGTGTAGGGTATAAAGATCTAGGTGATGAGCACAGTTAGAAGGAGTTATTCAATACAGATTCGGAAACGTCTGTATTACTTGTGTTGTTGGGGCACAAATTTGTCACAATATTCTCTAAAGACTTCAGAGTCATCAAGACCATGGTTAAGTTCAGTACTATTCGGTCTCAACCACAACTGAAGGATTCGACTACACAACGGATTCATAGTCTGAGACTCATCCGGGGCAGTGCCACTGACTGAAGTGTCTTTAGGCCATTCCCAAATGGGGCGGGGGGTTTCGTTCTAGTGCACAGTAGAATTGTAAATGGGCTCATCTAACAATGTCATGCTCATAACTGTGCATGAACTACAACAGCTTTTTCTGTCCTAATCCTTACTATCGTCATTTTCCTCTACTTCTTTTGTATGTTTGTCACACTCTTGTGACCCGCTATTTCCGGGGTGCCTTGGTACATGTAGTCGAAGCAGACTTTGTGCTGCTGAAGCTAGAGAGGTGAGCATAGTAAGTGTGATTCCCTGTACGGACTTCTCTGTTGACATTCAACCCTTGGCGCTCGTATGGCCTCATGCAGTTGCGAGCGCCGTAAAACCTCTACTAAAACTTAAAATAGTCTGAGAATATGCGAAACCATACCTTCTCTTTGATAAACAAAATGGCCTGTTGACATCTGGAGAGTGCACAGATCTGTCACCTAGTCTTAGTAAGGACTACCGTCACCTGTCATTTCAAGTTGTGACTGTTGCCTTAACTTAAATGTTAACTACGTTTGTGCTCGATGAGAACATCTTGATTACCAACACGTTAGTCATCCTTATGAATGGATTTTTAAAAATATTTACACAATGTAAGTACCTCACTTATGACCATATTTGAATTTCTGAACTGACTAAAATTAAGTGAATGAATAAAAGAATGAATGAATGTATGGATGAATGAAAGAATGAAATATTTCTTAATTCCGTCAGATACATTAAATGCACCAGACAATGTCAGTTATGAGCGCTTCAATTAAGCTAATTCATAAAGAAGGCTTATCCAGAACCTCGTATAAGCACGCCACTCTCTCGAACCGGGAGTGATGAAACCACGCATAAGCAGATCGGAGCACCGGGTGAGGGTTGCGAGGTTTCATCACGCCAGGATATCAGGGGGGCAAACATACGAGGTTTTTTTATTAAGTTTTTTTCATACTTTCTCTTACTAATTTAACCTTGTGCTTTTGACACATCGTGAAGAAGGACTGGGAGAAGACATTAAGCCAAAAAAACGAATTTCGAAAAAATTGAGGGTTACGAGGTTTCATCACTCCACCAGCGATATATAGAAAAATCTGAGACACAGGGAGAGTGTACATACTTAGAAAAGTCTTAGTAAGTGAAAGTGTTTTACGGCACTTGCAACACAATAAAAGGTCATTAGAGGTGTTACAAGAGAGTAACAAACACAAAAAAGAAGGAGGGGAGATAATGACGACAGATGTTTGAAAGGAGAGAAGAAGCAAACCGCACCAGAGCACCGGCCAACCACCCACAGCAAAATCTGAGACAGGGAGAGTGTCGAATGGGGAAATAGTCTAGCACATATACATAGCAAAATTGTCAGGATGCGGAAATCTTCTTGCTATAAATCGAATTTCACTACGAGCGTGTTTTGAATACAAAGAATATAAACATATCAAGAAAAAATTTGGGATCTGAAAATCAGTTGGCTATGCAAGACTGTATGAAAACATTTCTTCTTTTAACCCCCTCTATATCTTTGAACGTGGGCTCTTCACCACACGGTATATTGCACATACAGACAACATATGACAACATTAAAGAAAGGGGAGAAAAACAACAGAGTCATCAGCTTTTATTATTTTGAGATATACCCTATCAGGCCTGCATGATGTATCACGACGCGGTCAATTTTTACCAGTGGAGTTATTGGTATCATCTAGCTTAAAGCCTGTCCATTTACCTTGCTTTTGATGAAACAATACCCATTTATCTAGGATATTTGCGATTGATGGAGGTGGGTTCGCCTGGTTTCAGAGGTAAATGTAGCGAGAAAATGGCTGCCAAAGTTTAGGTATTTCCTTAGCTTGAGCGCATGAGGAAACTGAATATTTATATCTCTTATGCATTTAATCAATGTTTTTCCATTAAAATCCAAAACTGAAATGTGATTTTGATGGGTATAAAAGGTGTAGAGCCGAAAACAAACATTTGATAAAAATTCCCAAACCTGCGGAAAAATGCCAGTTTCTTCACTTTTACTTTTATTATTTTGACGAGCGCCTGATGATTTCACCATGCTGTCTCACATATGATTTAATATAAAGTAATCTTTTATTGGGAAAAAACGGTACAGATTATGTAAAAATATACTGACAAAATGCTCTGTTCTTCTTTAACACTTTGAGTTCACTTGGCGCAATAATTAATGCGCTAGTGAAAATTATCCGTTATGGCCCGAGAAGGCCGTTGCAGCCACTCTCCTGGCTGGGTGACCAGATGGGGTATTTTGTACTGCTGGCTGTGTGACTGCAAAGTGTCAAGACAGGAAATTCCAAACTTAAAAACTATGATGACAAAGATCTCTCCAAAACGTGACGGTTACGCCACCACCCCCCCTCGGGCTGATTTAATATCGTAACGAGAAACTGTTAACCAACCTCTTCGTCCTCCGGCAACACATCCATCAAGTGCTTCATGAAGGCGACGGCCAGTGGGGGGCGGTCCACGCGCACGAGTCGCCGCACAAGCTCCGCCGGCTCCTCCTCTAGGCGGTTCAGGAACAGGTTCAGGTTGAGCCGTGAGCTGCGACTCAGAAGTGGCATCTGCCGGGGAGACAGCGGCACAGATCAACATTCGGAACCCGCAAGGAAACACGATGAGCAGGAGATTTTTTTTGTTCACGAACTTTTCCTAGTTTTCAAGTCCAGTTTTAGTAAGAGTTTTACGGCACTTGCAACACAAAAAGGTCATATAAGTGCCGAAGATTAGAGGTGTTACAAGAGAGTAACAAACACAAAAAAGGAGGAGGGGAGATAAGGACGATAGATGAATGATAGGAAAGAAGGAGCAAACCACACCAGAGCACCCGTCAACCACCCACAGACCCCCCAAGACTTTTCCAAGAGCTCTCAAGACCAGATTTTTTTTCCAAGACAAAAAACATGTCATTTCAAAAGAAAATTTCTCGTTCAGCATGCAAAAATACATTATGGAACACTTCAGAATTAGCAAGGAAATATTCTTACAATAGATCTAGTTAAAAATTTGTTTTTCCAAGGCTTTTCCAAAAACTTTGCCAATGTCCCAAAATTCCAAGAGTTTTTCAAACCCATATGAACCCTGAAATACTAATAATGTCGAGCGAAATGCTCGCAGCTAAAGAGATCTGAAAACAACAACAACTAACAATAATGTAGATCATTTTTATAGCATCTACTCCAGTGTGCCCACAGCTCTAGACGCTTTACATATTTGCAAGTACAAGTCTTTGTTTTACTAAGGTTTTAAGGTGCTAGCAAAATAATAAGGTCATATAAGTGCCGAAGATTAGAAGTGTTACAAGAGAGTAGCAAACATAAAAAAGGAGGGGAGATAGAGAAGATAGATTTTTTACAGGAAAGAAGGAGCAAGCCACACCAGAGTATCCAACAAGCACCCACAGTACAAGTTCATAAATGAACAAGAACTGTGTTCTCATAATGTAACATAACCGCAAGAGAGTAATAACGAATAACGTACCTCAGAGTTTTCGTCTAACTGACTTCTTCCGCGGAACGTCTCCTCCACCTGGGCAAAGTCCGGCCTCACTTTGGACTTCCCAAGGTCGATGTTCGTCCACACACAGTGCGGGAACTTTTCTGAGAGGAACAGAATCGGTATAATTCGAAGGACTTTCTTTTAGATATTTACAAGATAGCTTTTCTAAAGGAGATATCTGCAAACGAAGAACTTTCCTTAAAGAGACATTGGCAATCAAAGAGCTTTCCTTCTGGAGATATCGACAATTAAAAAAACAAGTTAAAGCATTAATTTAATTAAACAAAAATTATTTTTTTCAGTTTTGAGCAACAAGTGACAACATGCTTCCAAAACATGCAAAAATAGGCAGCAAATTTGGCAAAAACAAAAATACCACTCTCAAGAGGTCCAGCAACAGCTTCAGAAATTTTGATTTTGAAAAATCAAATACAAAGAAGATTAAACATTGGATACTAAAAGACTCAAAACAAACCTGAGTTATTTTCCTTGTGAACAAAGTGTATTTCGGTGAACATTTCTAAAATAATAACTGATGGCATCTCAAGCATTGCGAGGATAAAGAAATATAGTTTTTATAAGAATGTCCACGTGTCACGGTGCAAAATTCAAGAGAAATAAACTTTGTGTACATTTGTTATGAAATTACCTTGACTGTTTTCCTACTATCAGAGCCATGACAATAAGCCCACATTTAATGTAGAAGCTTTAGAATTCTTTCAGAAAAACAAGCAACTTCTTGACTTGTAACAGATGTTTGGCTGATCATAAAGTACTTTGGAAGCATTTCTGACTTTCAGACATGTAGCCTACACAACATTTAAAAAAATTATGAACTTAGACTTAAATCAACATGCAATAACAGCTAAAATTGTCATAAAACTTGATTTTTGCCTCCAGCCTGCGATGTATGTCTTATGATATAATAGTTGGATCGTTTCTAAACTAGGGAACATATATATGGCACACCTAAACATGTATAAAAAAAGGTAAAAACAGCCCCAGACAGCAACAAATCATACTACAGGACGCAGAAAGTCAAAATGAGGCTCAAGTTTTGCAAAAAATCTAGTTCTTTCGCCTTACCAATTCAACTTTTTAAAGCTGATGAGTTCTTCATATGAAAAGATTATGAAGCAAAGCTTTGGCAACAGCTTGAAACCACGCTATCCAAAATAGATTATTTAAACGACGGCTCCCATTTTTTTAGCAACACAAGCCTCATTTTGATGAGCCACACGTAATGATGTGCACTTTCAAAAATACAAAATGGAGGTTCCCAAGCTGAATTTTTTTATACATGGGGGAAGATGCAAGATGCTTTTATCTAACTATAATTCAGTGCAAACACTGGCCGAACTACGCTTTTATGTTGGATGGAAAAAAGCATGAACTAAACCTGACTGGCAATGACCAGTGAGTATGAGCAATAAATAAACTGGGGGTTTATAAATAATTTATTGTCTGGCAAGATAGCTGTCACATTGAATGACCAAGTCACATCTGTCTGTCCATATGACACACAGTGAAACATGCACCTACTCGTGCTAGCAATTACAGGGCAAAATTGACCATATATAGGAGGTCATACAAAAACGTGCTATCCTCTCAGGCAGAAAGATGTAAAACTAATTTTTTTAAATTCTTTACAAAATAAAAAGGTACTTTGTATAAAAATGATGCTTTCATAATACTTTTTCCTTTTCACCTGAGGATAAAGAAGAAAGCGTAAATGTTGAGTAAATTCCTGCTGGACAGATTATTGTTTCTGAACGGTCCCAAAAAAGAGCCTGGAAAACCGTGGCAACCATCAATCGGAAAGGACAAAAACTATCAAAGAAACACAAATCCAGGATTAACTCTTCAGGGGGAGACAAAAGAAATAAAGATGGATGATGATAGTGCCCATTTGTACATATGATACACCATTCCGATACTGCAAAATTCTTACATCAAGAAGGGGAAATGAGCCATCAATATGAAAATGAAATTCAGTAGTAGTGACATTCATTCTTTTACAGAAAACTCAACCTAGATCAAGGAGGCAGTCCACAGTTTTTTCACCTCTTTGTCTTCGAAGTCATAATTATCAGGAGAGAAAAGAAGAACCCTTTCAGAATTTTCAGAAGGTAAGAAGATAAGAGCTTAGCTTATGACGAGCAATTTAGTAACCATAACAAAACACAACAATTATCTATATTTTAAAAATAGCATTGACATGCCCAGCAAATGCAATGGTCATATTGTCGAAAACACAAAATCATGTAAACACTTCATGACCTCAGTGCTTTCTTGTCATATCTCCATTTTTTTAAAACTGAAAATGTGACTTCTTCATAAGCTCACTATTTGTTATGAACTGCTTTCACTATTATTAAAAACGGAGATATGAGTGTTTAGTGGGTGCTCTGGTGTGGTGTGGTGTGGTTTGCTTCTTCTTTCCTATCAAACATCAATCGTCTTTATCTGCCCTTCTTCTTTTTCATGTTTGTTACTCTCTTGTAACCCCTTTAATCTTTAGCACTTATATGACCTTATTGGGTTGCAAGTGCCGTAAAACACAGATTAAAACTTCGTTTTTTCAAGTTTTAGTAGAATTTTTACGGCGCTCGCAACTGCTTAGGTCATATGAGCACCAGAAGATTAGAGGTGTTACAAGAGAGTAACAAACATAAAAAAGAAGAAGGGGAGATAAGGAAGACAGATGTTTGATAGTAAAGAAGAAGCAAACCACACCAGAGCACCCGCCTACCATCCACAACTAAAACTTAAAAAATGGAGATATGACAAGAAAGCACTGAGGTCGCGACGTAGTCCGTAGGTTTTTTTAAGTTGTGCAAATATATAATCTGTACTGGGAAACTCACCAATAGCCGACTCGTCCAATTTAATCCACTTGAGGTTTTTCACCAGCCCGGCGGGGAACGCCAGCTGATGTTTTTGGTAGCTGATGAAGCTGTGCTGGCCGAGGGGCTTGCGATGAGAGGCCCCGCTGGAGCTACCCACCGAGTTGCCCTCTGACTTCCTGGGGTCCGGGTGAGAGCCACCAATGTTGAAATTCCCTGGAAAATTGAACTTGTTTCCCATCTCGGAGTTTTTGACATTTTCAGTCGACAAAGCGGGCAGAGTTTTTGCAAACAAGCCTTCGGTGTTCTTAACATTAAGCGAGTTGAGGTCATTCAGTGCATTAACGACTGCGTCACAGTTCAGATCTCTTGCTTTCAGCGGCATCTTGACAGGCGACATATTGTCGTACTGGCTCACTTGTCGACTTTTCTTCCCCGAACAGCGCGAGGCATCCATCACGCCCCCGTCCGGTTTGTCCATTTTCTCCTCGTGGGCAGAATCAGGGTCTGACACCAGGTCAGCACCGTTCACAACATCTGATCTCTGACCTTTGACTCCAACCACATCAGTCTTATCCTTCAGCGTGACCGACGGAGGGCTCAGCTTATCATCAAAACCCAGGTACCCGGAATCAGCGGATGATTTCAAGGATACAATGTCTCGCCTAACAGACGTGGAAGAGTTCCCCCGCATGAACCCCTGTGCGTTGTCCTCATGCGATGCTGTCTCGCCCAGACGGCAACTCTTTAGAGTCTCAGTGTGTAGATCCGCGACGTTGAACATGGATGACAACACGCCACAAGCGACCTCGTCCGATTGAGTCGACATCGAGTCCACGTCCTCCAGCCCGTGTACAATATGGCGAACGTGGCGCTCCAGAAGTTGCCAGATTTTGTCCCTGTGAACAAAGGACATTGAAATCTTGCCTAGCATCTTGTGAACAAAGTACCGTACAGTACACTCTGGCCTGGTATATACTCTGGTTTGTGACATAGTATCCAGGAAGAAGCCTGTTATGTTACAATTCAAGTACAAAAAGCTAAACGTGAAAATCTTTCCTCAGAACTCTTTTTTTTTTGTAATAGAGGTTTTACGGCGCTCGCAACTGCATAAGGCCATAAGAGCGCCACTTCAGAACTCTCTCAGCATAACATCAAAATGGCTGTAATAAACAACAAAAGGAAGAAATAAAACCCAATGATTGGTGGGGGCTTTTTTGTCAATGCATTTTAATTCACACAAAAATTTTTAATGAAGGTGTTTTATGCCACCATCGACATAATTTAGATCATTCAGCAGGAAATGGAGAAATGGTATAGGATTAACGCCTCTATCAACGCAATTAAGGTTATTTAAGAGGCGGAACCTCTGAGTTTAACGAACGTCCATTTCCGAAAGGACCGAGCCAGGCGGGAAATTCGTGTAAAATGCCTTTTCCAAGGACACAACGTCGGACCAAGCTGAGGCTCGAACCCTCAATCTTACGATTACAAGTCCGGTAATCTAACCACAAGGCCACCGACGCCACTCATTCAAAAGGAGAGCTTTGGACACTACATACTACTTGTCAGTGCCAACCTGGGCTGAGAGGGTTACAACATCACAGGAGAAAACCCCTGACACTCAATAAAAACTCTCCCCACACAAAAATGAAATGTCGGTCTCCTGCATGCAACGGAGAAGCACCTCTAACTGCTACACCAAAGACGCCTGTTGTAAATTCTTGGCCATGTTTAATTAAAGACCTCACCTTTTCTCTTTCTCCAAAGTCTCCAGAGCCAACAAGTCTTGCAGAATGTTGACAAAGCAAACCATCTTTGAGCCTCCAAACACCTAGCGAGAGAAGGAATTGACAAGGGTTAATCGCAAATTTTCTTTTCATGGTCAAAGAGCAAACATATTTGTAACATTCGTCCACACGTAATGTTGACTGACAAGTCTTAATTGTTAGGCCATTAGACACATGATCAAAAGGCAAAGTTTGATTGCTGGCTTTGCTGAATCCCATGATATGTCTTTACGGATAAATATTTTATACAAAATTTCCTCCTTCCACTCCAAGGCAGTTTTAGATTTAGTAAGTGTTTTACGGCACTTGCAACACAATAAGATCATATAAGTGCCGAAGATTAGATATGTTACAAGAGAGTAACAAACACAAAAAAGTAGGAGGAGAGATAAGAAAGATAGATGTTTGATAAGAAAGAAGAAGCAAACCACACCCAAACAAAGAACAAACATTAGCTGGGGTGGTCAATCAGCGAAGGATGGGGGTTTGGTTCAGACAGATTTTGTCACTGCTCTGCTTGAGACTGGAAACTGGGATAAGCTCCTGCTCGTAGCTCACAGGCCCAACTTACTGGCACTGGGAGAAGGATGTAGAGCTTTCAACTAAAGTGAGAACGAAATCTTGGGACTTTTGGGAATGGTGAGAACACTTAGGCAGGACTCCAAATGTACGGATCATTTTGTCTAATAAACATCTCGTGTCAAAACTGTTTTTATATAAACTATTTTTTTTAAACGCAACAACTTCTCAACAATTGTTCTGAAGTCAGGCAAAACCTGGACTATTTAAGACTTATCCACAAATTCTGCACCTCTGACTATCATTTTTTTTTAATCCCTCAAAACGAATCACAGGTTATCTAAGCTGTGAGCCAGTACTGTGCTGACAATTAACTTGCTCCCTCTGAAATGTATAACTGACAGTGCTAATGATGCTGCAACGACAAATAAGAACAAGGCAGGAGGTCAGAGAACTTAATTATGAGTACATTTCCATACAAAAACACAAGCCTGGTACATTTAGTAGAGGTTGGTTGGTGGGTGCTTTGGTGTGGTTTTTTAGTTTTACTAGAGCTTTCACAGTGCTCGCAACTGCATAAAGACATATGACCGCCAGAAGATTAGAGGTGTTACAAGAGAGTTACAAACATAAAAAAAGAAGAGGGGGAGATAAGGACAATAAATGTTTGATAGGAAAAGAGGAGCAAACCACACCAGTGCTTGCTTCTTCTTTCGTATCAAACATCTATTGTCCATATCTCTTTCTTTTCTTTGTAGGTTACGCTAATCTTCGGCCATATAAATGACCAATTTGTGTTGTGACTAAACATTTATTTGTAACAGCACATTGCGGCTGACACAGACACAAGCACGACACAGCTAACACAAGCAGGACACAGCTAACACAAGCACGACACAGCTAACACAAGCAGGACACAGCTAACACAAGCACGACACAGCTAACACAAGCAGGATACAGCTAACACAAGTCACCACCACTACAACGAGTCAGAGAGGGTACCTTGGCCTGTATGGCATCGGTCAGATCCTGCGGGGAGCTGAGGTCATGGCCGGACATGGGGTCACAGGACGTCTCATCCTCGTGTTTCTTCTCCTGGAACACCTGAAATGGTTCAATGGTACAGGTTTTTAGTTTTAGTAAGGTTTTACAGCGCTTGCAACTGCAAAAGGTCATATGAGCGCCAGAAGATTAGAGGTGTTACAAGAGAGTAACAAACATAAAATAGAAGGAGGGGAGATAAGGACGATAGATGTTTGATAGGAAAGAAGGAGCAAACCACACCAGAGCACCCGCCAACCACCCGCTAGTAAGGTTTTACGGCGCTTGCAACTGCAAAAGGTCATATGAGCGCCAAGGGGTAGATATCAACAGAGAAGTCCAAACGGGGAATCAGGCTTACTCTGCTCACCTCTCTTGCCTCAACAGCACAAAGCCTGCTTCGACTATCAAGGCACCCCGGAAATAGCAGTTCACAAGATAGTGACAAACATACAAAATAAGTAGAGGGAAATAAATGATGATAGTAAGGATGAGGAAAGAAAAAAAGTAGCAGTTTCCCCTACGTTGTTTCGGCACAGTATGAGCATGACATTGATAAATCATCCCATTTACAATTCTACTGTGCATAAGAACATGTTAATATCTCCCCTTTGGAAAATGTTCACAGGTTTAACGTCCCTATCAACACTATTAGGTTATTTAAGAGGCGGGACATCCGAGTTTAACGTCCATCTCCAAAAGAACCAAGCCAAATGGGAAATTCTTGCAAAGTGCCTTTCCCGAGGACACAATGTCGGACTGAGCGGAACACCTGACAGATGGAGTAGTAATTTATGTGGATTAAAAACACATCCGAAATGTCACCAGAATGACGACTAAGAAGACAATACACAAGACTCAAAAGTAGCACGTAATAATTATAATAAATGACATTCACATATACACAGGCTCTGACCGCTATACAATACAATACAACAGTAACTTGAAATATTGTACAGGTCAGACTGTACATGTATAGGTGGCTGTTAGAACAGGTTAGACTGTACACTACTACATAAATATAGATATATATAGATAGATATCTATCTATCTATCTATCTATTTATCTATCTATCTATCTATCTATCTATCTATCTATCTATCTATCTATCTATCTATATATATATATATCGCGGTGGAATCAGGCACTCGTCAATTTTTGGGTATATGTAACTAATGTTATTATCTTAAAGCTTGTTTGTTTGTCTTGCTTTCGGTGAAAAAAGTGCCCATCTATCTTCAATAGAAGTCGAGATAATTTCAATTGAAGGAGGTGAGGGTCGCCTTGTTTTTGAGGTAAAATTAGAGAAAGAATGGCCTCCAGTCCTTGGAAACTGTAAATTTACATTTTCGGTGCCTCTAATCAACATTTTTCAGTAAAATCCACATAGTATAGCAATGTATTTCTTAAAGGACATAATAGATGTTGAGCCAAAAAAATAAAAATTCCTCAAAAATTGCATACAGGAAGAAAAATGCCATTTTCTTCGATTTCATTATTTTGATGAGTGCCTGATTTCACCACGCTGCCTCACACACACACATATATATATATATATTACTCTCTCTATATATATACCTGTAACTGAATAAACAGAACCTCGTCGGAGTCTTCTCTCTGCAGAAATGTCAGGACGTCCAGCAGACCTAGGCCTGAAACAACAACCAGTCAAAGAAACTGCCAAACAATTCGTCAAACCATCTTGTTTACTTCAGATGTTATTGCATGTATTGCACTTTGACCCCTCACTTCTAAATAAAACAAAATTATATCAACTATGACTTAACTGTAGTATTTATCAACAACAAGGTTGGGATTGTAGCAGACGGTATATGTCCATAGCTGCTCAACCTTGTCTTTTCTATATAATTTAACTGTGTAAAACGGGCACCTGTCCAACATCACCGCGGCCACCATATTTTAACACACAACCCCTATCACACCAAGCAATAACACCTGTCTTAGATGGCCACCTTAGTCACTCCATTACATTTCGTCATGAATTGAGCATTGGCCCCTGGCGTTGTGGGCGAGCCGCCATAATCAAATCACCTGTCGTTGTTGATAGGTAGTCCCTCCAGCCGATCATGTTGCGTAGGCCCCTCCCACTGTTTTTTTACCAATAGGTAACAAATGTTCAGCTGCTGGTGAGGTAAGGGTGTGATCCCTCATACCCATAAGCCACGCCCAAAATTCATACACAAATCGTAAGTGAGATGAATGATCACTGTTTACCCAGTCTGTAACAAAGTAACAGTGGACATCAACATGGACTTGTGACAGAAGCGTCGCTCGTTCTTCGAGTGGTGGCGACCCATATGTTTGTTTTACCATAGCACTCAGTCCTCCTTGTCTGACACATTTCCTTTTATTGTCACCCTTGAACAAAAGCAGCAACAACAACAAAAAAAAGAAGAAAAAAAGAAGAAAAAAAACCCAGCGAAAAAAACAACAACAATGCGGCTACCTTCTGTTGAGACCTCAGAAAGGAATGGGTTCTTTTTTTGTCTTGATCAGTCCTGCCTAAGACGGCCACCTGTCTTATACGGCAACTTTTCTCCATAACAATGGGTGGCTGTCTTACACAGGTTTGACTGTATAAGTAAATAGCAGAAAGAAGGGATTTCTTGAGTAACTTGCAACCCTAAAGTATGAGATAAAGCAATTTGCAAACATCTGCAGACTGTAGTTTTTCTCTTCATATTCCGAATTATGAACATACCTATCAGCTCATTCCGCACACGCATCCTCTGACATTTTTCCGTGGTGGCGGCGATGATGCAGTTGATGAACGTGAGAATGGAGGTCTTGTGTGGGACAGTCTCGGCCATCTTGAGCTCATTGACGATAACGCTGAAGCGATGATATAGGTGGTTTTCTCGCTGAGGAATACATCGAAGCACCATTCAATGAAATAATCTGATTTCAGATTTAATGAGATATAAAGAGATTTTTAGTTAGAACATAATTTACTGTTTATATAAATGTGCTGCATTTGTATTTGTGGAAGAGCTCAGAGCCTGTGTTCTTCAGGGCTGAGCACTATATAAAATTCAGAATTATACCAAAAATAATGTTTCTATTGGCAAAAGTGTCCCACATCTTATCTGACAGTTCGGAGAATCTGTGATGCAAGGACAGAAATCAATGAGAAGGAGGAAGACATTTTTGTCGAGGTAGAGTGGTCAAGGAGTTTGCCAGAGGGTCACTTGTTGAGTGCAGGAGAAATCCCAGCAATTATTTTGCTATTTTTAAGAAGCAGACGTACAATCATTGTCCATGTTTCTTGGACTACCAAGAGGGGGAAAGTGATGGTGCTGAAGTGAGGAAAAGACAGATTCTATATGGTCTCAAACAGGCAAAAAGGAGTGTTACATTGCCTTAACTCTTTAACCATGCAATCCAAAATCACGTTTGCGCGTAATTCTCTCGAGTTTGAGGAAATAAGACCCAACATATTACGTTTTTAAAAACGCTTGTTTCGCGTCGAACTGATCAATAAAATGTTACCCAGACGTAGATTTCATTTATCTTTGACTTCCGGGTCAAACTAGAGGCTTGTTAGCTCGTACCATAATACAATAGTAACTTTGCATTGGACAGTGGTACCGTCCAGCAACGGTTACGGACCTCAACAACCGGACGCTGCCACTGTCCAGACATGGTTAAAAGGTTAAACTAGCATCAGTATTACAACTTGAGAAACTAAATTAGCTTTTAATGTGTTTGTCACTTTTGTTTCTTTGAGCAATGAGGAGTACAGAGCCACAATAACTTATTGAATAACAGTCATTTAGTCAGTGTTGGAAAAAAAAAAAGCAAAAAAGAACCAAAAGAGGAAAAGTAAAGTCTAAGTAGGACCTACAATTGGCGCCCTCCAACCACCCACATAGTCAGAAGAGTTGAGTACCTTGTGTGTCTCTAAAGCTTCCATGACACGTCTGTAGGACATCTTGCTGTACACAGCGACGGCTGACAGGATTTCAAGGACAAGTTTACGGGGCAAAGTGTTCACAATATCCATTCCTAGGATAAAAAACAAGAGTTAGTATAAGTCACAAATAAAATCTGGAAAACACTAATAAAACAAAACTCGAAAATCCTTAAATTTTAATCAGTGAAGGATCTTTCAAAAAATAAAAACACCAAATAAACAAATTTTAACATGAATACTCTCCATCAATCATCCAATTTAAAAGATTTGGCACACATTTTCAGTCACTTTTCAGCATCAATGGCAGATCACAACAAATCCACAAAAAAATATAATTGTTTTTGTTTTAGTAAGAGTTTTACGGCACTTGCAGCACAATAAGGTCTACATAATAAGTGCCGAAATTAGAGGTGTTACAAGAGAGTAACAAACACAAAAAAAGGAGGGGAGATAAAGAAGATAGACGTTTGATCGGAAAAAAGAAGCAAACCACACCAGAGCACCCGCCAACCACCCACAAAAAAATTGATTAACGCATCTGACTCAAATATTATTATTATGATTATTGTTGTCAACAAATAATTGTTCATTTATAAATATTATTCTACCTGGAACTTTGTTTGTGAGTGTGAGTGTATGCATTATGTGTGTGTATGTGTACACAGATGTGTGAAAATGTGTTTATGGGTGTGCAGTGAGTGTGTGGCAAAACACCGAACCAATATGTCAGGATCTGGACAATAAAGATTAATTTTATCTTAAACATATCGTGACCCCAGAGCTTTCTTGTCGTATCTCCAATTTTAATAACAATGAAAACAGTTTATAACAAAGAGTGAACTTAGAAGATGTCACATTTTCACTGCTTTAAAAAAATGGAGATACGACAACAAAGCACAGAGGTTGCGTTATATGAAAATAAAATTTAAAAATAAACAAGATAAGCAAATGGACAAACTTGCGTTACATGAAGGGAACGAACACAAACCTTTTTTTTTCTAGTATAGGTTATACGGCGCTCGCAACTGCATAAGGTCATATGAGCGCCAGAAGAATAGAATAATAGATGTGTTACAAGAGAGTAACAAACATGAAAAAGAAGAAGGGGAGAAAAGGACGATAGATGTTTGATAGGAAAGAAGAAGCAAACCACACCAGAGCAACCGCCAACCACCCACTCACAAACCTTTGAGCAACTTCCTGACTCCAGATGAGCTGTTGACCAGAGCGTCTATCCCGACCCGGGAGTTGAGCACCGCCCTCACACATGACAAACAGTCCATCTGGAGGATAGCGTCGGAGAACCCCGAGAAAGCCGGACCAGTCATGTGACCCAGCGAGTCCAGCAGACTGTCCAGACCGTCAAGGGAGACAAATTCCTGAAATATTTTTTAAAACCTGAACAAATATCCACAAGAAAATCATACCAGTCATAAAACACATGATTGAGCATCATTTTTCTCAAACAGAATTCTGAGAATTTTCATTTCAAAGTTTAATTGCTATTTACGTTTTTTAACACTTTTCATCTGCGCAGATTGCGCAACACTTTAACTCCCCGCGGAACATGCTATAAATCCCACCGTCGCCAATCAGAGTCCCGTTCTGAAAAGGGACGGCTTCCTACCGTCGCAGCGGAGGCAAAGTGTCGAAAAAGGCATATAATTTTTATAAAACTTCAACTTGACATGGGAGAGACTTTTCCCTATCCTACTGTACCAGAGAGAAGAAAAAAAGGTTTTATTCACTCAGAACAGAAAGGAAAATATAAAACAAAAAATCTGATCAAACAAACTACACAAAGCATAAATTTATATTCCAGCATTGTTATGACTAAAAAAAAATGACTGCAATATTTGTTAAAGATTTGCATCTCCTGTGAAAGGAAAAAATTAATTGACCTTTTTTCATCTCTTACAAGCAAGTGTTGCATTTTATAAAGCCAAATGTAAATCAACAAATTTCAATTTCAGTTACAAAATCCTCCACCTTTTCAATTTTTTACAGGGTATTAAAATTAGGCCAAAGGCCATATATGTCAATATAGCTTCTGGATTAAGAACAACAACACCACCAACAACAACAACAATTTCATGTCATTTTCAGAAACCTGAAGCCATGCTGCTGAGCTCGACTCCAAGCGGCTGCGTAGAGCAAAGTACATCTGCACCGAGGGCGAGTGTGAGTAGAGCACGCAGGCCAGCGGCTCACAACCGTCCATCTGATGGGCCAGCTGTTGGGACGACACCGTCACGTCAAGGTCGACCGCCTGGCCACCGGCGTTTGCCAGCATCATGATGATTGGTGGGGTGGGTTAATGTGTTGTGCGTTGGACAGCAGACGCCAGTCAGTGAATAGATCTATCTTCCACTTGCTGTCCTTGTAAAAGCCTCATGACAAAACTGATGAAGATAAAAACGTACTTTCAATTAATTTCATCATTTTGGCAGTCTAGCCGTACTTATTCTAAATATGATGGCTAGACTGACCATTTTAAAAAAAATAGGCCTACTGAATTGTAAATATATAAATTTTTAGTGTGCAGTACCTAAAGTACTTGTATTTGAGACGAAACCAGGTGCCTTAATGACAGTGCATGTATTTTAAACCCCCTGTTTTCTAACATTAATTGGGCCTAAGATAAGTACCGTACTAGACCTTAAGTACGGCTAGGCCTAGACTTCTTGTCTAGCCGTCTTAAGTACGGGTAGACAGCCAGGCTAGCCGTACTTAAGGACGGCTAGACTGTCAGGCTAGCCGTACTTAATATTGATGGCTGAATTGTAAATTAAATTTTTAGTTTGCTATGCCTAAATTATTTGTATTTCAGACAAAACCAAAAGGTGCCTTACTGGCTTGTATGTGTATTTGAACATGAATAATTGCTAGATCTAGATCTAATGAGACCTGTGTACTTAACAGGCTTGAGTCGATAGGGCCAAACCTAGATCTAAGTACGGCTAGACTAGCAGTCTAGCCGTACTTAAGTACAGCTAGACTCTCAGTCTAGCCATACTTATACGGCTAGCCACTTTGTTTTGTTTAAGACAAGATCAAGATAATAAAATGTCTTTTTTTTTTAAAAAGGGTATTTAGGCACGTGTGTGGGAGGGGGGGGGGGGATGTCGATGATGTGTTAATATGTGATAGTGATAGAAGAAGATCTAGATCTAGATCTAGATTCTAGATCTAGATCTAGATATCTAGTCTACATTCACTCAGAAAAATACTCAAACTTAGACAGCATGTCATTTTTAAAAAGGTAGGTGTTGATTTTTAAAAATTTTAAAGAATACTTAATCAGTGACTGTAGACTACAAGATCTAGATCTAGATCTAGATCTAGATCTAGATCTAGATACTATTCCCCCTTCTACTCAGTTTGGTTATTGTTATAATTAATCAGTGACTACAAGGCTAGCTTCTAGACCTAGATCTAGATCTAGAGCTACTGTAGTACTGTAGGCTACTGTAACAAAGACGACTCTGGAGTCTTGAACAAGGATCTTTTAGACAGTAGATCTAGATTTCTAGATCTCGTACTGTAAAACTTTAACTAAAACTAAAGTAACTTAGAATCTCTCTAGATCTCTCGATCTATTTTTTAGATAGATCTAGAGGCCTCTATCTAGATCTAGATATCTAGATAGATCTAGAATCTATAACTAAAGGTTGTAATTAAATTACAGAGTCTGAACTGTCCAGGTCTTGACTAATTTAGACCTTACAAGGTTTTTCCATACAAGAATTCAAGCATCCATTGATCCACAGACAACAAAAACAACTTTGAAAAACACAACAACAATAGGAGCAACCGCAGACAAATCTTACCTGCCTGGGCCCAGGTAAAATGATCGATGACTCACCTGTCCCTCTTCACCTCCCCTCTTTGAAATGCCCGCCGATGCCAACAACCGGGTTGTGTTGGTGTTTTGCGACCTAATTGAACTTTCGGTAGGTATTATTCTAAAGATATTTTAAAGCAGTTTTAGCTCTGTTCTTTAATTTTCAATCAATTTTTATAGAGTCTATTAACTTTAGTGACAAATAAACAAAATAATCATCCTGTTTGCGACATTGATATCAGGATTTGGGTGAATATTACCATTATGGTACAATAAAATATAGATCCACAAACAGTGATAGTGTCGCTGTTCTGACAAAAAACACTGTCTGTCTGTCTGTCTGTCTGTCTGTTTGTCTGTCTGTCTGTCTGTCTGTCTGTCTGTCTTTCTCTCTCTCTGTCTCTCTGTGTCTCTCTCTGTGTCTCTCTCTCTGCCTCTCTCTCTCTCTCTCTCTCT
>NW_004797315.1:344550-345396 GCF_000002075.1 Aplysia californica | reverse complement strand
GTCCCACAAGCGAGCTAACTCCTTTATTTCTGGACCTAGAAACCTTAAATTTGGATTACAACTTCGTCGTGATACAGGTATTACGATGAAGAAAAAAAATTCCCGGATCCAAGATGGCCGCCATTTTTATGGAGACCATATTGGATTTTCACATCATGTTTTCAAATCAATACTCCTCTGAAATTTACAGATGGATTTTATTGTCCTTTGGAACACATCTACCCAAGAGGCATATAAGTTAAACGTAGTCAGTATCTTTCGATATATTATTTCGTTTCGGAGTTACAGGAAGAAGCGTGCAAATCTTGTCCAAAATGCAGAAAACGGTCAATTTTCCAAATTTTTTAAATCATAAAATGAAAACCAAGATAGATATAAAAAAACGCTGACTATGTAATGTAACCACCCCTAAGGGCAACAAGTATGCCAAGTGCCATCAAGATACACCTGTAATCTTCAGAGGAGTTTCGAAAAATGTGTCAAAAATTAAAAAATCAAATATTTTTGACAAAAAATGAGATACCTCTCTAATTGGTGAAGATAGAATAACAATGTAAGAGGAAAAAATGTTGGCCATCCCACTAGCTACAATTGTGCCAAAGGACAATCAAATCAACAGAGAAATGACTGAGAAAAGGCAAAAAAATATTGTAATACTTAATTTGACCCAGATTGACCAAAAATCGACTATTTTCATCCAGACATAGGAACAGAACAACTATAATGGAAAATAACGTTAAAAGCTTATGAAGGATAGGCCTGTGGGAACAGAAAATGTTTAAGATGTCTTTTGAAGCTATCAAGTGTTTTTATTTGTCTTAGTTTCATGGGTAATCTGTTCCACCT
>NW_004797315.1:341869-344134 GCF_000002075.1 Aplysia californica | reverse complement strand
ACTCTCTTACACTTTTATTACATTTTCCTGCCTCCCCCTCCCCATCCAGTTATATTATTGTTTGCTTATAATAAAAATATGACATTTATTTCGTGCAAATCCATGTTACAATCATTATTCTATGCGCTTTGCATAATTTTCACGAAAAACATGGATACACGCATAAATGCACATAATAATATGCAGTTCTACATTCACTAAAAAAAATAACAGTAAATCATTCAAGCAAAGTACCTAGTAACAAGATGTTAGCTCATTTTCAGTGAGTACAATTCTAAAGTCGTCACCAAAACAAGAGATAATGAGTGAATAAAGTAATTGGAAATGTGTACACCATTAGTTCAGGCCCTAAATATCTCCTTTTAAATGAATTCATCTTGGGATTTGGCCAAAAATTGTTGACTTTTGGCAAGGTTAACACTGAAGCGGTTGACTGTATCAGAAACACAATTACTTAAACAAAAAAGGTAAGACACGGGACCACAGTGAGGTGTTGACTGTAAGCAAGAGTTGACTTTAAGCAAGTTGACTTTATTAGGATTTCACTGCATCTTTTATTACTGATCATTGTGCTGAAAGCAAAATGTGAAATTAGTTATCATAAAAAAAGGCTATGTTCATGATTGTGTTAAAAATATAATTAAAAAAACAAACAAACAACAAAAACAGGGGCATCTCCTGAGCTGTCTTCCAAATCTGGGTCCTGTTCCTGCTCTTTCTCCTCTTCCTCCTCTTCTTCTTCCACCTCCATTTCTTTCTCCGTCCCGTGTAAAGCCCTGTGCCTCTGCAATACTTGGAAAATATTTTCCGCATCTCTTTTGGCATCTGCACACTCTTTGGCCTATGTAGCCTTTCCTGACAAAGGAGGGTCAAAAGTAGCCAAAGGGCAGCAAAATAATGAAATATTACATTGGTTCAAGACCCCCCTCCCTCCCTTTCTTACATTTTTCTTACAGGAGCCAAAGCCTCTCTCCCCCTTTCCAGGCGCAAAATATTAAGCCTAAACTAAAAACCAGTTGTTTTTTACTTGGGCTTTATCTAAACCAGTGGCTTTTGACTATATCGAAGGCATTATCTAAACCAATGGGTTTTGGTTAGATCTAGAGCATTATCTAAACCAGTGGCTTTTTGGCTAGATCTAGATCTGGAGCATTATTTAAACCAGAGGCTTTTGACTAGGATATTATCTAAACCAGTGGCTTTTGGCTAGATCTAGAGCATTTTCTAAACCAGTGGCTTTTGTCTAGATCTAGATCTAGAGCATTATCTAAACCAGTGGCTTTTTGGCTAGATTTAGATCTAGAGCATTATTTAAACCAGAGGCTTTTGACTAGGATGTGTGAGGCAGCGTGGTGGAATCAGGCTCTCGTCAAAATAATCAAAGTGAAGAAACTTGCATTTTTCCACAGGTTTGTGAATTTTCATCAATTTTTTTTTTGGCTCAACACCTTTCATGCCCATTAAAAAATCACTTCTGTGTGGATTTTTCTGGAAAAAAAAAAGTTGATTAAAGGCGCAAAAACTGTAAATTTTCAGTTACCACGGACTCTAAAGCTAAGGAAATAACTAATCTTTGGCAGCCATTTTCTCACTAATTTTACCTCTGAAAACAGGTGAACCCCACCTTATTCTTTCGCAAATATCTCGATTTGTATTCAAGGTAAATGGATGGGTTTTTTTTCATCCATATAAAGACAAGTAAACAAGCTTTAGGATGATACCAATAACTCAATATGCCCAAAAATTAACGAGAGCCTGATTCCACCACGCTGCCTCACATATTATCTAAACCAGTGGCTTTTAGCTAGATCTAGAGCATTATCTAAACCAGTGGCTTTTGGCAAATCACACTGAAAAAGGGCCGGTACACCTTGAACTTTGTGTCTGGGTTGTCCAGGCCTAGAGCTGCGAACCTGGAATGGGATATCAGAGCGGAGAATTATTATTAGAGAATTATCATAATTATTGTGTTTGTGTGTCTGTTTGTGGCTGTCAGTTGAGTGATGCAAGGAAGGTTGGTGAGTGGGAGTATAAACACAGAAACTACACACACAAACATACTTGAGCACACAAAGACATGACCCCATTCACAAATGAAGGGAAAAAATGAAGAAAGGAAGAGGATGAGTGAAGGGTTGGGGAAAGGTGGGGGTGAAGAAGGAAAAAAACAAAATGGCGCTTTGGGATTACACAGAGATATATAGAATGATATGGAGAGAGAGGGAGAGAGATAGAGAGAGAGAGAGAGAGGGAGAGAGAGAGGGG
>NW_004797315.1:337902-341337 GCF_000002075.1 Aplysia californica | reverse complement strand
TATTTATTTATTTATTTATTTAATTTTTTTGGTTATAGTGAAAAACTCTCCTTTCTTTCAAAGAAACTGAAAAAGGGGCAAAAACTTTACTTTTGATTTTATCAAAACAGCACTTTTCGGGATAGCCCCCTTGTGATTAACCCTACCCGTACGTCGTGTTTTACTATCGTATCCATACGATGTGGGAACTCTGTGCCACCACTTTCCAAAAAGAAATTTACCCGTTAACCCGATCTGTACTCTATTGCATAGCAGTTTGATTTTAAAAAAGAAATACTGAAAATTTCAAAGAGATCTTCATACTAGAAGTATTCTAAAACATGTGAAGAATACAACCCAATGGGGGTACAAAATGACCCCAGGACTCGCAGATAGGGTTAAAAGCGACCAAATGATGCGGGAAAACTAAAAGGAACACTACAGGTACTAACTGTTGAACACATCCTTCAGCACTGCAAGACACACAAGGTCCCGAGACAGGAAACGTGGCCAACCTCACTGACGCTACAAGAGAAGCTATACGGGCCGACAAATGAAGTGAGCAGGACGGCCCAATTTATGACAGATACCAGACTTCAAGTGTGAAGCGATCGAAAAGAAGAAGAAGAAGAAAAACTACAGGTACTATTACTACGCCAGACGCTCACATTTTTTCCCTAACGCCCAGCAGGAATCCTGGCTGTTTCCGTTGCTGAAGACAGAAGTTGTGAATTGAGAGCAGGTTCAGGAGGTACTGGTCAATGGTCATCTCCAGGGACTGGCGGTGTTCAGGAAACCTGGGAACATTCACAGCATGCAGGAATTTGATTTTTTTAAACATTATTTTTTGTTTTGTTTCTTGGTGAGTGTTTTACGGCGCTCGCAACTTCATTAGTCCAAACAAGGAGTCAGGCTTACTCTTCTCGCCTCTCTAACATCAACCATTTAGAAATTTACAATTCTACTGTGCTTGTTAGCTCCACCCCCCTTCCCTTTTGGGAATGGCCTAAAGACACTGAAGTCAGTTGCACTTCCCTGGGGGGGGGGGGGGGGTGATTAGTTTAAAATGGGCTTCATTAATGGGGTTTTAGATAATGTTGGTCATCCAACTTTTGGACCCGCCAGCAAATACCCCAGAAGATTCAACAGCGATTTTGTTGTTATGCAGTTTCCCGCGGGCAGACGGGTGTGACAGTAAGGTCAGTAAGCAGGCTTTTGATACAAAGAAAACAACATATTTACACACCCACACAAACACACACACATTGACATACACACAAACACACACACACTAACACACACACACTCTCTCTCTCTCTCTCTCTCTCTCTCTCTCTCTCTCTCTCTCTCTCTCTCTCTCTCTCTCTGTCTCTGACACACACACACATCTCTCTCTCTCTCTCTCTCTCTCTCTCTCTATCTCTCTCTCTCTCTCTCTCTCTCTCTCTCTTTCTCTCTCTCACACACACATACTCTCTCTCTCTCTCTCGTGCGCATTAGTACCCCCCCCCCCCCCCCACACACACACACACATAATCAGAATAAATGAAACCAACGTTTATTGTTAATTCGTTGTTTCATTAATTCATTCCTTCCTTCATCCCCTTTGTTCATTTATCTGTGCACTTATCTTTCCAATTCATTGCTGATCCCCTTGTTACTTAGCTTCGAACAATATAGGGGGAACCGCTTCTTTTTCTTTACTCATCCTTACTATCGTCACTTTTCTTCTACTTCTTTAGTATGTTTGTCACTCTCTAGTGAACTGCTATTTCCGAGGTGCCTTGATAGTGGAAGCAGACTGTGTGCTGTTGAGGCTACAGAAGTGAGTATAGTAAGCCTGATTCCGGGTGTGGACTTCTCTGTTGACATACACCGCTTGGCGCTCAAATGACCTCATGCAGTTGCGAGCGCCGTAAAACCTTACTAAAGCTAAAACTTAGCTTATCATGCAAATGGATATCTTCAAAAACGTTCATAGAGCAGCATCAGTGGTCTCTAACTCATAGCCCACGGCTCAATAGAAGCCTAAGGGACAAGTTTGCAGTGGTGACTTGACATTGTCACTTTTAATGTACTCTTTTGCAAATACAGTGGAGTCCGCCTGAAGTGAACACGCTTTCTTTGAACAATCAGTAAAACGGAACGATATTCCGTGATCCCGATTGAAACGCTTTTTATTTAAGAAAAAAAAAATAGTGGATAAAATTAACAGGTTTCGAGGGGAAATCAGATAAAGTGAACCTTCAAAATGAGTGAAAGCGAAGAACGGACGGACCGTGTCACTGTTGCCATGCTGTGAAAAAAACTTCTCTGCCTCGAGAATCGGCACAAAATTCCATCTCGGTGTTGGCAACAGCAATCAGAAAGAAAGAGCTCTGGATCTAGTTTAGTCTCGCACGCTGTATTGTCCCCCGACCCCCACCTCCACTCTAGACCCACCGCTGCGCGTAGCTTCTGTTTCTAGGCCTTCACCCTACCAAAATGATTAAACCGAACCTCGGATAAAGTGAACACTTTCTTCTGGTCCTAAAGAGTTCACTTAAAACGGACTCCACTGTACTTGAAACCGTTTCTTCCCCCCCCCCCCCTTGAATTTGATGCACCCCATGCTCCCTCAGCTTCTACCTCCAACGACTCTCGGGGAATTCAACTTAGTGTTGGAGACCTGTGACTCTGTGACCTACATAGACCAACCTCTTCGTGTGTGTATAGGGCAGGGTCAAGGTGGTCAGCCGGGAGCGGTAATGTTGGATTCTGTGGGGGTAATGCTCCTGGACGTTTGGGCCAATCAGCTGTCGTGATTACAAAGTTTAACAAGCTCTTACTCTATGGTATCGAATAAAATGGTGGGCAGGAGGTCCACAATTAATAAATGGAGAAGGGTGGGGGGTTGAAATAATAGATAAAAGGAAGGGGAAGGGATCGCACATTCAACTTCCTACCCCTGTACTAGTAGGAACAAATCAGTAATCAGTTTTATTTCTCCTTCAGTGAATAAAAGATCAAGAAATCGTGAAATTTTAGTGATTTCAGTAAGTTGCTGTGACAATTTTTTTCCATTCAGGAACAAACCAGTTTTATATTTTAAAAAAAAGAAACCACCGATGTACAAAATTTTTTCAAATGCACAGAAAATTGATGTAGCCAACCCGGTACCGGTACTAATACTGAGGGTAATTTGCCGTTCACAAAAAAAACCAGATATATCTTGATTCTAGAGATAATGTCTTACACGGTCGTTGGTCGTAGCAAGGTGGAAAATAATAAACGGGGGTATGGAATAGGGAGCAGGGGTGCGCAACCTCCCCCCACCCACCCATGAAAATTAATAAGCGTGGAAGGGGGGGGGGGGGGGGCGTTTATTCGTCTCCTTAGAGTAACGCCGGCAAAAACATGTTAATAACGATTGTTTCTCTGATTTGGGGGACCCATCGTGCTGAGTTCGCAATGTAA
>NW_004797315.1:335315-336438 GCF_000002075.1 Aplysia californica | reverse complement strand
GATGATGATGATGATGATGATGATGATGATGATGATGATGATGATGATGATGATGATGATAACATTTGTATAATGAAAATTCCTGTATTGCCCCTAAAGGCCCGATAGCATTCTAAAATAATCTCATCTTCCTGGAAAGCGCACCGTGCAAGCAGCCATTTCATAGGCGCTAAAACACTAACATACTATGAAAATGGGAGGGTGTACCCCAGTTTTAGTAAGTTTCTTTTTTCGGCACTTGCAACACAATTGGGTCATATTTAAGAGTCAAAGATTAGAAGTGTTTCAAGACAGTAGCATACTCAACCCCTACCCCCCCCTCCCCCCCCAAAAAAAAAAAAGAAGGAGGAGGAGGATAAGATGTTTGGTCGAAAATAAAGAGCAAACCACAGCAGAGCACCCGCCAACCACCCACGGAGTACCCCAAGGATCATCGACTGGCAGTAATGCCCCCTACACATAATAATAAATGTTCCAAACTGCCGGTTCGGAAGGGAAAGACAAACCTGGTGGCAGAACCGCAGATGTGGACCAAGAACTGCTAGAAAAAGTTAAACCGGGAGGCCGAACCGGCGGTTTCAACGTGTGGATTTTCTGACGATAGTTCAGCGCGATCCGTCGACGACAGCCTTTGTGTGACGTCTCAAGCTTAGCCGGCTATCTTTTCAGCGCCAATATCTTCAAAATGATTAACCGAACTTCTGATTACATTTTTGAAACGAGCGAAGCATTTTTAAAACAAGATACGACGAGAATCTATATATTATCATATATAATATATATAATAATAAATATATATTTATATTATATATATAACTATAAGTTTACTTGTCTGTGTCGAGCCAGTGGATGGCTGTGGTGACGTTGACCAGGTCGACAGTCCCCGAGTGGAGGAAACTGAGCGGCATGTTGCAGTCTCCGACTCGGAACGTGACGTTGTTCAGTTTGGGCGCTGCAGCGATGAGGCCTTCGCTGTTGTCCACGCCTATGACCTGAAAGATGGACAGAAGGAAAGATGGACAGAAGGAAAGATAAGATGAATAATGTTTTGTCTTATCATTTGGATGTTCATTTCGTCCTTCAAAATTACCCGTTATGTATAAATGGGTGGGAGGGGGGGCGT
>NW_004797315.1:327365-333794 GCF_000002075.1 Aplysia californica | reverse complement strand
TACAGCGTTATTTTTTTCCAGTCTTCTACCTTTTTACAAGAAGAGTTTCATTAAGGACGGACTGTGGGAAAAGGGCTCGTCTTTGCTGAGCCCTAAAGACATTTGATTGGCTGCTGGGTTACTATAGTTGTAAGCGGGGACAACAGTGATTGGATAAGCGAGCAAGACGCCAGGTTGATCGCTCTGTGTTCATTCCGTGAGGTCATAACGGTTTCAACTGCTAATTTCATTGTGGAGAAACTTTCATTTACTTTAGGATAGAGTTGGGGTGGTGGTTGGGGAGGGGGTAGGGGCTCAAGCCCGTGAGCCCTTCACTACCCACCGCCACTGGTTCTACTGTAGGAGATACAGAGAGCGGGTAGTTTAAGGCTGCCCCTGAAGGGTTCTTCTTTACTTACGATATATGAGCAGAATATGTGAAGCATCGTGGTGAATTCGTGCGTTCATCCAAATAATGAAATCGAATGGGGTTCTCGTAGCCTAAGGGTTAAGGTGTTCGCCTCTCATTCAAAGGTCCTGGGTTCGAATCCGGGAAGCGACAGTAACATTTTCTTCTCTAAGAATGTCTCCTTTCACCTCCTTTCCTGTTCTCCAGCAATGTTCTGTCGTCTGCTTTCGTCTCCACTTCCAGCCCCCACCCCCTCACCTCCTTTGCCCCCTCCTCTGGGCTTCTGACTCTTTCTGTAGCCTTTCTACTGCTACTCCTTGTCTCCTTCTTACTGTTGTTTTTCAGCCACACCCCTGATCTTCTGATAGGTAAGATCTACACCTAGCCTTCTCGGACAAGGGCGAAAAATCTCGGAGGTCCCGTGTGCAAGTTGCGCACATTAAAGATCGCTTGGGGGTCTAAAATCGATAAGAGTAGGCTTCGACCACTACCCAGGCAAATTCAAAATTTCCTACAAAATGAAAATGTTTATGTGTCTCGCTCACTCATATGACCTTATGCAGTTGAGAGCGCCGTAAAACACTTTCCTAAAGGAGAAAGAAGAAATCGAGCTCGTCGTGGGTTATTCGTCTACCAGCTGACCAGATGTACTAAACCAAACAGTTTGACTTTTGTAATGTTGCAGTTTCTAAACAGTTTCTATCTGTTGCATGTAGTGCTCATAACATAATATTTTGCCAAAATTCAAATTCTAAATTATGAAAAAGACGAGACATCATTGCGTAAAGAAGGTACAGTAGTTCAAAGAATGAAAAAGTTGGGTTGTTTTTTTTTTCCTCTCATGAAAAATTTTATTTTCCTCTTCAGATTTAGATTTCGAACATTTTAACAGCCAGCCGACGACATTAGATATGGCAATGTTTATATTGTTTTGCTTTTAACATCTAGAGATGCTTTTTATCAGACTAAATTATGGTGCCATTCGCGGTCGCGTGTTATCACGTGGAGTAGAATAGAGATGATGCTTAACTGATGAAACATAATAATAATATTGTGCGCTGAAAATTGACTTGGTTTATTTATTTATTTTTATTTTTTTAGATTAATGTTTACTTCCTAAACATAATACAATAATTAATATAAGCATTTTAAAGATAAGAGTTTTTTCCTGTTCATTGCGTTTGAGTTGTCCCTGAACGCTGTTCCAATTCTCGCCGTCTTCAACAGCAAAATTGTATGCTTGTGTACTGCCTCGTTGTATATCAAAGATCGTAAATAACAAGATACATGTACTTCACATCCTCTCTTTGAGTCTATTAAAAATGTCCTCAAAATCTGGTAGCACCCTCTACGAAAAAGTGCTGACTTTGCGAACAGTTACCCTACTTGTGTGAGAAACAGTACAAGCGAAACTAACAAACTGTGCTGTTTTTATTCTTCTTCAGAATAAACTAAAGAGAGCTTCAAAGACTGCAGTGCCATCTGAAGCAATGCGCGGACTTCCGCGGAATTTCCGCGGACACTTTTTGGGGGCTGAGTGAACTATCTTGTTATGAACGATCTTTGTGTATATACACGTGATGAATTTGCTGATGTGGTTTTAAGAAGAGGTGTCGTTGTATTTCTTATGTAGGCTGAGCATGATTCTTATTTTTTTTCAAGACATTTTAGATGTTCCGGAGGGTTTTTATATATATATAAACAAACACACAGGGGAGAAAAAGGACGCACTTACGTTAGGCCTGGCGTATAACGACGTTTTCAATCCGACCAAAGAAAGCTGAACTTTCTAGAACTGGTGTGTTTGTTGTAAATTCAGACGCCCTTGTTGCAAACCCACTCTTTGATCAATGGTATTTATATAGCAAAGCGAGGCAGTGTCTGGCAATAGACTACATGTCCTTGGGCCTATCACAACAAATCAAGCAACAATTTGTTTTTAACCGTTAATTTGAAATAGAAAGTAAACGATACTTTGTGTGACAATCCCCGCAATTTGTGTGATGAAGTGATAGCACTTTCTCCTTTTAGTGTAGGGATCCTATGTAAGAGGTGTGATATTTGCCATGTTTTTTTTGCCACAGGAGTGGAAAAAAAACCCCGCGGAAATTCACTCACTGTCATCTGAGCGACAGAACCATTGTTCTTGGTCGTGAATTTATTTGTTTTTGTTTTGTTTTGGTAAGTGTTTTTCGGCGCTCGCAACTCCATAAGGTCATATGAGCGCGCGGGATACATTAAACTTTTTCAGAGGGTAGGAAATTTCGAATTTTGCCCGGGTGGCGGCTGAAGCCTACTTTACCGATTTTAGATCACCGAGGGATCTTTAACGAGCGCAACTTGAACACTTGCCTTCCGAGATTTTTTGCCCTTGTCCGAAAAGGCTAGGTGTAGATCTTTCCTACCAGGAGATCAGGGATATGGCTGAAAGACAGCAGTAAGAAGGAGCCAAGGAGCCCAGAGGAGGGGGAAAATGATGTGAAGGGGTGATTACAAACGGGGAATTAGGCTTACTCTGCTCACCTCTCTAGCCTCAAGAGCACAAATTCTGCTTCGACTATCACCCGGAAATTAACATGCCAACAAAAATGAAAACACAACAAAGAGGGAAAAAATAAAAGAGAAACAGCAATATCAATAATATGTAATGTACTTATGTTCTTCACATGAAAATAACAAATCAACGTGGTGTCAACAACTGAGAAAGAGACGAAGAGAAGCGGAAGTGATTTTTTTAAAAATATCTTTCTAAAAGTATAGAGGTTCGGTTTCTTTGTTGTTCTCCAATATAACATTTATTATTCCTCGCAGTTTCTTGTGGGTTTTTTTTTTCTTTCCAATTTTTGCATTCCTCGGCGGTGTTTTTTGTTTGTTAGTTTGTTTGTTGGCCGTTTTTTGTTTGTTTTTTTTGCGATTCGAGGACAAAAAATGCCAACGCAGATGCTTGTATTATTAATTTTGTGATAAATTTTTTTCTTTCCACTTGGAATTTTCGAGATCCTTCGCTTTTGAAGTCAATATGAAGGCTATTCAATTACTATCCACGACGGTACACACACCTGTAGGCTACATGTATTATGATACTCTGCATTTTATGACAAGTCAGCAATGAGAAGGTTGAGGACATCATGTGGTTAGGCCACAGGACTCGTAATCGTGAGGTTGCCGGTTCGGGGGTTCGAACCGTGGGCCTGACGTTGTGTCCTTGGGAAAGACACTTTACACGAATTTTTCCCTCTTCACCCAGGCGGGAATGGGTACCCAGAAATAAACAGTGAAAGATCTTGTCAGTTTGTTAGTTTTTGAGCGTTTAACCAGCTGCAGGCACAGTAAGCTCCCCGGGAAGCTGAGAATGTTTCTATGTGTTCTATGGTCTGCTGGGGTAATAAAATAGTGCAAAGCACACAGAGCCTGCTTTCGAGTGGGGACATGCGCTATACAAATGCTATTTATTTATTATCAGAGATCACTATCATAATGTTTCAGTCTGGCTTGCATTAACATCGATGAAGACAGATTGGTGGGGAATAAAAAGGATATGAGATAGATGCTGAAAGCAATGACGCTGGTAAAGATGATGGGGATAGTGGGTAATGATGTGAACTGATGGTTATTCAAATAACTCAAATAAAAAATAACGCATGCACTCACGCACTGGTGGATGGGTATTTCTTTGGGGCTCTCGTGGCCTAGATGTTAAGGTGTTACCTCTCATTCAATAGGCCCCGTGTTCGAATACGGATTGCGACAGAAATTTTTCTTCTTTAAATTGTCTCCTTTCACCTCTTTTCCTGCTCTCTGGTAATGTTCTGTTGTCTGCTTTCCCTTCCACTTTCTGCCCCACCCCCTCACCTCCTTCCCCCCCCCCTCCTCTGGGCTTCTGACTCTTTCTGCAACCTTTCTACTGCTACTCCTTGTCTCCTTCTTACTACTGTCTTTCAGCAACACACCTGATCTTCTGGTAGGAAAGATCCACACCTAGCCTTCTTGGACAACGGCGAAAAATCTCAGAGATCCTGTCTGCAAGTTGCACACGTTAAAGATCCCTTGGTGGTCTAAAATCGATAAGAGTAGATTTCGGCCGCCACCCGTGCAAAATTCTAAACTTCCTACCAACTGAAAATGTTTAATGTGTCCCGCGCGCTCATAGGACATTATGCAGTTGCGAGCGTCGTAAAACATGATCTAAATATTTGTCTGTTGACTTTGTCCTAAACGAATGAGTAAATTTATAATGAATTTTTTCCTGAGGTCGTATTTAAATTTGCTAAGAATCCGTGAAAATCCACACTCCAGACACAACCAACAAAAATCTACAGCATATATAAAAAATTCAACAGGCAAATCTTTACTATTACATCTTCTCTTTACTCCGTGAAAATGTCATGAAAATTGGATTAAAAAATGGAGTTATTCAAAAAATTATAGAGAAGAATCTCTTTTTGAGAAAACGGCCAATAAAGAAAAATAAAATATTGACTTTATGAGGAAACGATGGTGACAAACGGCTTTTGTGGGTTCTTATGCGATGAAACTTTTGTAGGAGATGTTGAGGAAACTAAAAATGCCTACAACGCAAATTCCATAATTTTGAGACGAATATGGACTTTGGAGGTGTAGCCCCCCCCCCCCCCTTTAATAATAATATGTCCGTGATTCAGCCTACTGCATGTATTGACACACAGGAATGTCTCAATAAGCTCCTGATCATTTTGTTCAACCAGTATGACGATAAATCAAAGCCAAATTGTCTCGGAGAGAAGTGGTCTTTGACTTATTTACCTGCCATGACGGGTTCCTGAACAAACTTTCTTTATAATTTCAGTATGTAAAATGGCCATCTGTCCAAAGGGGCTGCGACCATCCTATTTTATTCACCAAAAAACAACAATAACAACAACCAAAACTGTCTTAGAACTGCCACTCAAATGTATCAACGCCAGACGCTTTGCCACGACTTCTGTGTTGGCCCATGACTCTGTGGACGAGCCGTCATAATCTATTCACATGTAGTTATTGTTAGTCCCTCCAATGTCTGATCAAGTTGGGAAGGCCCCACCCACTGTTGTTTACCCAAGCTGACCACCAGGTAACAATAACTTTCCAGCTGCTGATGAGGGAAGCGTCTGGTCCGTCATAACCTGTAAGCCCCGCCCACAACTCATACACAAATCGTAAGGGAGGTGAGCGGCCACTGTTTACCCAACCTTTAACAATAGACGTGAACAGAAGCGTCGCTCGTTCTCCCAGTGGTGGCGACCCATAATATTTTTAAAATGTTACCTTGTATTCCTCGTCTGACACGTTTTCTTTCGTTTTACCCTTGCACATGGTCTTCCTCATTTGATGAACCTTGTAGAATTATACACTTATTACAGCAGTTGCAAGACTTCGTCTCTCTGTGTAAATAAAAAACATTCTAATGTTTCACACCTGCAGGAAATCAGTCCGTTTGTGACGGCACCAATGAAGAAATATAACCATGTCCTGAGCCTGCAACCAACTCCAGTTGGGAACTCAGAAGGGAATGCTTTTTAAACAACAACAACAACAGCAACAATAACAACAACAAAAACAACAGCAACAACAACAACAACAACAGCAACAACAACAACAGCAACAACAACAACCACAGCTAAAGCAACAACAACAACAACAACAACAACAACAACAACAACAACAACAACAGCAAAAACAACAACACCCATCACATGTTTAAACAGTTTCTGAACAAGTATGAAGTCTATTTGGTTTCTAGTTCATCTCCGGGACTCCTCCAATTGTATCGCCTTCTTGGGTGACTTTTATACCTCATGTTTGAAATCATGAAATTATTTTCTCTGTACCATTCTATGAGTCGTTCGCCGTGTTCATTCTCTTTACCTATTCACCGCGCCCAACTATAAATATTCTTCTATGCGAAGTTCGAGCATCAGCTCGGTCGAAGTTGTTGTCCTTGAAAAAGACACGTTGCAAGAATTTCCCACTTGGCTCAGTCCTCTCGGACACGGACGTTTAACTTGGAGCCCCCCCCCCCCCCC
>NW_004797315.1:323668-327265 GCF_000002075.1 Aplysia californica | reverse complement strand
GTTTAACTTGGAGCCCCCCCCCCCCCTAAATAACCTAATTCAATAATGTTGAAAGGGGCGTTAAACCCAAACAATTTCATTTCCTTTCACGTCTTCTATGTGTGTACATCCTGCTATCGAATTGAGGCCCCTCATGACAATACTTCTTCATTGCCATGCTCTGGTGTTGGTTCATATACGTGGATGACACCTATGTCAAAAGGTTTTCCTTCCAATTTAGCCACGATGTCTCTACTCTATGCAGCGTGTTACATGTACATGGATAGGCCTATATTTCAAGCAAAAACAGTAAGACTTGTGCGGTGAAACTACTGAGGGCTCTGCAAAGAACTCATATTTCTAACACAAGAAGAAAAAAAGGAAAAAGAAGAAGAAGAAGAAGAAGAAGAAGAAGAAGAAGAAAAAGAAGAAGAAGAAGAAGAAGAAGAAGAAGAAGAAGAAGAAGAAGAAGAAGAACAACAACAACAACAACAACAACAACAACAACAACAGCAACAACAATAACAACAACAACAACAACAACAGTAACAACAATAACAACAACAATAACAACAACGACAGCAACAACAACAACAACAACAACAACGAGGCCTTAGTGAATCAAAAATCCAACAGTAGGTTGTTTTGGGGTTTTTTTTAAATAAAAAAGTTTATTGCAGAAATAAGAAAAATACATAAGAAAATGAAAATTAATGTATCATGAACACGACATTTGTTTTTCAAACACAAGAGCAAACATTTGAAAAATTGAAAGTAGCCTTCTACATTACAGAATGAGAAATACACGTGAACCGTTACCCTCGCGCACTCGCCTCCATCGGTAAACTTTGTTCCTTTATTTTTTAACAATTCTGTCTTCGTCTACACTCTCTCTAGTTCCACCCCTCCTATTCTCTTGGTGGCATTTAACTTTATTAAGACGCGCAGCTTTAATGTATACCGATCGTTTCTACCAAACAAAATAAAACAAAACAAAGGTGATTAAAAGTTTCTGACAGATTCTGCAAAACTGTAACGATGTCTATTATCCCCGTCCCCCTCCTCCCATTTTTTCGTTAGCGTTATGACATGTACAATTCTTACACTTCTCAGACATATGATTTCCTTTTTCAATGACCCCCTGCTTGACGTCATCAGCACCACCGACGCCTAACTAGAACAATGTCTCCCACACTGTCCCTGTCTCTTACCAAAGACGAACACGAAAGTAAATAAGAGCCAGTGGGTGGGAGTTATCGTTCGTATCTTCAACTACGTCCACAACTGTATTGAAGTACTGCCGGGACTGCTGCTATTGCTACAACTCATCATGTATTGCTGTCTGTACAAACTGCATTTCCAAACGGTACAGAATGCTGATAAAAATGATGAGTTAAAATATCACTTTAGACTACATTATCTAAACCTTTGCAATATAGTTGGCTACTCTCATTTTTTTGGTTAAACATTTGATTTGTGGTTTCCTGTTCTTGGTGAAGGATGTCAAATGAAGTGAAATCATTTACAATAAAATGAATGAAGAAATTGAAGAAATGAATGAGCTGAATAAATGAAAAAACGAATGGATGAATGAATAAATGATTAATAAATAAAAGAAACAATGATACACAAATAAATGAATAAATAAAAGAAGGAATGAACGAATGAACACATGAACCAATGAACAAATAAGTCATTAATGAATAACTGAATAGAGTAAATGAATAAATGAAAGAATCAAAAACCCACATACAGACTATCAGATGCAGGGTACACAGGCTAGAAATTCTATACCAAAGGTCAACGAGAACAGTATCAAAAGCAAGGTGGTTAAAGTAATGGCAACGTCAATCTACACAGAGACATTGTATTTCCTTATTAAAGTGACAGAACAGAGCATCGTGTCATACCGAGTATCAAGCAAAAACATTGTCACTTGTGAAATGAAACCACCGTCACCATCACCAAAAACAAAAGAAGCTGGGAATAATTAGTGAAAGGACAAAGTCGTATAGACACAAACCCAATGACGACAGCAACAGAACTGTGAATGTTTTCTGCTATTAACACAATTCCGATCACTACCCCCCTCCCCTCTACCTCTGAAACCGGGCCCTAGTTGGGGTGGTTGGGGGGTGGGGGGGGGGGACAGAGACTTTTGGTACAGCACAGCAAATTCACAACACGGGAATTGTACTCAGATCTTTGGCGTGTAGCGATGAAGATCTTAAGCATGACCCATCTATGTATGACCTATCTGTTGTTGTCAAATAGACGGTTTTACATACATGTTTTAAAAATGACGACGTAAAGTACTGCGCACACTGAAGGAAATGTCCACAAGTTCAAAGTATGACTATGACGTCACTTGGTGGGGAAGTGAGATGAACGGGCGACATGGCTACCTTGGAATTACAAAGTTGTATCTGACTATTTTGGTCGTTTTGAGGTAAGAAACCAATAAATGGTATGTCTGCTACATTAAAATCATAAGATTATTCGACGTCGTTATCAAGTCATTAAAAGAATTAATTGTATTTTTAAAAGCTTGACAGGTGAAACTATACATTTTAAACGTCGAAATTCTCAAAACTGTGTACAGTGTACTGAACAGATAGAACTTTGTAATTCTAGGATGGCGTAATTGTCTCATGTCCACACTCACAGTCGTACAACAAGTGGAAACTCTCCTCGTCTCTGCACGGTTTTAGAGAAAAAGTAAACATGCATTTTTGTTTGTTGCGTTTTTGTTTTTTGTTTTGTTTTTTGTACATAAACTTTTGTTACAACACAAACATTTAGTAGAGTAATGCATATGAACATGTTTTTAAAGCATTTGAATGTGACAATAAAAATAAAGCATTTAATGACGAAATTTGGCTTTGTAACACCATAGCAAGCATTTTCAGGTTGCCCACACATATCAAGAATAACAAATACTTTCAATCATTTGGAGTTCCTTTTTTTCTTTTACCTCACTAAGTAATTCCTTCTTTTCATCTTTCTATTCTACTTTCTTTCTATCTTCAATTGTTTGTAAATTCTCGTTAGTCTCAATAATTCTGTATTCTTGATGACATCTATTTAACACGTACCTCCAATTTCTTATCCAGGGTTTCTACAGAAAGTACTAAATGTTTCGGGAAGAGGTAAAAATTAATGTCTTTTTACCCCCCCCCCCCCGACTCTATCTCTCTCTCTCTCTCTCTCTCTCTCTCTCTCTCTCTCTCTCTCTCTCTCTCTCTCTCTCTCTCTCTCTCTCTCTCTCCCTCTCTCTCTCTCTCTCTTTCTCACACACACATGCACACACACATACACACACACACACGGTTGAGTGAGACTTCTCTCTATAACGAAAGTAGCCACTTGTTAACAGACTAAATAGGCCTATGAAAAATTATGCCACTACTTTCACGAGTTCTCCCTTCTAATCTGGGGAATTAAAGCAGTAATTGTTTCTTTACCGCATAAAACCTTTGGTTGGAAGGAGATAAAACCCAAAATAAAAGCATATGGACAAAAATGATTTTGGTCTAACACGTTCTTAAAATGTTATGTTACCATGCCCCCCCCCCCCAAAAAAAAGTCATTGTCTACCTAACATGAGTCTTTAAGAAT
>NW_004797315.1:320246-322516 GCF_000002075.1 Aplysia californica | reverse complement strand
TTCTCTCTCTGTACACACATATGGGCGCACATTGTGTGTGAGTGTGTGTGTGTTTGTGTGTGTGTGGTGTGTGTGTGTGTGTGTGTGTGTATGTGTGTGTGTGTGTGCGTGCGTGCATGCGTGCGTACGTGCGTGCGTGTGTGTGCCAGTGCGTGTGCATTCGCACATTTTTACTGGTCAAACGTCCAGACGTGTAAGGGTCCCAGAAATAATCGCAAGAACAGTTTGTTAACGCAGCGATATAACTCCCAGAAGTAGAAAACAGTGGACTTGAAGCACAATGATATAACTCCCAGAAGTAGAAAACAGTGGACTTGAAGTACAACGATAATACTCTCGGAAGTATAAAACTGTATTTAAAGTCACAAAAAACAGCTGAGGAAATAACTCCACAAGAGAAAAAGCAGTGTCGCTCAGGAGATGAAATCCAAAAGTGACGCGAACTCAGAGACAAAGAGAACTAAATTCAAGGACAGAATTGCAAGTACGCGAGATTTTGCCTTTGTTCAATCAACGAGAAAACACGAGAACATATTACGACCAATCGCGTTTCTTAAACGTTGCGCCCTTTCTAAAATAGAACAAAGCCGCGTGGTCAGTTGTCCGTTCAGCGTCCATGCCCTCAGGTGATGTGTTCGTGACTGACACGCGGCTCGGCCAATCAGATGGCGTCTCTACCAGGAGCAGCCATCCATAACGAGAGGTGCGTGAGAGCGCTCCTAGCAAAACTAGCCCACGTAATACCTTCGTTACCACATAATCCTTTTCTTATCCAAACTGTGAAAAAACATGAATAGATTTGACGAGTTTTCTTTGTGCATAATATTCTATGGTGGACTCTGCGTAACTGGTCATTCGTCACATCCCAATTATGTGTTGCGAAATCACTTCGCTTATATCATATCTCTCCAAAATATTTATGCTGGTAGAGTTTTGGAGGAGAAGCCTAAAGCCTTTTTGAAGTTATATACCTTGTTAATGTAAATTAAATCTTCGTCCAAACTGTTCCATAATTGAACAATAGTTTAAATAAGGTAAAAACAATGACTGGTAAAAACTTAATAAGTATTCAACTCTCATCTGATAAGTGCTGTGGTGTAGTGGTTACTCTCTTCTCTTTGTACTCGTGAGAAACGCAGGCCCAAGATCGTCCCACGTGGTGCTGCAATCTAACAAACGAGCCAAAGCAGCAGAAGCCAAGCACATCGTGCACCTTGTACCCCCCCACCCCACCCCCCACACACGCACGCACACACACACACACACACACGCACACACACACACACACGCACACACACACACACACACACACACACACACACACACACACACACACACACGTACACGTACACACAAACATGCACACACCCGCAGTATTGTCACATGCATAATGTTATACATGAACAGTAATGTCAACAATAATAATGTTAAGCTAGATATATATATATACGAGTATATATACTCAGTATTCAGATTGTAACTAAATGGTATTCTGATGCATGCTCTAAGGTCATAAATAGTCATATGAAAACTTATAAAAAGATGATTAGGATGGAAGAAGTTTGATGGTTGATGGTAAGAGATGCGCGCTATACATTTCCTTATTGTCTTATCACCCACGTCGTCCTTCTATCTCTTCCCTTATCACTCACGTCGTCGTTTTATCTCCAGCCCATGTTCCTAATCCCAGCTGTGTTCAGCCAGCGGGTGGTTAGTGGGTGCCCTGGTGTGGTTTGTTCCTTTTTCCTTTTCATACGTCTACTACCCTTATCTTTCCCTCTCCTTTTTGGTAGTTTGTTACTCTCTTGTAACACCTCTATTCTTCGGCACGTATACGACCTTACTGAGTTGCAAGTGCCGTAAAACTCTCTTACTAAAACTAAACTAAACCTGTGCCTGGCTAGAGCTATGATGCGTAAGCATAAGAACTTCTTAGTTTGATTCTCAAAAGGGGAAGATATCCATGGTGTCATGATTTGATTGTGAAACTGTTTTCTTATATACATTTTAGACTGGCAACCTCCCCTTTCTTTTCTTATTTGTATTGTGAGAAAAGTGCCTACTGCATGTATTAATTAAAGCACGGGAATGTCGTAATATGTTCCTGACCAATTGGTTCCACCAGGATGACGATGAATCAAGGCCTAAATGTCTCTGAGAAAATTGGTCTTTGACTCATGTACCTGCCATGACGCTTTCTCTCTCTCTCTCTCTCTCTCTCTCTCTCTCTCTCTCTCTCTCTCTCTCTCTCTCTCTCTCTCTCTAAAGTA
>NW_004797315.1:315219-319645 GCF_000002075.1 Aplysia californica | reverse complement strand
TTGTGTGTGTGTGTGTGTGTGTTTAGTGGAGGGGGATGGGTGGTAAAGGTAACGTCAATTGCCACCGAGTGACGCGGTGGCAATTGACAAAAATTGACTTTTTGTCAATTGCCACCGAGCCGCCCCACCAACCCCACTTTCTCGCGCAATAATGTACGAGTGGTCCGGTATTCTTCAATCTTCCCAACACTAGATCTATCTCATTATAATATGTGTGCAGAGCTGTTAAAGTACTTTTAAAAAGGTACTTAAGTACAAATTTAAGTACAATCTAAAATATGTACTTAAGTACAGTAAAAGTACTTTCCTGTAAAATGTACTTGAGTACAAGTACTTTTTAAAAAAGTACTTATGAGTACATTTTGAGTACTTTCTGCTAATATGCTAAAACACTTCAGTGCTAATGCAAAACATCATATTGAATAACATATCTAGTATATTTGACAAATTCGGCCATTTATTACTAATAATGTAAACAGTATACAAAGCATTTGAATATACGCACTGAACGTAGGTGGAAATTGTCCGTGAAATTGAAGAAAACAACCCAGCAAACAAACAGACGCAACTAGTGAGTAAGTGATATTATGAATAGAATTTGTTTGAGCAAGACAATATGATCAAATGTAAGTCAGTCCCAGAGGTCGGAAAGTAGGAAACGTATCAAAATTGGAAAATGCAGAGACAAAGTTGATCTAAGAAAAAAAATATTGATGAAAATGGCCAGCAAAAAAAAAAGTGCTTTGAATTCTTCTTTAACAACGAGGGACGTGGGCACCCTCTATCCCGTTCCCTACTGGAACCATCTTTACGGTCACCATGAAGTTCCGAAATGGTGGGCTCAGTCTCTGATAAGGTGACATCGTTAGTTGGGTAGGTTTATGACATATGGCGAGCAAAGAGTGGTCATCCTTGATGACCAATCACAGTAGCATGGTGGCATGAGGCAAGCCATAATATTATACCGTACACTCATTAGCATATCGTCTCGAGATCTTTATCTACGTTTATCCAGTTGCCCCTCCCCTTTACCTGTCCAAAAATTGTAGCCTTCCATCTCTGATTGAGTCCCCCCGCCTTTGTCGTTACGTACCATTACGCTGTGACCACACCAATTAAAATTCAGGCTGTCTCGCAATTTTGGGAATAGAGAAAAACTGCCTTCAACTTCAATGGTCAGGGAAGAGTTCACAGTTCGATGTGATCCTGTCTGAAGCGAACTTGTAGGCCCAACCCACCCAGCGAGGGATGAAAGTTTAGGTGGCGAGCTCAGATGCGAGTGCGATGTTTGGGGAAAAGAAACGCCCATCGGTCAGTTCACACCTCGGTGTGATCCCGTCAGGGGATCATTGTACCGTTTCATGGAGTTTTACAGCGCATGTGATCACTTTCACAAGAGTGGCTGATCTTTGACGTGACGGGCAATTCTTTAATCTCAACTTTTAACTCTTGGTTGATCGGCTGTGCCCGCCCGGGTGTTTGTTCCGTAAATTATGATCGGAAATGTCGGCACTTATTCTTTCATTAAGTTTCAAAAGTACTCAAAATGTACTTGAAAAGTACTTTTATAAACAGTATCGGAGTACAGTAAAAGTACTGGTTCTCAAAATGTACCGGAGTACAGTAAAAGTACCGAAAATTGTAACGTAAGTACAAGTATCGGAGTACTTGTACTCCGTTACAACCAAATCTGTATGTGTGTTCTAATGTGACAATTTGTTCTCAACTAATTTCATTGGACGAGCATCTAGTCTAGAGCTACGGTACCAACTTGGCGTGTTTTCAATGAGACGTAGGCCTAGATCTAGGTTAGCCTTAGCCTACACTTTGGTGTAGAACCAACACAGGCAATTCTAGAAGTAGAAGGTCACAAACGCACACAAACTCAAGCAGAAATTCACGTTATATCGGGGGACGGGGGTCAGGAAAAGACTCTCACACACACGCACACACACACACACACACACACACACACACACACACACACACACACACACAAACACACAGAGGGACAGAGAGGTGAACGCACAACACTGTGCACTCGAGCACAATAAGCTAGATATCTACCCACCAACGCAAAAGAGCTCCAATTTACTCAGTGGCAATTGACAAAAAGTCAATTTTTGTCAATTGCCACCGCGTCACTCGGTGGCAATTGACACTGCCGGTGGTAAAACAAACACACGGGTTGCCACCACTCGGAGAACGAGCGATGCTTCTGTCACAAGTTCACACACAGCAACGTCCATTGTTACTTTGTTACAGATTAGGTAAACAAAACAATGACCAGTCACCTCACACACGATTTGTACTTGAGTTGCGGGCTGGGCTTATGGGTTATGACGGATCACACGCTTCCATCACCAGCAGTTGAAAAATTATTGTTTGGCCTACCCATTGGTCAACTTGGGTAAACAGTCATTGGAGAGACTAACAATAACGACAGGTACATGAATTATGACGGCCCATCAACAGCGTCATGGTCGATTCAACATTTTTGACAAAGCGTCGGGCAATGAGTGACCACACCCGGCGTATGAAGCAGGTACATTTGACCGTCCGTGGGTAGATAAAATAAGGAGACCGTGACGCGTTGGACAGGTGACCGTTTTACACAGTCAAGTTATAAAGAAAAAACGCAAGGGGGAGGGGGGGGGGTGGAAAGTCGCCGTTTGTACAGGTAGCCGTAGTATACAGATGGCCGTCATGGCAAGTTCGACTGTATGATCGTGGTTTAGCCTACTGCATGTATTGACAACCAGGAATGTCTTAATATGTCCCTGATTATTTTGTTCAACCAGGATGACGATGAACCAAAGCCAAATTGTCTCGGAGAGAAGTGGTCTTTGACTTTTTTACCTGCCGTGACAGCTTCATGAACAAACGGACATTTTCCATTCCCCCCTTGAGTTTTTTTTCTTCTATATAATTTCACTGTGTAAAACAGCCATCTGTCCAGCGTGGCTGCGCCCACCCTATTAAATTAAGCCAAAACAACAACAACAACAACAACAACAACAAAACTGCCTGAGAACAGCCACTCAAATATCTCAACGTCAGACGCTTTGCCACAACTTCTGTGTTGGCCCATGGCTCTGTGGACTAGCCGTCATAATCTATTCACCTGTAGTTATTGTTAGTCCCTCCAATGTCTGATCATGTTGGGAAGGTCCCACCCACTGTTGTTTACCCAAGCTGACCACCTGGTAACAATAAACTTTTCAGCTGCTGGTGAGGGAAGCGTCTGGTCTCGTCTGTCATAACCTATAAGCCCAGCCCACAACTCATAGACAAATCGTAAGTGAGGTGACCGGTCGCTGTTTACCCAGCCTTTAACAATAGAGGTGAACAGAAGACTCGCTCGTTCTCCCGGTGGTGGTGACCCATAATATGTTTATTTATTTTACCTTGTTTTCCTCGTCTGACACCTTAACCGTTTTATTTCAGTCTTGCACATGGTCTTCCTCATTTGATACACCTTGTAGAATTATACACTTATTACAGCAGTCGCGAGACTTCGCCTCTCAAAAAACAAAACATTCTAATGTTTCACACATTCAGGAAGTCCATCCGTTTGTGACGTCACCAATGAAGAAATATAACCATGTCCTGAGCCTGTGACCAACTCCAGTTGGAAACTTAGATGGGAATGCTTTTTAAACAACAACAACAACAACAACAACAACAACAACAACAACAACAACAACAACAACAACCATCTCATTTTTAAGCACCACCACCAACAAGAACAACAACAACAATAACATCCATCGCATTTTTAAACTGTTTCTGAACAAGTTTGAAGTCTATTTGGTTTCTAGTTATATCTCCGGGCTCTTCCAAATGTATCGTCTTCTTTGGTGAATTTTATACCTGGTGTTTGAAATCATGAAATTGTTTTCTCTGTACCGTTCTAAGAGTCGTTCGCCGTGTTCATTCTCTTTATCTATTCACCGTGGCCCAACTATAAATATTCTTCTATGCGAAGTTTGATCCTCTTCTCGGTCGACGTTGTGTCCTTGAATAGGGCACTTTGCAGGAATTTCCAACTTGGATTGGTCCTTTCGGACACTGACGTTAAACTGGGAGGTCGCTCCGCCTCTTAAATAACTTACTTTAATAGTGTTGAAAGGGGCGTTAAACCCATATAATTTCATTTCCTTTCACGTCTTCTATGTGTGTACATTCTACTATCGCATTGAGACCCTCCATGACTATACTTCTTCATTGGCATGCTCTGGTGTTGGTTCATATACATGTACTTGAATGACACCTATGTCAAAATGTTTTCCTCCCAATTTAGCCACGATGTCTCTATGCAGCGTGTTACATGTACATGTATACAGAGCTGTTAAAGTACTTTTAAAAAGGTACTTAAGTACAAATTTAAGTACAATCTAAAATATGTACTTAAGTACAGTAAAAG
>NW_004797315.1:310805-314079 GCF_000002075.1 Aplysia californica | reverse complement strand
AAGAAGAAGAAGAAGAAGAAGAAGAAGAAGAAGAAGAAGAAGAAGAAGAAGAACAACAACAACAACAACAACAACAACAACAACAACAGTAACAACAACAGTAACAACAACAGTAACAACAATAACAATAAGAATAACAACAACAATAACAACAATGTTAGCAACAACAACAACAACGAGGCTTTAGTGAATCAAAAATCCAACAGTAGGTATTTTTTTTTTTTAAATAAAAAAGTTTATTGCAAAAATAAGAAAAATACATAAGAAAATGAAAATTAATGTATCATGAACACGACATTTGTTTTTCAAACACAAGAGCAAACATTTGAAAAATTGAAAGTAGCCTTCTACATTACAGAATGAGAAATACACGTGAACCGTTACCTTGAGTGATCGTATTCATCGATTTTCTTTGTTCCTTTATTTTTTAACATTTCTGTCTTCGTCTACATTCTCTCTAGTTCCTATCATTCTATTCTCTTGGTGGCATTTAACTTTATTAAAAGCGCAGCTTCAATGTATACCGATCGTTTCTACCAAACAAAATAAAACAAAACAAAGGTGATTAAAAGTTTCTGACAGATTCTGCAAAAATGTTATGATGTCTATTATCCCCGTCCCCCTCCTCCCATTTTTTCGTTAGCGTTATGACATGTACAATTCTTACACTTCTCAGACATATGATTTCCTTTTTCAATGACCCCCTGTGTGACGTCATCAGCATCACCGACGCCAAACTAGAACAATGTCTCCCACACTGTCCCTGTCTCTTACCGAAGACGAACACGAAAGGAAATAAGAGCCGGTGGGTGGGAGTTATCGTTCGTCTCTTCTACTACGTCCACAACTGTATTGAAGTACTGCTGGGGCTGCTGCTATTGCTACACCTCATCATGTATTGCTGTCTGCACAAACTACGTTACCAAACGGTACAGAATGATGATTTAGAAAATGATGGATGAAATAACATTTTTGGCTTTATTAATCTAAACCTTTGCGATATAGTTGGCTACTCTCATTTTTTGGTTAAACATTTGATTTGTGGTTTCCTGTTCTTGGTGAAGGATGTCAAATGAAATGAACTCAATTACAACAAAATAAATAAAGGAAGACATGAAGAAATTAAAGAAATGAATGAACTGAATAAATGAATAAATGAATGAACTGAATAAATGAATGAATAAATGATTAATAAATAAACGAAACAATGAATACACAATAAATGAATAAATAAAAGAATGAATCAACGAATGAACACATGAACGAATGAACAAATAAGTCATTAATGAATAACTGAATAGAGTAAATGAATAAATGAAAGAATCAAAAACCCACATACAGACTATCAGATGCAGGGTACACAGGCTAAAAATACTATACCAAAGGTCAACGAGAACAGTATCAAAAGCAAGGTGGTTAAAGTAATGGCAACGTCAATCTACACAGAGACATTGTATTTCCTTATTAAAGTGACAGAACAGAGCATCGTGTCATACCGAGTATCAAGCAAAAACATTGTCACTTGTGAAATGAAACCACCGTCACCATCACCAAAAACAAAAGAAGCTGGGAATAATTAGTGAAAGGACAAAGTCGTATAGACACAAACCCAATGACGACAGCAACAGAACTGTGAATGTTTTCTGCTATTAACACAATTCCGATCACTACCCCCCTCCCCTCTACCTCTGAAACCGGGCCCTAGTTGGGGTGGGGGGTGGGGGGGGGGGTGGGACAGAGACTTTTGGTACAGCACAGCAAATTCACAACACGTGAATTGTACTCAGTTCTTTGGCGTGTAGCGATGAAGATCTTAACCATGACCCATCTATGTATGACCTTTCTGTTGTTGTCAAATAGACGGTTTTAAATACATGTTTGAAAAATGACGACGTAAAGTACCGCGCACACTGAAGGAAATGTCCACAAGTTCAAAGTATGACTATGACGTCACTTGGTGGGGAAGTGAGATGAACGGGCGACATGGTCATCTTGGAATTACAAAGTTCTATCTGACTATTGTGGTCGTTTTGAGGTCAGAAACCAATAAATGTTATGTCTGCTACATTAAAATCATAAGATTATTCGATGTCGTTATAAAGTTATTAAAAGAATTAATTGTATTTTTAAAAGCTTGACAGGTGAAACTATACAATTTAAACGTCAAAATTCTCAAAACTGTGTACAGTGTACTGAACAGATAGAACTTTGTAATTCTAGGATGGCGTAATTGTCTCATGCCCACACTCACAGTCGTACAACAAGTGGAAACTCTCCTCGTCTCTGCACGGTTTTAGAGAAAAAGTAAACATGCATTTTTGTTTGTTGCGTTTTTGTTTTTTGTTTTGTTTCTTGACATAAACTTTTGTTACAACACAAATATTTAGTAGAGTAATGCATATGAAAATGTTTTTAAAGCATTTGAATGTGACAATAAAAATAAAGCATTTAATGACGAAATTTGGCTTTGTAACACCATAGCAAGCATTTTCAGGTTGCCCACACATATCAAGAATAACAAATACTTTCAATCATTTGGCCTTCCTTTTTTTCTTTTACCTCACTAAGTAATTCCTTCTTTTCATCTTTCTATTCTACTTTCTTTCTATCTTCAATTGTTTGTAAATTCTCGTTAGTCTCAATAATTCTGTATTCTTGATGACATCTATTTAACACGTACCTCCAATTTCTTATCCAGGGTTTCTACAGAAACTACTAAATGTTTTGGGAAGAGGTAAAAATTAATGTCTTTTTACCCCCCCCCCCCCTCCGACTCTATCTCTCTCTCTCTCTCTTTCTCACACACACACGCACACACACACACACACATACACACACACACACACACACACGGTTGAGTGAGACTTCTCTCTATAACGAAAGTAGCCACTTGTTAACAGACTAAATAGGCCTATGAAAAATTATGCCACTACTTTCACGAGTTCTCCCTTCTAATCTGGGGAATTAAAGCAGTATTTGTTTCTTTACCGCATGAAGCCTTTGGTTGGAAGGAGATAAAACCCAAAATAAAAGCATATGGACAAAAATGATTTTGGTCTAACACGTTCTTAAAATGCTATGTTACCATGCCCCCCCCCCCCCAAAAAAAAAAGTCATTGTCTACCTAACATGAGTCTTTAAGAATTTATCTACCACATACAGCGGAGACATAAACAGCAGCAATTCTAACTCCTGAACTTGCCTGTTTGAGATCTTGACAGAAGCAGCGATCGCCTGCATCATGCTTGAAATAGTCACAAGCGAAAAATTCCCA
>NW_004797315.1:302633-308277 GCF_000002075.1 Aplysia californica | reverse complement strand
CCAATCTCACGTACGATTTGTGTATGAGTTCTGGGCGGGGCTTACGGGATATGAGGGATCACATGCTTACCTCACCAACAGCCGAAAATCGGTACCACCTATTGGTCAACATGAGTGGGAGGGGCCTACGCAACATGTTCGGTTGGAGGGACTACCTAACAACAACGACAAGTGATTGGATTATGACGGCTCACCCACAACACCAGGGGCCAGAGCACAATTTATGACAAAAAGTAATGGAATCACTAATTACGGTGGCCGTCTAAGACAGATGTTATTGCTTAGTGTGACAGGGGTTGTGTGTTAAAATATTATTATGGTGGCCGCGGCCGCGGTCGCGTTGGACAGGTGCCCGTCTTACACAGTTAAATTATATAGAAAAAAACGCAAGGGGGGAAATGGAAAGTAGCCGTTTGTACAGGTGGCCGTCTTATAGAGGTGGCCGTCATTGTAAATATTTTAATTGTCCGTTTGAAGATACTAGACTAGTGAAGCGTGCTGAAAAAATGAGTTACTTCTCGGATTCGAGCCCTTTTGGAAATAAACACATCATACTTTTTGGTGAAGTTTTTTTAAAAACAAATTATAAGTATGAATTAAGAACGGGCATGTTATACTTAAAGAATATCGCATCAACAGAAAATCTATAAATTTGATCCTAGTGTCGATATTTGGCTAACATCTCCATTTGTGGATTGCAAGAAGTAACTCATTTTGTCAGCACGCCTCACCAGATAATAAAGGTCTGTGCTTCTCTTACTCTGAATTGTTTGTATTTTTTTTCTCTATGCCTCATAAAACACATCTTACCGAATCTCCCTCCACCTGCAACCTTCTGTATATCAGTCATAATTCCATTCATACTATAATATTTATATCATTGTTGTGAGTTTGAGCTGTGGATCATGACAAAAAAGATTGTTGTAATCCAAGTCAGTCCAAAACATGTCGCAACGGACGTTTGCTGACATCTTGCATTTTTCAGTATAAAAATTACATGTATGTAATTGTAGTCAACACTCCACGAGTTCTTCTAATCTTAAAATTCCTTCACTGAGTGTAATCAATTTAGCCTTTTGTCAAAAGTGAAGCCTGACGAGCCCCCTATAAAATGGCACGCTTAGAACACCCGAGCGGAATAAATCTTAAGATTAGATCATCATCATCATCATCATCATCATCATCATCATCATCATCATCATCATCATCATCATCATGATCAACATCATCATCACCAATTTCTGTTGGCCTAGATCTAGATCTACATGTTTAGAACTAATTCAGCACAAAACAGAACGGTGCGTGCGCAGCTTTTTGTGAGTGGTAGTACTAGGCATCTACAGGACAAAGGCTGTATAGTTGTTTTACCCTCCCTTTGCAGACTGCCACTACAAGTAATGATGCTTCGTATATTGAAAATCTTGACAGCATCCTTGTGGTCCTTGCTCGACGGATAAAAAATGGCAAGATTTTTCCTCACAAGATCAATTAAATGATCAAAGAACATCATCTGGGACGAAGTTCCGAAGCATTTTTTATTAGATCTAGCTTGATAAAAACGAAACAGCAGAAACACATATTTCTTGTAAATCATCTGGAATTTCTAGCTTCCGGTGTCCGTATACCTGCGTGATGCGTAGTTGAACAATGCCTAGATCCTTCGAATACACATCACCAATCACGGACAACGCATCATGCACACATGGATACACTTTAGTTGATTTTCCATTTAAACGTTCTGTACGCATAGCGCTGCATCACGTACACATGGAAACGGGGCTTAATAACAACGACGTTGGCACACACACGCCTGTAGGACGGGTGGGAAGAAAAGGAATCCGATGATAGTACAAAAATAAGCTCTTCATTAAAGTGAGACTCTGACTGACACGTATAGCTCATTACGTCACTCATGGACTTTTTCATGTACTACTTTTTTACTTCTTTTTCTTCCAAGAAATTCTCAGCCGTCTCTTTAAAACAAAACAAAATAACTGAAGAAAACCACAAATATTTCTGTTGCTTCTTTTTTATTTTCACTGTCTTTAGTGAATGTCCAGCATTCACAACCGTGTTGGAAGGTTGACAACATAACTTTTCAGGAATCATTTTCGTTGTCATTGAGATGTTTCTATTTCTGAGGATTCGCGTCATTCATAAAAAAAACAACCATCTTTTACCTTGACAAATGTTCGCTTTATTTCTGTGGAACTTTCTGCAACATAGTAATATGTAATTATGTATCCTAGAATATGCAACTGTTGATCTTCTTTCATCTTTTCACCTTTTCTTAAGGGAGTACAAAGAGGATTACAGCAGCAGCAACAACAACAAAAAATCCTCTACGTTCACTTTTCGCCAAACAGTATCTGGACGTGATTAAAGGTCCTCTTCTGAACCTAAGATAAGATAAAATAAGATAATATACATCTTTAATGTCCAGATCCTGGCACATTGGTTTGGTGTTTCACCACGAACACACCAACACACACACACACACACACACACACACACACACACACACACACACATACACACACACATTCACACACACACACACACAAACACACACTACAACGTGCACACACAAGAAGTATACTAGCACTCACAAACAGGCTTACACAGTCACATGCATAATATAAATGAATAGTAATGTCAATAATAAGAATGTTAAGCTAGATACATACTCAGTATTCAGATTGTACCTTAATGGTATTCTGATGCATGCTCTAAGGTCACGTGAATGCTTATAACAAGATGATTAGGATGAAAGAAGTTTGATGGATAATGGTAAGAATGACCTTCTGTATCTTTTTTTTGTTACAGATGAGAAGCCTGACTGATATTTTTATTTTGTGGGAACATTGGAGAATTAATTTTTCTAGTGCAAGCTGTAATGTACAATTTATCCAAATATTCAGCTAAGTCCTGTCAACAGCGTATGATTCATGTATGATGCTATTAACGTTTTCACCATTCACTTTGAAATCTGAACATTCTCCTACAGCTAACATCAAAGAAGACGTGTCGGAACACAAGTTAGCAATGACCTTTATGATTGGATTCTGTTGGTCGTCCAACTTTTAGTCCCGTATGCAAAGAATGGAGACGATTAAACAGAGCGATTTCCTTTTACCGTGTTTTTAACCGCATTCAGGCGAAAGTGAACAAGCTGGCTGCTCTAGCTTTCGGGACTCGTTTTGATGTGGCGTCGATGGTCTAGTGGTTAGGCTACCGGACTCGTAATGGTGAGGTTGCGGGGTCGGGGGTTCGAGCCGCGGGCCCGACGATGTGCACTTGGGAAAGGCACTTTACACGAATTTTCCTCACTTCACCCAGGTGGAAATGGGTACCCGGTCATAGACAACGAAAGATCTTGTCAGTATGTTAGCGTTTTAGCGCCTATAAATGGTTGCTTGCACTGTATGCTTCCCGCGAAGTTGAATTTGTTTCAGAATGCTCTCAGGTCTGCTGGCGTAATAGTATAGATTGTGAAGTGCATGTTATATTATTATTATTATTATTATTATTATTATTATTATTATTATTATTATTATTATTATTATTATTATTATTATTATTTTGAATAGGAGGAGTGCGTAGTTCGCTCCCTTGCCTTTGCTCGACACGATAGACAGGGGCAGTAGCTCAGTAAAAAGCATGTGAAAAATATTGTACCTCGGTGACTTCCCTTTTCCTCTCTCCCCCCGTCCACACTATATATTATATTATCTGTTCAACTGCACCAAGCTAAAAAACCCCAACATTTTATAGACCAGTGAAAAAAACAAAAACAAAAATCCAAATAAAACAACCCCCCCCCCCTTTTTCACCAAAAAAATCACCCCCCTCCCCTTCCCATACTTATATTCTTGTAACAAGTGTACCTCTTTTATGTATTTTTTCTTGCCGTTTTTTTAAATTTATAATTTCATGTTCGACAAAATTAAACGACAATGACAATTGTTATTTCTTAAAATAATATTTCTTCAGCACAAAATATGCCATCACACGACAGTCGCTGCAGTGGAACCCACAGGGAGCACGAGGCAAGGGTAGGCCACGGGAGGCATGGAGGAGATGTGTGGGAAGGGACATGAGAGAGATGAAGCTCACTTGGAACGAGCTTGGAAGGATGACCCAGGACAGAGATAAATGGAAGGAACTTGCATGTGGCCTATACCCTGCCAGGGGTGGAAGGCATTGATGATGACATCATATGCAACCAATACCACATAATATAAAGAAACTGCCAAAAGCATTGTTTTCAAACGTTGGGCTCAGAACATCTGAAGAGCTGGTCAACAGTTGGCTGTATTTTTGACGTTGTAACTGGACAATTGGTAACTTTTAAGGACAATGGGGCTATCCCGAAAAATATTGTTTTGAGAAAACCCAAATCAAAGTTTTTGCCCCTTGTTCAGCTTCTTTAAAAGACAAGGAGAGTTTTCTCCACAACCAAACAAATATACACATCTATGAAATCAAACTTCTCCTAAAGGTAGGGCAAGGCACACTTTTGGTGTTGGTCAAGATATCTGGAAGCCCCCGAAATCTGGGTTAGCCCGCTTGTCCGTAAAAGCGACCCATTGACGATAAGGGTAACATCCAGTGGAGCGCATTTCTGTTTAAAAAAATTTAGCTGTTTTTACACACCCCCCCCCTCCTGAAAAAAACCAACCCAGCTAAAAAAACAGAAACAAAAAGAAAATATCACTGAGGAAGACGGCTTCCGACTAGACTCTGTCTGTCAGGGAAAACCTAGGATAGGAGAGAACGTACTATACCTGGATACCTGGAGGTGTCGTCTCTGACTCAGAGGTTGACGTGTAACGACCCTCCATCTTCCAAGGTCGCGAGGTGCCGTTGCACGTACATTCTACCATATCCAGCCCAGTCCATGTTCTTATGTTGTCCATCCATGTTATTCTTTGCCTTCCTCTGGCTCTCCTACCCCACACCTATCCCAGCAGAAATATCCAGATACTTAATAAAAAAGTTCTCTGTACTTGGTAATTGAACTCGGGTCTTCTGCATGTAACAGCGAAGTGGCTACATGTATTTATAACCGTTTCATCACAGACGCTGTCAAACAGTTCTTGGGAGACTAGAGAATTAATGGACAGGACTGTGATGTGTCTCGAAAATTACTCACCCTGTACCTTGGATCGTGTTTCCTACGTTAAAGTATGGTACTACGGAAAATAATATGTCAACTTTAAAATTTTTTATGCGTATGTTGTAGATGTCGTATTGTCTTTCGCTGACCCGCTGTGTGGGTGTCTGTTATAACTCCACTCACAAGGGATGCGGGTACAGAGACCTTGAGCCAACTGCTTCACTTACAACAGCAGCAACAGTTAAAGCAAAACCAGTAAAATAAACACGAGAATAACAACTTCATCATCGTCATCATTATCATCATCATTACCATCATTATCATCATCATTTTAAAAAAAAATAGAGTGCGTAGGGAGAGTCTTGGTTGATTTTACAGACAAAAAATATAAAAATAATAAGTTCAAAATTAAAAATTTGCTTTTTATTGAATGAGCTCGACGTTTCGCCAGGTAGGCTTCCTCAAGGGCAACTCATCATCATCATCATCATCATCATCATCATCATCATCATCATCATCATCATC
>NW_004797315.1:295389-300389 GCF_000002075.1 Aplysia californica | reverse complement strand
GACTCAGCCGGAGTGTATGTGAGCTTTTATAGCGGTGTAAACTTTTCCTTATCACGTTTTGAGAGCACATAAACTTTTGAGATCCTTTTCCGGTTACAGAAGATGGCCGATAGATAAATGAGGTAAGCTATCAAACACACGTTAACAAAATTTTGAGGAAAGGTTTTCTCGCCAAGGAACATTTCATTCTAGAAGCTGGACCTTTGAGGAAGGCATATTTTGTTCCATTTTTAAACGTCGATTGTTCGATAAAACTTCAGAGGACGTTTAAACCCGCTCCATCCCATACCCCTCCCCACCCTTTTTCCACCCCCGCAACACATGCACTCAAAACCAGCAAACTTTGTTTTTTTTTTTGGTTTTTTTTTTAGAGTTAGAGAATGAGTCACAGATATTGATTTAACATGCAGAGAAAAAGAAAAGCAAAAACTGCACTGCTTTAACTCTTCCAGCCCCATGTGCGTGTATTTTCACTATCGCAAGAGCGTATATTATTCTCATTTTCGGAGGTTATCGAATTTGCCCATTTCTGGAAATTAGTAAGCCTAATTAAACTTTAATTTACATAATATTTAAATATTTTGTTCATTTACCTTTAGACATTGTTATATGTTATTATCTAAACCTCACTACAAAGATGCTGTATCACTTTTTTAAAATGAATGCCTCTTTTTCTGAAATATTGCTGTATTGGCTAGTATTGGGGTCAGGGAGTGCACAAACATGGCTGGGACTGGAAGGGATAACATGCAGGGAAAAACAACAACCTAAACTATGTTCACTCGTCATGTTCGTTATTTGCCAGAGCTGTGTTTTGTAACGTTTAGGCAAATATCCTTAGGCCGGTCCCAGAGTGGCTCTGTAGGTCTGACCTGTAGCTCGCCTAGCTCGCACTGTGCAAATAAACGTATACATTATCGCGTGCCTGAGCAACGGCTGTGCTGACACGCAGAGGGCGCTCACTCAGACACAGAAGCCAACGCAGAGTGCGGCAGTGCTGACACGCAGAGGGCGCTCACTCAGACACAGAAGCCAACGCACAGTGCGGCTGTGCTGACACGCAGACGGCGTGCGCTTGGCGAGCTACAGGTCAGACCTACAGAGCCACTCTGGGACCGGCCTAACACGCAGACTGTATGAGTTCACCAGCACCTGTGGTGTAGCGGTTAGGCACTTCGCTGTCGAACGCAGAAGACCTGATTTCGATTCCCGAGTGGGGAGAATTTTATCAAGTACCTCCTCGGTCTTTTTGCAGGGATGTTAGACGACCCCCCTCCCCATTCCAGGTTGGCCCTGACAGACAGGGTCAAGACACGCCTTCTAAATGATTCTTAGATTTTGGTTTGGTAAGAGTCTTACCGCATTGCAACCCAATAAGGTCATATAAATGCCGAAGATAAGAGGTGTTACAAGAGAGTAACATACATACAAAAGAAGGAGGACAGATCAGGACGATAGAAGTTTGATAGGAAAGAAGGACAAACCACACTGGAGCACCCGCCAACCATCCGCGTAAATGACCCTAAGTTTTGTCGATGGGGCCTAACATACTTTCATTAAAAAAGACAAACAAAAACAAATAAAAAACCACAAAAATAAAACAAAACAAAAACAAAATACCCCTACCCCCCCACAAAACAAACAAACAAACAAAAACGAAACAAAACATACACTTTGCTGACACAAAGAAGAGAATGTTACTACATGTGTATCAATAATTGGCTGCTTTTAAGGACAAGCGGACGAACCCAGATTACAGAGGTTTCCAGAAATCTTGACCCACACCAAAAATGGGCATTGCCCTACCTATAGAAGAAATTTGGTTTAATTGATTTGTATATTTGTTTGGTTATAGAGAAAACACTCCTTGTCTTTTACAGGGGCAAAAACCTTTACCTTCGATTTTCTCAAAACAGCATATTTCGGGATAGCCCCCTTGTGCTTAAAAGCGACCAATTTTGACCTGCTTCCATGAGCTGGTGTATTGAGTCAGTGTGTCAAATCCAACGTTATGCAAACCTTACATCCGGCATTATGCAAAAAGGGGACGGGTGTTGGCCAGGGCTGTTGTAATGTATGCACGTGACCTCTTGGGGCAGTGCTGGTGGTGAGCATGGTGGGTATGACGTCATCAAGGGTCATGGGGGAATGACAGGTCAAACACTGGACTGTGATGGATGGATGTTGGAGGAGTGTGTGTGTGTGTGTGTGTGTGTGTGTGTGTGTGTGTATGTGTGTGTGTGTGTGTGTGTGTGTGTGTGTGTGTGTGTATGTGTGCGTGTGTGTTTGTGTGTGCGTAATCGGAGGAAGAGAAAGAGAAGAAAAGGATGAGACAGGGAAGAGTAAAAAAAACTGCCGATATTAAAAAGAAGAGGAAGGAGGAGGAGGATAATAATGATACTTTTAAATTTGAAAAAAGAAAAAACAACAACAAAAAACTCCGAGAAATTTATGCTAACGTTTATATTTGAGATATATTTGTCAAAGATTGCAATATTTACATTCACGCAGCTATTTATGGGGTTCAGAGGTACACAGACAAAAGAAGATCTTGGTACAGAAACTGTTAGATAATAAGTTAAAGCGATTTTAGTATAACCCATTATCATCATTTACTTTTAGAAAGAGTTTTACAGCATTTGCAACACAATAAGCTTTTATAAGTGCCTAAGATTATAAGTGTTACAAGAGAGTAACAACACAAAAAATAAGGAGGAAAGATCAGGAAATTAGGTGTTTGATAAGAAAGAAGGAGCAAAACACACCAGAGGACCCGCCAACCGCCCATTATGCTCCTCACACCCCCCCCCCCTCAGCAGCAAGCACTATGCACTTAACATTATTATATACCCTGACCCCTGTAGAACCAAGAATACTCAGAAATATTCTCGGTTTCTCGTGAAGCATACTATGAAAGCAGTCGATTAAGCGCTTAAACTAGTCAAACAAATTGACAAGATGTATCGCTGTTTACATCGAGTATCCATTCAAACTTGAACGAAGTTAGGGAAATGTGTGTAACGTGTCTTTCACATGGATGCAACATCGGGGCCCTGACCGGATTTGAACCCTCCAACTTCTGTTGCGGAACCAGGGGACGGCCGAAGCCAAACGGAGAGAAAAGACGAAGTGTATATTTATCTATTTATTTATTCATTTATAGGAAAGTATTTTACGGCGCTCACAACTGCATAATAAGGTCATGAGAACATACACATTAAACTTTTTCAATTGGTAGGAAATTAAATTTTTTTCTCGGGTTGCGACCAAAGCCTACTCTTATCGATTTTGGACCACCAAGGGATATTAAACGTGCACAACTTACACACGGGACCTCGGAGATTTTTCGCTCTTCTCCGAGAAGGCTAGGTGTAAATCTTTCTTACCAGAAGATAAGGGGTGTGGCTGAAAGACAACAGTAAGAAGGAACCAAGGAGTAGCAATAGAAAGGCTACAGAAAAGGCCAGGAGCTCAGAGGAGGGGGCAAAGGAGGTGCGGGAGTGGGGGCAGAAATTGGAGACGAAAGCAAATCACAGAATAATATTAGAGAGCAGGAAGGGATGTGAAAGGGGCACATTTTTAGAGCAGAAAATTGTCCCCGTCGTTATCCGGATTCGAACCCGCTGCACCTACTGATTGAGAGGCTAACACCTTAACCCCTACGCCATGAGACACCCCCACCCCTTTGCGTCTTCGTTTGCGGAACCAGAGCACGGCGACGTCACACGGAGAGAAAAGACGAAGTGTGGGACAGGGACGAGAAGATCACAGTGGACTGAATGGTGAAGGAAAAAGATAAAAACGACGACCAAAATTACTTATTCATGTGTATCCTACAAGTTTTCTTTCCTTCAACAAAGTAAGGTGAAAACAGGTTTGGACACCCCCCACCCCAATCCCATTTATGTCCAATTTCCAGGAAGACCGAACAAAGCAGACAGAAAGCAATGAAAGCCTCAAGCAACTTAATGCGAAGGAAATCCCCTTCTGAATTTGAACCAGGGTCATGCGAGTGCGTATTAGCTGCCCAGTATGATGTTAACTAAACAAATTATGGTGCTTTCTTAAGCAGACGGGACTGCATGATCCCGCAAGAACAGGAAACAGACATGGTCAACGAAGGTTTTGGGAAACAGATCGATGCCCAGATCAATCGAACTAACAACAGTCCCGACAGTTAAAACATTGTATCGGTCTGAAGTCCTCGGACTGTTTTTGCAGACAAGAAGAAACGGCCACATTAAGACTGTCAAAATATGCGGTAAATATTGACACACACACAGAGGGAGAGGGGGAAAGGGGGGATGCATTTGTGACGTAAAACCAGACCACCTCCCTACCCACCTCCCTACCCCCTCCCCCCCCGACCCCAACCAGACACACACACACAAAAATCAAACCTACGAAATAATATTGTTTCAAAAAACGAGTTTGCACTTTTGCACGAGGGATGTGAATAGATCTATTTCAGAAACCCCGAAGCCCGCCAGAAAAAAATAATTTTTTTTACAACCTTACATGAGTGGTATGTGGCGGAAAAACGGAAGGAAGAAGAAACTGGCAGAACACATTAGGACCTGATGAAGGCTAACATTGATTTTGACGGTTTGGATTTAGATATAGATTTTAATTATCCGGAAAGACATAGACAGTAAAGGAAACCATAAACACACACACACACACACACAAACACACACACACACACACACACACACACACACACACACACACACACACAAAACCGCAAATTAATGGAAGTTCGTGCTTCTTTTAAAACTTAATCTCTTTGCTCTTTGGACCGGAAAAACCCGATGTGCCAAAGGCAGCGTTCACCACGGTGTTTTCCATCTCACTTGGTTTTCAAAAGTGGTTTAGAGAGCTCTACATTTTTGGTTAGATCATGGCGCCTGCCAGACATCATTTAGTGTGACAGCGCTCTTGCCAGAGGGCATAGTTATGTCGGTCGGGAAAAGATATTTTTTTAAAAGGTTTGGGGGGGG
>NW_004797315.1:291672-293999 GCF_000002075.1 Aplysia californica | reverse complement strand
TCTGGTCCCCCCTCCCCCCCTCTTCATATCCACACCCTCACTACTCACGCAGGCAAGTTATGACCAGGGGGTGAGCGTGATGACGTCATGCAGCCGCCGGCGTTTGCGCGTGTGTCTGGACCGCGCGCGGTGATGGAGGAAGGGAAGTAAGCGGGTACCGGGAGGTACAGGTCCGGTCTCAGAAGCTTGCTGCTCGCTACAACAAGCGGACTGAACGCCGCTTCTACGGCTCCTCGCGGACCTCACTCAGCAGTTTGTGAATAGTTTGTTTCATCACAGAATAGTTTGTTGTGTCATCACGGAAATGTTTGTTGTGTCATCATAGAATATTTTGCTGTGTCATCAGTGACAAGTTTGTGTCATCAGTGAATAGTCTGTTGTGTCATCATAGAATAGCTTGTGTTATCACAGAATAGTTTGTATCATCACAGAATAGTTTGTGTCATAGCAGAATAGTTTGTGTCATAACAGAATAGTTTGTGTACTCACAGAATAGTTTGTGTCATAACAGAATAGTTTGTGTTATCACAGAATAGTTTATGTCATAGCAGAATAGTCTGTGTTATCACATAATAGTTTGTGTCATAGCAGAATAGTTTTTTGTGTCATTGTGTCGTCCTAAAGTGTTTTGTTGTGCCATTGTGCCATCATAGAATATTCTGTTGTGTTCATCAGTTAATAGTTCGTGTCATCAGTGAATATTGTGAAAAGTTTGTTTGTATCACTGTGTCTCCATAGAATAGTTTCTGGCGTCGGTAGCCTAGTGATTAGGCTACTGGACCTGTAATCGTTTGTTTACATGTTCGGGGGTTCGAGCCTCAGCTTGGTCCGACGTTGTGTCCTTGGGAAAGGCACTTTACACGAATTTCCCTTTTAGCTCAGTCATTTCGGAGATGTTAAACCCGGAGGTCCGCCATTTAAATGACCTAACAGTATCGATAGGGGTGTTAAATCTATACCATTTCCCAATTTTTACCATAGAATAGTTTTTTGTGTCATCAGTAAATATTTTATGTCATCACATAATAGTTTGTTGTTCCATTGTCTCATTACAGAATTATTTGTATTCATTGCAAAATAGTTTGTATCGCCAGAGGATAGTTTGTGTCATAAAAGAATAGTTTGTGTCGCCAGTGAATAGTTTGTGTCATCGCAGAATAGTGTGTGTGTGTCATCGCAGAATAGTTTGTGCCGCCAGTGAAATGTTTGTGTCGTTATAGAGTAGTTTGTGTTATTAGAGAATAGTGTTTACGTCATCACAGAATAGTGTGTGTGTGTCATCACAGAATAGTTTGTGTGTGTCATCGCAGAATAGTTTGTGTGTGTCATCGCAGAATAGTTTGTGTCGCCAGTGAATAGTTTGTGTCGCCAGTGAATAGTTTGTGTCGTTATAGTGTAGTTTGTGTTATTAGAGAATAGTGTTTACGTCATCACAGAATAGTTTGTATCGTTAAAGTGTAGTTTGTGTTATTAGAGAATAGTGTTTACGTCATCACAGAATAGTGTGTTGTGTCGGCAGTGAATAGTTTGTGTCATCAGTGAATAGTTTGTGTCATCAGTGAATAATTTGTGTCATCAGTGAATAGTTTGTGTCATCAGTGAATAGTTTGTGTCATCAGCGAATATAGTGAAAAGTTTGTTGTACCACTGTGTCATCATTTAATAGTTTGTGTCTTCACAGAATAGTTTGTGATATCATAGAATAGGGTTTTTTGTGTGTGTCCTCACAGACCAGTTTGTGCCACCACTAAGTGTCAACGTTGAACGGTTATTTTTGTCAACGTCAAAAGGTTTGTGTCTTCACTACGACTACATTCGGAAATTTCACCAAGGTAAATTTAATTCTATGATTCTCGTGTCGTTTTATAGCCCTTCGTGTCTTTTTTTATTTTTTATTTCTCACGTTACAGTTTTAAATTGCCCCCTCCGCTACCCTCCTCTCAAACAGGCTAATCTTGTTCAAATTTCTGAAAACTCGCTTTTATGTTTTCTTCGCTTTAATAGTTACAAATTCGTTTCGAATTCTTAGATATATATATATATATATATTTCAACTCTTACAAGTCTTAAGGCTGTTCCCTGCTTTGTAGCAGCATGTCTAGTTAAAAATAGCCTATAATACGTAGACATTAGCATTAAAGGTCAACTTAAACAATAGTGTTCAAGCTGCAAACAAGCATTCTCCACCAACATTTTTAGAAAAGAAAAAAAATAATCATGGTGTACGAGGATACAGTTGTAGAAGAGGCAAGCAGGTATTTCGAATTAATTAATTAAGGCCCCCCACCCAAAAAACAAAAAATAAAAATAATAATAATAACAATAAA
>NW_004797315.1:289163-290871 GCF_000002075.1 Aplysia californica | reverse complement strand
TCTCGTGGCCTAGAGGTTAAGGTGTTCGCCTCTCATTCAAATGTCCCGGGTTCGATTTCGGGTAGCGACCGAAATATTTTCTTCTCTAAAATTGCCTCCTTTCACCTCCTACCCTGCTCTTTTGCAATGTTCTGTCGTCTGCTTTCGTCTCCGCTTTCTGCCCCCACCCCGCCACCCGGGCAAAATTCAAAATTTCCTACTAACTGAAAATGTTCGGTGTGTCCCGCTCGCTCATATGACCTTATGCAGTTGCGAGCGCCGTAAAACACTCGCCTAAAAAAAAATAAAAAAAATTGAACTACGCCGTAATAACCTGTTTCTCTCAACCGCCATGTATTCAAACTCGGGTTGTTTCGCCAGTCTTTGTTGAGGCTCTCCGTGTTGAGGCTCTCCGCCTACTTGTCCCATGTTGTCGGCAGAGACTGATAGATAACACGACAATAATAGATAATAAGTCTGTACTATCGTACGTGTAAACCTTAAACGCGTCTTTGTGCAGTTCCTCAATTCATTATAGCTTTAAAAAAATACTATTCTTAGGACGTGTTGTTCCCCCAGTATTTGTTGGGGCTCTCCGCCTTCTTTCCCTGTGTTGTCGGATATGGCCGTTGCTTTTGTAAGTTCAACTTTGTAGGTAAAACTTTGTAAGTTCAACTTTGTAGGTAAAACTTTGTAAGTTCAACTTTGTAGGTAGAACTTTGTAAGTTCAGATTTGTGAGTCCAACTTTGTAAGTTCAGCTTTGTAGGTTAAACTTTGTAAGTTCAGATTTGTGAGTCCAACTTTGTAAGTTCAGCTTTGTAGGTCCTACTTTGGTATTATTTTACTTTCACTCCTGTCTCATGCTCAGATTATATTATTGTACCAGAGAGGGTTTACAGTAATTACTGTAAACTCTCTGATTGTACTTCTCTTTTCGTTTCATGTTTACCCGGATTTTGATGTTAAATCCGTCACAAATCTTTAGTTCTTAAGATTACCTGATATCTAATGTTCACTATCATTTGGACTGTAGTACATAAGGTTTAACTACATTTATATTTTGTTTTGCGCCCCCCCCCTCCCCACACTTATCTTGCCCCATAATTTAAATTTGTGAGGCAGCGTGGTGGAATCAGGCTCTCGTCAAAACAATCAAAGTGAAGAAACTTGCATTTTTCCGTAGGTTTGTGAATTTTTATCAATTTTTTGGTTTTTGGCTCAACACCTTTCATGCCCATTAAAGAACTCATTTCTGTGTGGATTTTCCTGAAAAACGTTGATTAAAGGCACAAAAATGTACATTTTCAGTTACCACGGACTCTTAAGCTAAGGAAATAACTAATCTTTGGCTTCCATTTCCTTACTAATTTTATCTCTGAAAACAAGTGACCCCCACCCCCTTCATTCGCAAATATCAAGATAAATGGGTAAAAAAAAATCCAAATAAAGACAAGTAAACACGCTTTACGATGACACCAATAACTGAACATGCCCAAAAATTGACGGGAGCCTGATTCCACCACGCTGCCTCACATTTGATGGTTAATATTTAGAGTTGACATTTTCTTGGAAACCATGTTTTTGCGACGGTTTCAGTGGTTAATTAATGTATATCTGGCAAAACAAAATTAGGTATGTCCGTGAAAAGTATTGATTTGTGCATGCTGAGAGACAGTGGGGAAATTAGCTACATTTGTTTATAGAACATTGCGGTATGGAGAGGGGGAG
>NW_004797315.1:272568-287933 GCF_000002075.1 Aplysia californica | reverse complement strand
CTCTCTCTCTCTCTCTCTCTCTATCTCTGGCCGGCGTTGTTTTTTTTCTTCTGCTGCGCTCATTCGTAGAAACGTAGAAAGCTGGCTGATTCTTGTTCGGTCAAGAAATGACATTATTATTATTTTGCAGAACGTTACTCCATGCCCTTTTTTTAAATGCTAGTCGGTGGCGACGATGAATAGATATGTCACGACACGGTAGAATAAGACGCTCGTCAGTTTTTTGGGGCATGTGGTGTTAATGGTATCATCTTCAAGAGTATTTTTATGTCTTGCTTTTGGTTAACACCCCTCCTCCCCCCATTTATCTTGAATAGAAGCTGTGTTACATGTTTGCTATTGAAGGAGGTTGAGGTCGCTAGGTGTCAAGTAACATTAGCGAGAAAATGGCGGCCAGAGTATGGTAGTCTCCAAAACTCGAGTGTCCTTGGTAACTGCAAATTTGAAATTTTCGCGCTTTTCAGTAACTGTTTTCAACATAATAAACACAGAACTGTGTTTGCAAATGGAAATAAAAGGTACCGAAAAAAAAAAGAATAAAAATTGCCGAATGAGAGGAAAGATATCGATTTCTTCGATTTCATTCTATTGACGACCTCCTGATTTCCCCACGATACCATGCATATTATGGCTTATTCTATAGACTATTATCTCCTCTATTCGAATGTTTTTCGGGGGACATGAATAAATACAACTGGCCTCTGTAATGTAGTTAACGTACGCAGAAGACCCGAGTTTGATTCTCTTATGGGAAGAAGTTTTATCGAGTATCTGCTCGGTCGTTCTGTTGGGATGCTGCGTCCCTCTCTGCCCGATTTGACCCACTTTCTAAATAATCTAAATTGTGTCGATGGGAGCGTAAAACCACCACCATTAAATAATAAGTTTCTTTTCTTATAGTTTACAGCTGTGAGGCAGCGTAGTGGAATCAGGCTCTCGTCAAAATAATCAAAGTGAAGAAACTTGCATTTTTCCGTAGGTTTGTGAATTTTTATCAAATTTTTGGTTTTTGGCTCAATAGCTTTCATGCCCATGAAAGAACTCATTTCTGTGTGGATTTTCCTGAAAAACGTTGATTAAAGGCACACAAATGTACATTTTCAGTTACCACGGACTCTTAAGCTAAGGAAATAACTGATATTTGGCTTCCATTTTCTTACTAATTTTATCTCTGAAAAAAAAGTGACCCCCACCTCCTTCATTCACAAATATCAAGATAAATGGTTAAAAAAAAATCCAAATAAAGACAAGTGAACACGCTTTTCGATGACACCAATAACTGAACATGCCCCCAAATTGACGAGAGCCTGATTCCACCACGCTGCCTCACAGCTGTTTTGGATTAACTCGGTTTAAGCGGACTCTGCAGTATTTTATTTTAAAAATCTGGGCTAGAAGGAATAATTTTCTTGAGTGTTTTGTATCTTTCCTGTGATCTGAGATCGACAACTCTGTTGAAAACATCCTGTCTCCTGTATCTTTCCTCTCTTTGCCTGTACCGCAACGTACGACGTTGTCAGAGTAAAACATCTTATCTGGATTTTAATAAGATTCTTTTACGGCTCCTGCAACACAAATATGTCATTGAAGTGCCATCTTATTTGGATTTTAGCACGACTTTTACGGCACTCGCAACACTAATAGGTCATTTAAGAGGAATCTTATCTTGTGTAGATGAGTATGTTATTTGTATGGCTGATACGTCAAACCATTGAACTATAAATTTTCTTGGGACTTTAAGCCCGTTACCCCAGATCAGAGCTTTTGCCACGCCGGAAAAGCTTAATGTGAGGCAGCGTGGTGGAATCAGGCTCTCGTCAAAATAATCAAAATGAAGAAACTTGCCTTTCTCCGCAGGTTTGTGAATTTTTATTAAATTTTTGTTTTTTGGCACATCACCTTTCATGCCCATTAAAGAACTCATTTCTGTGTGGATTTTTCTGAAAAACATTGATTAAAGGCACCGAAAACGTAAATTTGCAGTTACCACGGACTCTTAAGCTTTGAAAATGACTAACCTTTGGCGGCTATTTTCTCACTAATTTTACCGCTGAAAACAGGTGATCCCCACCTCCTTGTTTCGTAAATATCTTGACTAGTATTCAAGATAATTGGATACTTTTCTTCCAAATAAAGACAAGTGAACAAGCTTAAGATGATACCAATAACTCCACATGCCCAAAAATTGACGAGAGCCTGATTCCATCACGCTGCCTCACTAATGTTCTGTATGTCATCAACTGTACTCGCTCATTTTACACAAGTGTGACTCACTTTTCCTCTGAGAAATCTCGTGGCCCAGACGTTAAGGTGTTCGCCTCTCATTTATTAGGTCCCGGGTTCGAATCGAATAGTGACGGGAAATGTTCTTCTCTAAATTTGTTCCACTTTCACTTTCTTTCCTCCTCTTTGGCTATGTTCTGTCGTCTGCTTTCATCTCCACTTTCTGCCCCCTTCCCCTTACCTCCTTAACTCCCTCCTCTGGGCTCCTGACTCTTTCTACTGCTATTACTTGGCTAATTCTTACTGCTGTCATTCAGCTACACCCCAGATCTAAATTATGGTAGGTAAGGTCTAATGCCTAGCCTTCTCGGACAAGGGCGACATATCTAGGAGGTCTCGTGTGCAACTGCGCCACCCAGGCAAAATTCAAAAAGTAGTTTTTACTTACAGAATACGATTAATGTGTCCCACCCGCTCTTATGACCTTCTGCAGTTGCAAGCGCCGTAAAACACTAACAAAAATAAAAATAACAAGAAAACAAACAAACAAACACAAACAACCTACCCCCCCAACAGATTTTGTTTTGGACGGGGATTGGGAGGTGGCGTGGTGGAAGGTGGGAGATATCTATCATCATAATATGTCAGTGAGGCAATTTGGAGAATTCGCCAGCTAATTAGACCAGGTAAAAGAACGGCGAGCCGAAATGTTCGCGTAACTGACTTCACTAGGCTTCCCCCCCCCAAAAAAAAAAAGAAAAAAAAAAGCGGCCCAGGAGCCATTTCCAACATTTTATAAAAAATGATTTTTCCTTCATCTAATTTACTGTGTCTCTATATCTGTAAGATTATCTGAATGTACTATTGCCGTTTCAACGATACATTTGTGTGTGTTTTTGTGTTTGGGGGGGGGGGGGGGGGAAGGGTACTATGAGTTAAAAATGGCTCTTCTTGATTTTTATTTAACTTTTTAAAACGAGAAGATACTTAGTGCTACTTTTGTAATCAGACCCTGTCAGGGCCAGCCTTGAGTGAGAGGGATACAACATCTTTACTGAAAGACCATCGAAGACCGAGGTACACGAGGCAAAATCCCCCCTCCCCGCCCTCTCAAGAATTGAACTCGATTCTCCTGCATGCGATAGCAAGGCACCAAACTAGACATAAAACCCCCCCGAAAGCAAACAAACAAACAAACAAACAAACAAACAAACAAACAACACTCAAAATGAAAACAAACCGAGACAACCCCAATCCTCCGCATATACACGTTCATCGTAGTTTCCTTAAAAACAGACAAACAAACAAACAAACAAACAAACAAACAAAGAAGCAAACAAACAAACTAACTAACTAACAAACAAATAAACACAAAAACTCGGTGACTCTCGCTGTGAAGGAACAGGCCAATTTACTGGTGGGCCGTCAGTTGGGCTGACTTTATGAGCTCGTTCCCTGACAGGTAGTGGCGGGCGGTTTCCGATTACTGCAAAATAGGAATCGTAGGAATCGAGTCCGAACTCAATTTCTTTCCACTGACAGTTGTGATTTCTTCCGGGTGTCCATGATTTCTTCTTGTGGTTCCAACCCCTAGACAATTACATGATTACTTCCGGCAAAGTAGTTAATTACTTCCGATGAATCCAACACCTAGCCTGTTCCGGTTACCTAGTCAGCTTCAAGCAGCTTCAGAATCCAGGATAACCTTGATTTCGAAACACGGCAAGGCCCCAACATTTTTCTTTTCAAAAGTAAATTTAAAAAAAGACAATTTTAATAAATAATATAGTAATTGGTAACGTTGGTTTACATTTAAAAAATCGGAACTTTTCCTCTGTAGCACTAACCGAGGGAATCGGTTCTGGAATCGATTCTTCGCCCAGCTCTACAGGCCTGGTGTAAGTAGGGCCGACAACTGGTTGGTGCGGTCAGCGCCAGAGCGGGGATGTGGGGGTGTACACACACACACACACGTCACGGGAGGAGGGGACATTTGTAGGTTGTTCACTGTGACCCAAAGTATACAACTTGACAGATTTAGCGCCTCGGTGAACCAAACACGGAGCGGCGGCTCCTGGGGATGTGTTTTGTTTTATACAGTTACACGCAACAACAAAGAAACAAAATCCCCCTACCCCCCCCCCCCAACAAAATAATGACTATCTGTTCTCCCCTTACCTTACCTTACCTTACCTTACCTTACCTTACCTTGCCTTACCTTACCTTACCTTACCTTACCTTACCTTACCGAACCGCAAAGGGGGGGGGGGGGGGTGCGCAAAAAAACTGAAAATTAATATGCGGGGGGACGCTTATCGAGACCTTAGAGTAGAAACATAATTTTGTCACCATGCGGTGGAGTTAGGCGCTCGTCTATTTCTGGCCACAATGTAGAGTTATTGGTACCGTCTTAAAACGTGTTCATTCGTTTTGCTTTCCATGACAAAATGACACATTTATTTTTTAATAGAATTCGAGATACTTTTGAGTGAAGGGGGATGAGGGGTAAAGTTAGGGAGAAAATAGCAGCCAACGTTTGGCAACTTCCATAGCTTGAGAGTCCTTGAAAAGCGTGAATTTACATTTTTTTTGGTGAGCCTTTAATCAACGTATCTCAGTAAAAGCCAAACAGGAATTGTGCATAAAAGGTGATGAGCCACAAAAAAAAAGAAAAGAAAAGAAAAAGAGAAATTCGATAAAAGTTGCCAAACGGGAAGAAAAGTGCCATTTTCTAAGTTTTCATTATTTTGACGAGCGCTTGATTTCACCACGATTTCTAGCGTGTAGTATCTGCCGGCCTGTCGGTCGTACGCATCGACCCTATTTCTTTGCAGACTGTGACGAGAAAGTAACATGTCTCTGCTACTCAAGTTTGTACCTGGCATCTGTTTTCAATTTGGAACGACAGTGATTTGTGTCTTTTCTCTCTCTCTCTCTCTCTCTCTCTCTCTCTCTCTCTCTCTCTCTCTCTCTCTCTCTCCCTCCCTCCCCCCCTCACTCTCTCTTTTTCTCCCACTCTCTCTCTCTCTCTCTCTCTCTCTCTCTCTCTCTCTTCACAACCCCCTCCATACACCCCTCACTCTTGTGATCCTCTCTACACCCTCCTGTCTTTCCACAGCCTCCCTCCTCTTTCCCCCCTCCCCCCTCTTGTTGCTTACATTTATATCGCCCATGCCAGGCCAGAGGAAGTAATGCCAGGTGAGAGAGAGAGAACGAGAGAGAGAGAGAGAGAGAGAGAGAGAGAGAGAGAGAGAGAGAGAGAGAGAGAGAGAGAGAGAGAGAGAGAGAGAGAGAGAGAGGTAAACAATCAGATTTCCTGACGTAGTGATTGACAGGATTTCTGCTAGAGAATCCGTATATGGTTGATTTTAATCACGAGAGGGCTATCCCGAAAAATGCAGTTTTGAGAAAATCGAAGGTAAACTTTTGCCCTTTGTTCAGTTTCTTTAAAAGACAAGGAGAGTTTTCTCTATAACCAAACAAATATACACAACAATGAAACCAAACTTTTCCTAAAGAAATGTAGGTTAGCTCGCATGTCCTTAAAAAGCTTATGTGTCACGGCGTGGTGGAATCAGGAGCACGTCAATTTTTGGGCTTATGGGGTCATTGGTATCATCTTAAAGCCTGTTCAGTTGCTTCAATTTGGTGAAAAAATATCCATTTATGTTGAATAGAGGTCAAGATATTTGCGATCGTAGGAGGTCAGGGTCGCCTGGTTTCAGAAGTAACATTAGCGAGAAAATAGTTGCCAAAGTTTGGTAATTTCCATAGCCCGAGAGTCTTTAGAAACTGAACATTTACAGTATTTTGTGCCTTTAATCAGTGTTTTAAAAAAAGTAAAATCCACTCACAAATATGTTTGTAAATGGACACAAAAGGTGTTGTGCCAAAATAAGAAATATAAAGGAAAACAATTGCCCATTGGTCAAGAAATACCAATTTCTTTGATGTCATTATTTGGACGAGAGCCTGATTTTACCACGATGCCACACATAATATGGACTAGTTTGTTGTCTTATTTCACTCTTTCAGATTAACCCATTACACCCTTACACCATACTGGAGAAAATGGAGAGAAACAAACGAACGCCCCCCAAATTTTTAAATTCAGGTGTTGAATCTGAGGCACAAGTAAAATATTGTCTCCGTTTCCAACTTCCTGTACTTGGCAAATTGCTCCAATTCCTGGAGTCACTTCACCTAGGTGGGGGGATGGGTACCCGGCTATAGACGCCGAAAGATCTTGTCAGTTTGTTAGTGTTTGAGCACTTAATCAGCTGCTTGCACTGTATTATATTTCCCGGGGAAGCTGAGAATGTTTCTGAGTGCAGTAGGGTCTGCTGGGGTAATAATATAGATTGTAAAGCGCATATAGCTTTCTTTCGAGAGGGGTACCACGTTATCATCATCATCTAGTGCCAGATTTGCGGCAGACATCGGCGATCATGGTTTTCCATTCATTCCTTTGCTAAGATGCTCTTTAAAAAGCTACGTTTCCCTGATCTTTCCCCGTTACCCATTTGTTTAGGTGCCCGAAGTAGGTTACTCTGGGCTTACCCCTGCCTCGTTTGCCTTCAATTTTGCAGTGAGAGCTAGATGGTTAAGACATTTATGTCTATTCAGGTATCCAAAAACTACCACGCTATACAAATGCTATTTATCATACTTTTGTTCAAACTCAGACGCGTTTACAGGTTTTGCTTACCAACTGGGCCACTGTTAAATAAATGGGATTTGATTAAAAGTTTTTGTTGTCTTTCTTTCAGTTAGAACAACATGCTGTGTTGAGTTGCCCCCTTCTATTTTTAGCTTTTCCTGCTAGTTTTGGGGATTTCAGCGCTTTGGTTTCGAGCTATGCTAAATAGTTATGCAGTTAGCACTTACTTTTTTCCCCCGAACGTTCCCATTAAGTTTCAGACATGCAAATTGCTAAAAGATTTTGCTAATTAACTATTGTTGTTTCTAACTCAGAAAGCAAACAAAAAAGTAGCTCGTTATCTTTTAAAACGCCATTAGTTGGAGCTTCACAACTTTCCATCCTCGTGTCAAAATGATTAACGCTCCTTCCAAACATTTTCTCACGTGTGCCCTTCGTTTCGCTTTGAGGAATTGACAAATCTCTCGGATTGCTCATCATTTCAGAGATAGAGATAGCACGAGTGTGTTAATCTTTGTCATGGAGGGGCAGGGATGGGGGCGAGGCTGGGGGGGGGATCGAGACCCCAATTTGAGACAGAGTTAGTGATAACAAATTCGCTACCTCAGAATAATAAAGTTCTATCTGCCCTATTACTCTTTTTTGAGAAATCTGAAGCAAAACATTTTGAGTATCACAATTATTTCGAGCCTTCCCGAATGCAAATCGTTAAATATCTTGATAATAACTCATAATAGTCACACGATTTTGATAGAGCAGATATAGCATTTGAATTCTGAACTCGTGGGTGTAGTAACCCAGAACGGCCAAAAATGTCAGACATAACTTTTGTAATTTTAAGATGGCGAAAAGGTGAAAGAAAAAGTTTCTCCACTCTCCGCCCAGACGCTAAATCAGACTGGCTGTCCATGCTCTCAGCTTTCCCATGCGCTAGTTTAGCGTTTTCGATTATTGCAATTGTAGAAGTTTTTAGCTCCCATTAATACAATTTAGATCGTTTAGGACGCAGGCTGATTCTACACTGCCTCTCAGAGTCAGCCCGTACTGAGATAGATACATACACAATCTTGGAACACCCCCCCCCCCCCACACACACACAAACACAAACTCAAACAAACACAGACATCCAAAGACACAAAATCTCTCTCTCTCTCTCTCTCTCTCTCTCTCTCTCTCTCTCTCTCTCTCTCTTTCTCTCTCTCTCCCTCTCTCTTTCTCTTTCTCTCTCTCCCCCTCTCTCTCGCTCTTTCTCTTTCGCTCTCTCCCCCCCCTCTCTCTCTGTCTCTCTCTCTCTCTCTCTTTCTCTCTCTCTCTCTCTCTCTCTCTCTCTCTCTCTCTCTCACACACACACACACACACCCACACACATCCAAAGACACACAATCTCTCTCTCTCTCTCGCTCTCTCTCTCTCTCTCTCTCTCACACACACACACACACACACACACACACACACACACATACACACACACACACACACACACACGCGCGCGCACCTATGTACAGGTATTTACCCACCAATGTTATCGTTCCTGGACTGAAACTTGGACTTTCAGATCTACACCCAGGTATAATTAACTTCATATGTCTACCTAAATACCGACGGAGAGATGAAATCAAAACTCACTCTCTCTCTCTCTCTCTCTCTCTCTCTCTCTCTCTCTCTCTCTCTCTCTCTATCGGTCTGTCTGTCTGTCTGTCTGTCTGTCTGTCTGTCTGTCTGTCTGTCTGTCTCTCTCTCTCTCTCTCTCTCTCTCTCTCTCTCTCTCTCTCTCTGTCTCTCTGTGTCTCTCTCTTTCTTTCTCCGTTTTTTTCTCTCAAAGGAGAAGAAAAACAGCAACAACAACTAAAAACGAACACACAGCCAATCATACTCAAACAGTTTAATGCGTCGTTTTCCGGAATCTTCTTTTGTCGCAAATCTTTCCATTTTTACATTATTCACGTAATTGTGAAACATCCACCCTCCTCCTCCTCCTCCTCCTCCTCCTCCTCCTCCTCCTCCTCCTCCTCCTCCTCCTCCTCCTCTTCACTCTCTCTCTCTCTCTCTCTCTCCCTCTCTCTCTCTCCCTTTCTCTCCCCCTCTCTCTCTCACTCACTCTCTTTCTCTGAACATGCGTGTGTGTGTGTGTTTGTGTGTGTGTGTGTGTGTGTGTGTGTGTGTGTGTGTGTGTGTGTGTGTGTGTGCGCGTGCGTTTATGTGTTTTATTATTATTGTTTTTAAAGTCTATTTTAAGCACAGAACATCCCCTGCCATGCATTGTGTGTGTTTGGACACGCATGTGAGCTGCCAGTTTTGATGCATGTACATCCGCCTCCCGCCAGTAACTGTAGCCATTCGTCAATAGAGCTGATCACTGAGCATGATCTAAGCTTGTGGGTTCATCAACCAACCACGGATGTGTGTTATTGTCTCTCTTTGTAGTTGCGGAAGCTGTGGAGATTTGTCCGAGGCATCCCGTAACACGATACCACCGCCATCAATCAGATTGTGTTAGTTAACCCAGCATGAGGTTTATAAATAACTTTGTCAGAATGGGGGTTCTGATAAATCTAAACCGACGAAGGCCTGGGAATAGTAAAAAAAACGTGTAGAGTAAACGTATTTTCTATTTATTAAAAAAAAAAAAGAAATACTCTCCCCCCACCCTCTCCCCCAAATTGCACAGTTAACTAGGTCACCATTTTTACAGGTGTATTAATTACATGTACTCTTAAACATTTTGAAAAAAAACCCCGTAATTGCTGTTTTTAACAAAATGAAACGAAGTGTTCCAAAGAAAGTAGAGTTAAAACTGCTATTTTTAACAAAATGAACAAAGCATACGTGCGGTAATTCTTCAAGGACTTTTTTACAAAATATTTGAAGTTGTTATTGTTGTTGTTTTTGTTTGTTTGTTTGTTTGTTTGTTGTTTATTTGTTTTACCGGTACGCGTTCTAATGGCGTCACTGAGAAGTCCGAAGACGTGGCGCATATTGCTCGGTACATAACGCAATGTGGGAAGTTGAAAGGGAGCATAACTCTGGCGCGTCAACTTCCTGTTTATATGTTTTCTTTCTCGAATGTTTATTGAATCTGTACTTAGAAGATCTCAATTCTTCACTGTTGTCGGAGAAAAAGAGATGAGTTAGTGAAATAAGGGTATAATTATTATGTTCAGGAATGAGCGAGAGGTTAAGGGGGGGGGGGGGGGTGATGAGAGAGAAGAAAGAAATATAAACATATTATACAGAGCGGAATAGAAAAAGAAAGAAAGAGAAGGGAAGAGAAGGAGGAGACAAACAGACGGAACTAGGGAGAAAGATTTTAAACAAGATAAAGAGCAGAAGACAGACAAGGCTAAAAGATCAAGCTGAAATAAAAGACCCCCCAGTGAAACCTGAAAACTTCCCCGACTGCCATTTCATAACCCCTAAAGCGTTTACTTCACTAAACATCGGCCATGTTTGAATTAGACCTGCTGCCCTGAGATACTATCACCTCTTGTGGCGCCTACCCTGCACGGTTCACAAGGTCTTTGAGAAAACCAGCTCAATTACAACAAACTATAACTCAATCTGATGAAAACGTTGGAGATATCGCATCGAACGAGATTTCACTCCCCGGCGTTTTTGAGTACCCACCTTAACCAAAACAAAAACCCAAACAAACCCAAAACCAACAGCATGTGATTAATATGATAATGGGATAAACTCCTGTCTGCCTCTATGCATACAAAAAATAAACAAGGAAGATTTCAGCTGCATGCGTGGTTTATGTTCACGTGAGCAGTCAAAGCACGTGCATATCAGATTATCTGCCATGAGTGTTGTAGAAGGCAAATCGAGAAAGGGCAGCGGAAAATTGGGCAGGTTTTTAATCCCATCGTCAAAAAGTTCAGAGGAGTTTCCCCAAACTTGTTGGAAAATAGTGCAGGTATCTTCGGTATAAAGTATTTTTTAGGTTGTGCAGGTATTTGACTTGGTACCGGCTTGAAATTCTATAAGTATATGTTTAAGCAGTAGACCCCTTCAGTTACCAATGATCAAAACTGCTATTTCATTTCATTGTTTATATTTTTTTTCGACCTTTCTCTGTCATTAAAACTTCCATTGTCAGTTTACTTTTGAGCGCGATTAAATTGCACCGGGCATACACATTTATACAAGGCCGCTTATATATTTACTTTTTTTCTGGTTCTTCTGAGACTATTTTCAGCTAAACAATGTAACCCCTCCGACACCCAACGTTGATTTGTGAACTAAGTAACCCCCCCCCCCCCCAGGGCAGTGATTTACTGACTGAAGTTTCGTTAGACCATTCCGAAACGGGGTATATTAGCATGTTCCTATGCACAGTAGAATTGTAGATGAGCTGATTTATCGATGTCATGCTCATACTGTGCCAGAACAACAGAAGAGGAACTGCTACTTTTTCTTTCCCCATCCTTACTATCTTCATATCCTCTACTTCTTTTGTATGTTGTCACTCTCTTGTGAAATGCTATTTCATGGGTGCCTTGATATTTGGAGCAGACTTTGCTCTGTTGGGGCTAGAGAGGTTAGAAGAGTAATCCTGATTCCCTGTTTGGACTGCCCTATTGACATCCACCCCTTGGCGCTCATGACCTTATGCAATTGCAAGAGCCGTAAAACCTTACCAAAGCTAAACGAATTAAGTACAAACGAATTTACGTTGTTTATTCACAAGCGCCTCGATAATTATACCTGTACAAGTTAATAATATTACCCCTGCAGACCATATAACACTCAGATACATTCTTGGCTTCCCGGGAAGCATACAGTGCAAGCAGCTGAATAAGCCCTCAAACACTAACAAGCTGGCAAGATCTTTCGCTGTCTATAGCTGGGTACTCATTCCCACCTGAGTGAAGTTAGAAAGATTCGAGCTAAATGCCTTTCCCAAGGACACAACGTCGGGCCCCTAACAGGATTCGAACCCCACGACCTTATGGGTGTGAGTCCGAGAGCACCTAAGGCATCGAATAAGCGTCCCCCTCTCTCTCTCTCTCTCACACTCTCTCTCCCCCTCTCTCTCTCCCCCCCCACACACTTATCAATTTACAGTTTTTTGCGCTCTTTATTCCATACCTCCCGTTTATTTTTTTCAGCTTGCCACGACCGACAATCATGTGAAACATTATAAAATCTAGAAGCTATCTGAATGAAACTTCTTGTTTTTTGGGTGTTTTTTTTTGTAAATGGCAAATTACTCTCAGTATTTGTACCGGTACCGGGTTGGCTACCGCAATTTTCTCTGCATTTTAAAAACTTTTGTACATTGGTTTATAATTTTTAAAATGAAGCTGGTTTGTTCTAAAGAGGGAAAAGTTGTCACAGTAACGTACAGTAGTTACAGCGCCACAACAACACTCCCAAGCCTAAACCCCTCGCGTGCAACAATGTGCTCTTCTCTATCTGCCGTCTGCATCTTTTATTGCTGGTTGTTCTGCACTATGATTGGCCTGCTGTGTCAGGCTATTTCAGGCTATTTCAGGCTGTTCATCTTTCCCGATCTTGAAAAAGATCCACCAGGATATGATCAGCTAATGGTTTGTATTTCACGATTCGTTAACTTTTCTCCGTTTGGCTAACCGGCGCCTGTGGTATGGCGATTTGCCGCTTCGCTGTCGCACGCAAAAGTCACGAGTTCGATTCCTGTTTGTAGAGTTGAGGTTTTCATTGAGTATTTTTGTCGTTTTGCCGGGTATGTGTTTTACGGCGCTCGCAACTGCACTAGGTCATATGAGCGCGGGGGACACATAAAGCTTTTTCAGCTGGTAGGATATTTTGAAGTTTGCTCGGGTGGCTGTCGAAGCCTACTCTTATCGATTTTAGACCGCCTGGGGATCTTCAACGTGCGCAACTTGCACACGGGCCCTCCAATATTTTTAGCCCTTGTCCGAGAATGCTAGGTGTAGATCTTTCCTACCAGAAGATCAAGGGTGTGGCTGAAGACAGCAGTAAGAAGGAGCCAACGAGTAGCAGTAGAAAGGCTGCAGAAAGAGTCAGGAGCCCAGAGGAGGGGGCCAAAGAGGTGAGGGTGGTGGGGTCAGAAAGAGGAGACGAAAGCAGATTACAGAACACTGCTAGAGAGCAAGAAAGGAGGTGAAAGAAGACAATTTTAGAGATTAAAAAATTTGCTGGGCTGTTGAAGCCCCCTCAGTACGGGGTGGCCCTGACACGCAGGGTCGTAGCCCACGTCTGAAATGATCAAAACTGTGTCAATGGGGCGTAAAGAACCCTGCATTTAAACATAATGTCTGTCTATTTCAGGCTGCTCGCACTTCCCTCAACTGTAAAGGATATGGACAGACATGAGTTATCGCTGTCTATTTCACGATTCGTTGACTCTCCTCCGCTCGTGTTACCAGCTTCACTTTCTTTACTCACATGTTGCCTTTTTCTGAACAGTCGTGGCCGCCACACTTCGCTGTCTATGAAAACTTTGCTGCAAAACTGCGCTTCCCATCCACCTCGCCATTACCCCCGCACGATGGGCAAAAACACCAGTCTCGGTATAGCCGAGTGCGCACGGCAACATCCCCCCCCCCCTCTTGCCCTTCGTTAGCCTCTGATGATTCGCTCCATGGTGACCCGACAATCTGTCTTTTAGTTTTAGTAAGCGTTTTAAGGCACTTGCAACAAAATAAGGTCATATAAGTTCCAACAATTAGAGGTGTTACAAGAGAGTAACAAAAACACACACAAAAAACGAGTGGATATAAAGGTGATAGATGTTTGATAGGAAAGAAGGAGCAAACCACACCAGAGCATCCTCCAACCACCCACTTCTCTGTCTATGAAAACTTTGCCTCTAATCGCGCTCTCCATCCACCTCGCCATTACCTCCACATGATGGGTAAAAACACTAGTCTCGGTATAGCCGAGTGCGCACGTCAACTTCCCGCCCCCCCCCCCCCCCTTGCCCTTCGCTAGCCTCTGATGATTCGCTCCATAGTGACCCGAAAATCTGTCTTTTAGTTTTAGTAAGAGTTTTAAGGCACTTGCATCACAATAAGGTCATATAAGTGCCGAAGATTAGAGATGTTACAAGAGAGCAAGAAACATAAAAAAGGAGGAGGAGAGGTAAGGACGATAGATATTTGACAGGAAAGAAGAAGCGAACCACACCAGAGCACTCGCCAACCACCAACGAAAATCTGAGTGCACGAACCAGAACATTATAATGATGAATTTTGTGACATGGTTTGAACCAAGGAGACACCAACACGGACTAACCACAACCAGCACATGGGTTAATTGAGCTCTTAGGTGGGTACGTCTTTCTACTTAAACCTAACCCAGTCTGTGAAGTTAAAGGGTTGTCGGTGATTTTAAAAAGAAAAACATATTATATGCTTTTTTCTGCCCTGAAGTCACCCATGATGTCCTTTCTCCGGGCAGACTGTGGCCACCATGTTGTCTCCGGTTAGGGCTAACCGCCCTGTGGGGAGCTCTCGTGGCCTAGAAGTTAAGGTGTTCGCCTCTCATTCAATAGGTCCCGGGTCGAATCCGGATGGCGACAGAAATGTTTTTTCTCTAAAATTCTCTCTTTTCCTGCACTCTAACAATGTTCAGTCCTGAAAAGTAGGCTTCGGCCACCAGCCAGGTAAATTTCAAATTTTTCATCATCTGAAATTATTTAATGTGTCCCGCGAGCTCATTTGACCTAATGCAGTTTCGAGCGCCGTAAAACACTTACCAAAAGAAGAAAAGAACTAACCACAACCAGAACATGGGTTAATTGTACACATAGGTGGCTACGTCTTTGTACTCAAACCTAACCCAGCCTGTGGAGTTAAAGGGGTTGCGGTGATTTCAATAAATAGAAAACCGTGCTTTTTCATCCTGTTCTTTCCCCCGGGCCGATGATTATAAATACCTGCCATCTTGTCTCGGGTAAAGGTTAACCGCCCTGTCTCCATTACACAACACACACAACTTGACTGGATAGAGTAAAAAAGTGGGTGGTTGGCGGGTGCTCTGGTGTGGTTTGCTTATTCTTTCCTATCAAACATCTATCGTCCTTATCTCCTCTTCTTCTTTTTTAATGTTTGTTACTCTCTTGTAACACCTTTAATCTTCTGGCGCTCATATGACCTTATACAGTTGCTAGCGCCGTAAAACCTCTACTAAAACTAAAGAGTAAAAAAAAAAAGGAGGGGGAGGCACAAACCATACCAACAAAGTGCTCCTGGAAAAGGAAAAAAAGACCCACAAACCACACTAACAAAATATTGTCCAAAAGAAAGAGAAGAGAAAAAACAAAACAACTATAACTAGAAACTCCCACAAACCGTAGGAACAAATCGCCCCTGTTGCAGGTGCCAATCAGAAGTAACGGTTTGCTCCCCCCTCCCCCTGCCCTCGTCGAATAAAACCCCTCGACTCTCGACACATTAATTTATCAATGTGGCGGCCAGGGGCGTGGAGAATTTCGCTAGCAGCAGAGCATGGTGGGGGAGGTGTGGCCCGGGGT
>NW_004797315.1:265663-267223 GCF_000002075.1 Aplysia californica | reverse complement strand
GTCTGGGCAGAAGCAGCTCAGCTCGGGGGAACAAGTATTGTATTCTGGGAGGGAAGACAAGTACCATGCATAAGGAGTGGGAATCATTTTGAGTAAGTATGCACAGAAGTCACTTAGAGGATGGGAACCACATGGGGAAAGGATCATCATGGCTTCATTCACTACAAGGAGCAAGAGCATCAACATGAATATAGTCCAAATCTACACCCCAACAAATGATGCTTCGGTTGAAAACAAGGATGCCTTTTACAGCCGGCTCCAGAGGGTCATCGACAAACTAAGAGATCAAGGAGAAGACAGCGTGGAACCTGGAGAAGAATCACAGAAATCGATGTACAGAAAAGTGGGAAGACATGGAATAACATCAAGAGGCTAGCCCAGGATAGAGAAAGTTGGAAGGTCTTTGTCCGTGGCCTATACCCTGGTGCAGGGTGAGAAAGACAATGATGATGATGATGATGATGGAAAAAAAACAGCCCAAAAAAGCAAAAAGTTAGACACCCCCCCTCCCACCAAACAAATAAACAAAAAAACAGCAACAAATTATGAATAAATAAACTACCCTTTATTGATCGCCGTGGGGGAAATTTGGTCGACGATGACAAACATAAAGACGCAACTTAAATACATAATTATAAATTCGTACAAAAATATACGTGAATGCATGCATGCATGCATAAATACTATTATAAACAAACAAATTATTAAAAAACCAAAAACCAAACAAGACAGACAAAAAAAAAAAAAAACCCCAACAACCTCTTGTTCTCCCAGTAGTACTGGATGAGGGGGCTGCCCAGTTTGTCACAATTCATTTGAGTATCGATGACAGTCATAATTACAGCACTTTAATTCTGTGGTTGTAACATAAGTTTTTTATTCTCTACCTTCAAATTGGCGATGTAAAGATAGTCCCTCTAAAATGTCAATTCAGCTTGTGTTGCTCAATATTTCTTCTTTTTTGTATGCAAATCAAAGCAAATTTAAATTGAACTACGTAAAATTTCAGCAATAAATGTTCTTTCGTTAAAAACAAATGAAAAATAAAATTCAATTCATACAATCAATTAATCATTCATTTACTTTTTTGGGGAGTGTCAGTGATAACTTTCATCTTGCAGAGCACAGTCGAGGCCAGTGACAAACTGGCATGCCTCCCTGGATAAGACTCGTGAGATCCCAGACCACGTATTATATCCGGTTCACAATGAAGCCCCCCTCCCCCCCCCCAAAAAAAAAGCTGGAACCTCCTTGAGCTTAATCTCTACACCAGAATTACAAAGTTCTATCTGACATTTTTTTGGCCGTTTTGAGTTACAATGACCTTAAGGTCAGAAACCAACTAATGTTCTATTCGTTCTATCAAAATCGTAAGATTATTCAGAGACGTTGTCAAGATATTCCAAGAATTACTTTCGAAAAAAGCTTGACATGATGTGCAACTCAAAATCTTTTATGTCAAATTTCCCAAAACTAGGTACTGAGCAGACAGAACTTTATAATTCTAGGGTAGCAAAATGAAGGGCAAGGTGGGGGGTGGGGGGTGTACATGAACTTTGA
>NW_004797315.1:260201-264227 GCF_000002075.1 Aplysia californica | reverse complement strand
GCGGGAGCCCTGGTCTGGTTTACTCATTCTTTCCTGTTAAACAACAATCGTTCATAAATTATATATATACGCCATGTTATCTCCATCTTTTCTTTGTTACTTTCTTGTAACATCTCTACCTTTGGTTGGTTTGGCTACCGGCCTCATAATCGTGAGGTTTTGGGTTCGTGTTTCGAGCCTTAGCTCTGTCCGAAGTTGTGTCCTTGGGAAGGGCACTTTACGCGAATTTCACATTTGGCTCGGTCATTTCGGAGACGGACGTTAAACTCGTATGTCCCGCCTCTTAAATTACCTGACAGTGTTGATAGGGGCGTTAAGCCTACACCATTTCAACGTTGTAATTTTTGGTACTTATATGACTTCAATGTATTGCAAATACCGCAAAACTCTCACTAAAATTAACTAAAACTAAGAAACCTCCTGCACGCGCCATTAAGGGTTCAATATGTTCCACTGCAAAGTGGTTAGCAAAACGTGACTTGCGTAAAGCCGGAGATGAGAGGGTCTTACAGTAGTAGTAGACTTGGACACCGTTTGCTTTTTTCGTTTTCGTTTCTTTCTTCCCCCTTTTATTCAAGTTTCCACCCCATCCCCGCTCTCATCCCAGCAGCAAGAGTGGTTTCTGTTGTTATTTTTCTTGCCTCCCCACCTGGTATTTGCTGCTGTTGTGTCCCGCAAATGGGAGGGGACAGGCGGGCACGATGGCGCTCATTGGCCGTCTGACGATCTATAGACTGGATGGGTGAGATGGCATGGTGGCAGGGGGAGAGGGGTCATCTTTTTAAAGGAAGAGATATTTTCTGTTGTTTTGGTTTTGTTTCGTTATTGGTTGGTTAGAGTTTGGTTAGCTTTTTTATATGAAGCAGGTTTGTGGAGGATAAAGATATGATAAAAAAAATAAAAAAAAGCATTTGTTTAGTGCACATCCTCGCTCAACATCAAGCTCTCTATGCGCTTAACACGCTATACTTTCACGACAGAAAACCTGATAGCATTCTGAGACTTCCCTAGGGAGCATACAGTGCAATCAGGACTCATACAGATGCTAAAGCACTAACAAACAGACAAAAGTTGTCCCTGTTTAAGCCGGGTACCCATTCTCACCTGGCTGAAGTGCCCGCTAGAGAATCGAACTCTTGTCTTTTACGTACGGCCGGCTGTGAAACGGCTACCTGCACGCCAAAGAGACTGACCTGTGTGAGTGAGAAGTTTATGAAAAGAGCACAAGGACCGGGTAGACATCTTAAAAAATCGCTCCGAATATCAGCTACTCTGACGTGGGCTTGTCAAACGCCTTTTTTATTCACAGTAGTTTGGAAAAGAAGGCATTTTGTTGGCGTAACCATGAAAGAAAAGGCGTTCTTGCGAGATTTAAATTTGTAGTCACAGATTCACTTTGATTTTTTTTCCACACAAGTAGCGTATTTAATCAGTCTATCGATTTGACAAATACAAAAAAAAAGGACTCCCAAATGAAAAGGACGTTTCGTCAGCTTTCATTTTCTTGTCTAAAAGTCTAAAAAACGTGGACAAACGAGAGAGAGAGAGAGAGAGAGAGAGAGAGAGAGAGAGAGAGAGAGAGAGAGAGAGAGAGAGAGAGAGAGAGAGAGAGAGAGAGAGAGAGAGAGAGAGAGAGAGAGAGAGAGAGAGAGAGAGAGAGAGAGAGAGAGAGAACCAGAAGCTACAGCGATGTTCCGTGCACAACCTATGGCCCTGACGCAAGGACCTTACTTACAACAAACTATAACTTGCTAGCTGGGTACCCCGTTCGAGGAACGGACTAAAATAAAATCGATCGTCAAGTCATTGTGGATCAGTGCGTACTGATTGTGAACAGAAGACTCTCTTGTTTACAATGGTGCCTTTGAAGACGATCTTTCCCTAGATTAAATCTAAACGAAGCTAACGAAAAACCGAAATTCAAACTGCAGTGACTTAAAAGTGTGCTGGCTTTAAGTGATTCTGAACCACAGCTATTCTTTTTAAATTTGAAAGTTACGTAGTTCTAAAGCTTTAGGCGGCTAAAGTGACGAACTTTCACAAATGTATTACAACTAGCTTGGTACCCCTTCGATGAACGGGCTGAAAAGATTGAATTGTCAAGTCTTTGTGGAAGCAGCCCGCACTGCTTTTGAACGGAATCCTCACTCTAAACGAAACTAATGAAAAAACTGAAAATTAAACTACTGTGTCTTCAGACTCCTCAATAAAACTGTGCATCCTTTAAGTGATTCTGAACCACAGTTATTTTTTTCAAATTCGAAAGTTAAGTGATTAGTAAGTTTTAAGCGACCTAAGTGACGAGCTTTCACAAATATATATATATATATATATATTTATATATATATATATATATATATATATATATATAAATCTCTATATATATCTATATATATATATCTGTGTGTATATAACTATAACCTCCTTGCACCAGCAACACTCACTGGCAGAAAAGACGAGCGGCATAGGGTAGTTCACGGTACCACGTTACGTCAGAACGCGTTATCCGGGCGCTCCATTAGCCCATCAAACATCACAGGCGGCTCTCATGGTCTAGAGGTAAGGTGTTCGCCTCTCATTCAATAGGTCCTGGGTTCGAATCGGGAGAAAATTTTGTTTTCTAAAATTTTCTCCTTTCACATCCTTTCCTGATTTCTAACAATGTTGAGTCGTCTGCTTTCGTCTTCACTTCCTGCCCCCACCCCCTCACCACTTTTGCCAACTCCTCTGAACTCCTAACTCTTTCTCCAGCCTTTTTACTGCTTCTCCTTGGCTTCTTCTTACTGCTGTCTTTCAGCCACACCCCTGAGCTTATGGTTGGTAAGATCTGCACCTAGCCTTCTCGGACAAGAGCGAAAAATCTCCGGAGTCAGATCACGTGTGCAAGTTGCGCACGTTAAAGATCCTTAGTGGTCCAAAATCGATAGACTTCGGCCGCCACCAGAGCAAAATTAAAAATTTCCTACCAACTGAAAATGTTTGGTGTGTCCCGCGCACTCATAACTAATAATGACCTGATTATGGAGTTGAGAGCGCGTAAAACACACAAAAAAGCAAAAGCGAAAACAAAAATACCACGACATCACTCACTGGTAGCAAAGCGGTATTTGCTGGTAGTAGGAGCGGCGGAGTCCTTGTTTACGGTACCACGTTACGCCAGAACACGTTATCCAGGCGATATATTAGCCCATCAGACATTACAAGCGGCCGTGGGTCAGTGCAACAGCGGGGCGGGAGAGAGAGAGATGTTGTTGTGCGCTGTCATGTCATTGCCAAGGTCAACTGATAGCTTTGGGCAGCTGGCTCACCTAGGAGAGTTGAGGGGGTGTCACACGTTCTGTTCAAACGGATACTTGTTTGTCCCACCACCTTATACCCTCCCCCAGCCACCTCACCCAACTCCTTTCCCCCACATCCTCACTCACCCCCCAAAAAACAAACAAACAAACAAAACAAAACCCTTTCTCACACCCTCCTTCTTCCCTTTCCATCCCCCTTCCCTTTCTCTTCCACCCACCCCAAATCCTCTGCCTCATTCACCCCCCCCCCACAACACTTTCTCCCACCCTCCTTCTTCCCTTTCCATCACCCTTCCCATTCTTTTCCACCCCCCCCTCCCCAATCATATTATCCCACCGCCGCCCCCCACCTTTTTTTCCCCATCCTCCCAAACTCTCTTTCTTCATCTACCGCCCCCCCCCCCTTTCCCTTTTTGCAATAAAAGAAAATACTACTTGAAACAAGCTTAGTTAAAAACTAAACTACTTTTCAAAATACAGAAAGAAACAGAGTCACCCGCTAGTGGTTTCGTTAATTTTAGTACCCTGGTCCCGAACTTGATATTGTGTTTACAATAATAAGGAGCTCTCAATAAGTTTATAGACCATAATTTTATCACTCGGTGCAAGTAGACGGTCCAGAAGCTGGATGCACTACATTCTGCCTTTTTTAAAAATTGGAGGCCGAACGGGCTTTGGTTTTTTTGTGGTAATTACCAAAACAAAATAGACCTCTGAGACTATGCTG
>NW_004797315.1:249897-259711 GCF_000002075.1 Aplysia californica | reverse complement strand
ACACACACACACACACACACACACACAAATCTCCAAGGCACACCTGGCTGAGCTTACAGACACGGTTTTTGCCACGACATGCGCAAGACGCTGATGTTCTCACACAATTCTCCAAAACTTGTTTGATAACCCAACACAAAAATCTCCTCACTCACAGAGGAGACGAGCTGGCTCATGAATATTGTCTGAACCCCTCATAATCATTTCCTCCCAATAATGAGCCTGCGCTTCTTTGCAAATTTGTCTTTATTCTTTTCGGAAATGAGAGGTGCAGTTATTTGCATGTCTGGGGAAAGCTGTAAAGCTGTGTGAAAATTCCTAGACATCATACAGCCAGAGAGGACGGTGTGAAAAAACAACAGAATTATTTGCCAATTACGACAGAAAATGACGGACTGAAATCAAGAAGTCGTGAAACAGCAGCAGAGGGTGACAGCTATCGTGTTGTTTATCCCGCAATTGCATCAAGACCTGGGAGTTCAGATCCCAGACGGATGATTTGTGACTTAAGCAGCGCAGCAGACGCCGGAGGCCCGAGACAACACCGCCATGCCGCTGCAGTGTAATGAGTGCGCGGGTATTGAGGACAGTTGATCGTGGCCCAGAGAGCTTGCAACACTCCTTTGTTCACATGTAAATAGCGTGTCAACTGACAACAATGTACACCATTGTTGATGACCAGAGCTAGCAGAAGACCGGCCTCTCTCTGTACCGTTGTATAGAAGTTAAGCGCATCGCCGTCGCAAATAGGAGACCCATGGATGTTGAATAGAAGAGTCAGATTTAGGATACGTGACATGTACAGCTCTAATTTAGACAACGACGATTTATATTAGCAACCAGACAAAAAGTGTCGACAAAACCCTCTAAATAATAGTAATAAGAAGTTTAAACAATTTATTTGGAAGGAAACCCGTCATCTTTACCATCCCAGCCTCGACTCACAAAGACCCGGCCCAGCATAAAGTCTGACGTCACTAGGACAGTTTACGTTCCCAGCATTACCCACAAACCACTGTGCCGACATGACGGGTGGTCTCCCCAGGTACTTCCTGTCTGAAGCACGGACAACTACGACAGAAAATGACGAGCTGGAATAACAAGTGGTGAAACATCAATCTGAAGGTGACAGTTATTGTGTTGTGTATCTACAACAAAAGTGGGCATAGCCCCTATCTATAGGAGAAATTTGGTTTCATTGGTGTGTATATTTATTTGGTTTAAGCGAAAACTCTCCTTGTCTTTTAAAGAAACTGAACAAGGGGAAAAACTTTACCTTCATTTTCTCAAAAGAGCATTTTTCGGGATAGCTCCCTTGTGCTTAAAAGCGACCACTTGGACAATGATGATTTATATTACATGTATTAGCAACCAGACAGATTCTTGACACCCCCCCCCCCCTAAAAAGCCTCTAAAAATAGTAAGAAGAAGAAAAAAGTATCTTCTGCATTCAAGTCCAGCATCTTTACCACCCCAGCCTCGACTCACAAAGACCCGGCCCAGCATAGAGTCTGACGTCACTAGGACAGTTTACGTTCCCAGCATTACCCACAAACCACTGCGCCGGCATGACGGGGGACTCCCCAGGTACTTCCTGTCTGTAGCATGGCGTACATCACGTGAGACACACTTAGCTTGATACGGCCCAGGGACGTGCTGGGAACAACAGCCTGCCCTAAGTGATATCTATGTGTTTTTAACCAAAACCAACTGGGTGTGGAAGTGTCTATTGTTTGGACGCTCCGGAAGACGAAGCTTTTTCGTTTCTTTCTTTTTCTTTTTTTCCGTTACTTTTTTTCGTTTCAGGTTTTTCGATTTTTTGTTTCGTTTCTTTTCTTGTTTCTTTTTCGGTTTTTTTTTCGTTTCTTTTTTGTTTTCTTTTTAAAGTGCTTTTTGTTTGATGTCTGAACCGTTTTATTCGTTATTTATCTGATCTATGTACTTACTCATGCAGGCAGTTGAGCCACCTCGTTCTCTGATATTCTACTTTCTCATACTGTCTCTTCTTGCGATGTTAAAAGTTTTTTCTTTGTAAGCATCTCATTTAGCAGGCGCTGATTTTACTATGGTGACTTTTGTCCATGTTTGGGCTTTGTGGCACAGTGTTGGTGTTTAGAGATGCTGTTAATGAGTTGGTGCTTTGTTTCCTCTCTGATGTTGAGATATGAAGGTAATGGTGCCAGTTTGCAAGTCCCAGCTTTGGACCCTTTTAAAAATTCTGGTTTCTATTTCTCTATCTATCAGTCTATCTTTCCGTCATGGGGGAAACACACTTCACGGGTATTTGAACGCTTCTCATCCATCCAGTGCCAGATCTGCGACAGACATCGGCGATCATGTTTCTCCATTCATTCCTTTGCTCTGATGCTCTTTAAAAAAAGTTACTTTTCCCTGATCTTTCCCTGTTACCCGTTTGTTTAGGTCCCCAAAGTAAGTTGTTTTGGGTCAACCCCTGCCTCATTGAACTCTTCTACTTGCTTGACTTTGCTATTGTGTTGTCGACTGTGATGCTATAAGGGTCTGGTGGTTTGCAGATTTTTATCGCCTCACTACGCTCGTGCTGAGAACAATAACATTCATTAATAATTAGTGGTGAGGAGGAAAACCCCCCCACCCAAAATCCCAAAACGGAAACAAAACCAAGGAAAGTCCACAAGAACAACCCTCAAACACACACACACACACACACACACACACACATACACACACATACATACATATACACACATACACACTTACACACTCATACACATACACACAAATGCACACACACAAACACACTCATACACACACACATAAACACACTCACAAAACCCAACAAAACAACACAACTAAAAGTGTCTAAGTCCCACATCCTTACTTCCGTAAGAGTCTTCATGATCCTATTATATTTTTATCTACTTACGGTTTGAAAAGTTGTGTGTTCAGGGATGTACAGTGTAGTTACAGATATTCATATCAATGTCTTCAATTGTTGAGATGCCTCTTCAGATGGTATGAATTCTTCTCTAAAATTCTTTGTAATAATTTATAATGTCTATAATATATCTCGTTTACAGCTCTCTGTTCGTGTTGTGAACTCAACATTATTCAGAGATAATAGCCAAGCGTCTAGTTTTCTAATTACCAGGGTAATTCAAGCTTCAAATAAAACGTAGATAAAGTTTCGTTTCCTCAAAAACTACACAGCACTTGTCTAGTTTAAATCACTCCTATCTATAGAGCTTGCGTTCTTCCAGCAGTCGTATTGCTGTCAAAATATTTTGCAAATCAACAAAATTATCTTAATGTAATAGAAATGAAAATGGGCAACAGGACTTCTAGATAAAGTGGCACATTATTATTTTAAACACAGTTTAATTATTCTTCAATGTTTTATGACAATTTAAGCTCATAAAAATAATAGAATTTAATAACATTTTCCTCTCTCCTTCAAATTCTTTGCTTTTTTTTCTTTTATCTTTAATTTTTTTTGCTTCTGCTTTTCATCTGGGTTTTTTAGGCGCGGAGAATGTCTTTTTGTCTCCTATGACATGTTTTATTTTATTTATTCCTTTGTGACACTTTTCTATTATGTAATTACAAAGTAAACTTGACGACACCCCCGCCAGGGCTGTGCTACTGACTGAAGTTGTCTTTAGGCCATTCCAAAAAGGGGGAATATTAACATGTTCTTATGCACAGAAGAATTAGTAAATGATGTACCAATGTCATACTCATACTGTGCTGGAACTAAATAGGGGGAATTGCTGCTTTTTCATTCCTCATTCTTACTATCGTCATTTTTTCTCTACTTCTTTTGTATGTTTGTCACTCTCTTGTGAACTGCTATTTCCAGGGTGCCTTGATAGTCAAAGCAGACTTTGTACTGTTGAGGCCAGAGAGGTAAGCAGAGTAAGCCTGATTCCCCGTTTGGACTTCTCTGTTGACATCCACCCTTCGGCGCTCACTTAACTTTATGCAGTTGCAGCGCCGTAAAACCTCACTGAAACTATAAAAACAACAACCCAAACAACTTAACGAAAACCCGGACAATGATGAATATTTCGAGTTCATCTCCATCAATAACACAACAAGCTCCTAAGGCAATGAGTGTGTGTGTTATGTGTGGACAGGATTGCCGGGCCTGTAATGAGCTGGAGTGTAAGCACCTAACTGCGCTTGAAACTTGTCTCTCTGATAGAGATCTATAGATAGGATCAAGGGTTTACAGAGTGAAGTTTCGTGTTCTATTGAATTTTACAGCTGTGTAAAGGGGTTGTTAGCGGACTTTAGTTAGTTGTTGTTTATTTTTCCTTTTAAAAAGTTTTTTTCCCCGGGGGGGGGGGGGGGGGGGGGTTAGAAGTGGGGGGGGGGGGGGGGGGGGAGGAGGGTTAGAAGTATTTGCTGAGATTGCAATCTGATTCTCTAAAGCAAAATTTTGGGTTTGATTGCCGTCTGTTCATCCAATCTTGATTGTTGTTGCTTTTAATGATTTGTTTTGCAGTGCTGTATGACGTTGGAATGTTGGGCTGTTCCTATCTAAATCTCTGTTCGGAAAGTGTGTCTGCTCTAGCAGCGACACCCCTAATTTTCCACACAAATGCTGTAAAACTCTAACTGAAACTATAAGTAAACCTTTAGACAAACGCCTCTGTATCCGGCAGTAGAAACCGCAATGCGAGTGACCTTTTACACCCAACATACTGAACAGTTTGGCTTTTTGGTTTTAGTAAAAGTTTTACAGCACTTGCAATACCATAAGGTCATATAAGTGCCGAAGATTAGAGGTGTTTCAAGAGAGTAACAAACACAAAAAAGGAGGGGAGATAAAGACGATAGATTTTTTATAGGATAGAAGGAGCAAACTACATCCGAGCACCTGCAAACCACCCACATCCGTTTGGCCTTAAACAAGAGTTGGGCATGTTGTGCACACAAACCAATGACGCTAAATGTATTTGGATAAAGCCGGAGACCTATGGGGAAATCGATATTGTTTTATGGTAGGTTTATGGTACCGGTGTCAGGGTGAGAGGGGGGGGGGGGGGTGGTACGTGACTACCACAGCTACGGCTTTTTGTTCTTTTGAGCAGTTTTGTGTCAACATTCACACCCGTTCTCTCTCCCCCTCTCTCTCTCTCTCTTTCTCTCTCTCTCTCTCTCTCTCTCTCTCTCTCTCTCTCTCTCTTTCTCTCTGCCTCTCTCTCTGTCTCTTTGTCTCTCACTCTCTCTTTTCCTCTTTCTCTTTGTCTCTCTCTCTCTGTTTCTCTCTCTCTCTCTCTGTGTGTCTCTCTTTCCCTTCTTGCTCTCTCTATATATCTGCCCCTTCTCTCTCTTTCTCTCTTTCTCTTTCTCTCTTTCTCCCCCCCACCCCCCTCTCTCTCTATCTCTCTCTCTCTCTATCTCTCTCTCTCTCTCTCTCTCTCTCTCTCTCTCTCACACACTTCTCAAATGTTTGAGAGAAGATTGATTGCCTGCACCCATTCTCTAACCCCATTAGCTGCCTTAAGAAGTCGTCATAACATACTAGGGACTAATTGCCCCTAGCGGTTGATGTTTTGTTCTAACCACCCCCCCCAACCCCCACCACCAACTTGGTTTTATTTTTCGGTTAGTACTATGGTCATAATGAAATAGTCAGTTACCTCCTCGCTCTCATTGTTTGAATGTTTGTTTGGCTCAAAGTCACGGCGATATGGATACGTTATAGATTTCTCTGGTGGCTGAAACAAGGGGAATTTCCGGGTGTTTTAGCAAAGCTTAGCGTTTTTCTTTGGTACAAGACTTCCAAAATAGCACTCCTTTAACAAAATTTTATTCCCATGTGGGGGTAAATAATTAATTAATTAATTTATCGAGGATCTTCACCTTTCTTCTGCGACGTCGTGTCCCTCTCAGCCCTGATTGGCCCTCTTCTCTTGTGCCGTTATGACACGCATTTTCATAAACACAAACTGTTTTTATCCCTGTAAGATATTTGGGAGTGGTTGGCAGGCGCTCTGGTGGGGTTTACTCCGTTTTATTTTTATCAAACATGTATTGTTCTTCTCTCCTCCTTCATTTCTCATGTTACTCTATAAAAACACGAGCCTTCACAACCAAGAGACAGACTCCCACACACTCAGCACAATAAAAGAAAAGTGTGTGCGGGGCACAGCGAAAACAAGTTTGCTCCGAGGAGTGGTCAGGCGTGTCTCAAACCAGCTCCTCATGGAGACAATTAGCAGGAAGATCCTGAGGTGGACGCTGGAAAGGAGAGATGAGCAGCTATGGACATGTGCCGCCTGCTATGATTCTAACTCTGGATCCAAGTTAATCCAAGTAACAGTGTCATGTAATCTTCAGCACGTATAATAATATGATATAATTGTGTTGCAAGTACAGTATAATTCTTCATAAAACTTTTAAAAGATATTTATTAAGGTGCAATTTTTGCTATTTATTCCCCAGAATGGTTTACGGACACACTGCCGCGACAATGCTGACCCAAGAGCGGTGACCACAAGGGACCAGAAGACACATCTGCGGTGAGAAATTCTAGAAAGTACCACTACACCTCCCTCCCCCCTCTCTCTCTCCTACCTCCTGGACCAGCTCAGGGCGTGATCGGAACATCGTGGACTCACTCTCGCAACATTCCCGTCTGTGACGTAAGCTCCTATCTGGGACGCCGTGAGTGGGTGCTGCTCTGTTGATGCCGCTGTTTCTGCTCACAGTTAGGTGCTGTACACCTTTGCTTTGTTGCACTCCTCTTTCGAAGTCTTCAGGAGAAAAAAAGAAGGAAATTACCGAGAACATGAAGACTCGTGTCCTTGTTTCATGTGTATGAGGTGCAAACAGATAAACCTTTTCAGTCACGTTTTTATTTTCTCTTCTCCAAATTGCTGACATAACTCTGTGCTAGTGGAGAGTGGATGCAACATTCGTTGTATGTGTGTGTTTTTTCTTGTGAAGTCGTGATACGTTCTTGGTGTTGCTGAGAAATCTGGACGGCGTGTCAAACTTGAGGCAAATGGAACCCAAACTCGATCTTTTTCGCGAGTAAAATTACACGTCTACTGCACATGCGCTGTCTCAGATCTCAAGCTGTGACGACGTTGATAGTTCACCTACTAAAGGATCTCATTTTGTGGTTTGAATTGGCTACTTCCTCAGCTCGGGATGGATACCACGTCACGGATATCGCTGCTGCTCTGGATTTTCTTATTCTCAAGGATCTCGGCAGAGGAAACAGAAAACACGTAAGTTGACCGTTAATACCTGGCGCAACTACGCCTTTCTATGATGCAGGGTTGAAATCAAACGTTACCATATTATAGATGGTGAAAAGTAGACTAGATCTAAATCTAGTTGGTGTTGTTTCGAAATCACCAGATGTCAAACTGTAGTGGTTGTACATCAGACCCACATCCCTTGATATAGCTACTGTATTCTTTCGTCAGTCAAACTGACAGATCTGATCCGATTCAGCAGTTCTTTGATTTTGTTCTAATGGTGTTGATAGGGGCGTTACACATATGTCATTTTTCATTTTGATATCGTTCTTTATTACGTCAATTTAGTATAAATCGCCCAGAATTACAGCAAGTTCAGTAAAGCTTTAAACTTAATATCAAACAAACAACAGGAACAACAACAAAAACCGATGACAACAGCAACATTCTAACAGCACTGCTTTGAGCTGTTCAATACCTCCAGCACCAAAGTCCACCCATTATATCCCCGACATATTATTATTTCCCCAACAATATCAACTAACATATTATTACTATTATGTTCCAACTTTTACTATAATAGTATTTCTTATCGTATCTTCTGCCTGCTCCAACAGTATTGCTTTATGTACATGTATCTGTCGCAGTGAGAGAAAAAAAGAGAGGTCATCTGTGTTCGTTTTACGGTGTGCCCACTACGGATGGGATCGGCCAATCGAGCTGATCGCCCGACTCGATCGCCTCAAAAACAAGCGTGTTTGTTTTCAGTTTCAGGCGATCGAGTTGGGCGATCGGCCCGATCCAGCTGTAGTGGGCACCCCGTATTACGCTTTTCTCCGTTGATCCTCTAGTGTCAATGAGTCTGTGACGTAGTTCACTCTATGACATACTTCACTCTGTGTGACGTAATTCACTCTGTGTGACGTAGTTCACTCTGTGTGACGTATGTAGTTCACTCTGTGTGACGTATGCAGTTCACTCTATGATGTAATCAACAGTATTTAAAGATGCTGGATTTCGAATACCTACTCGAATACCAAAATGACACCACACATTCCCAAACGCTCCTATTCCCAGGGTCCCTTTTCTCCCACTCCTCTCCACCCCTCCCTCCCACACATACACACCCAATGGCGGGTTTCCTTGCACCCAGCTTCGGGCGAACTTTCAACACGAGCCGACGACAAAACGGCATCAATATGACGTACATCCGGCCATTATTTTGTGCTTCAGCTTTCGCCTTCAGCTTACCTGTTGCGGAAACAAACCAAAAAATAATATACCCAGAGGTAAAGTGGCCATGCGAGAACTCGTTAACTCGCGAAGCTGCAATTACCCCATGTTTTGTTTTACGCCACTTGATTACCCATCTCCGAAGACACTTGGAATTTTGCCGAGTGCTGATTTATCTCTCCACCCCCCCCCCCAAACGCCAAAAAATCAACAACCACCTTCAAACCCCCTTGTCCTCTCCTTTCATGCCGCGTTTTCAATTTATGTCTTGCATAACATGGAATGTTTTGAAGATTGTACTCCCCCCCCCCACAAACATCCCCGCCCAAAGTCCTAAAGGGTCTAAATGGGGTCTATGCGTAAAAATACGACATACTATTACTAATAGTTCACCAAGAACTGCAGCAAAGACACTGGGAGGAGTTTCAACATCACTAAAGGCAGATTATGTCAAGTAAAAGAAACAACAACATAAGAGACTTCTTGATTGAAACGAACTCATTTTTGAAAACTTTCTCCAACTGTTCTACCAAAGAGTAAAATGATACTAAAATGTCACGTACTTGTATCATGATTCTTATCTTAAAAAATATGTGTCGCTGAAGCAAAATGGAACCATTTTTTCTTTATTTTCGGCTTTCAAAATATAAAGACTTACAGTGCTTCGCTCTAAATACATGCACACTGATTCTCTAAAAGCTTATATTTATTCACCAAAGTTTACATGTCTACGGCTTATTTTCTAAATATGAAGTAAAGTTGTTTACCTGGTCGGATTCTCTTCAGCAACGTTGAGAAGTTGTCGAAGTGAGACTCACCAAGCCACCACAGATGTTGCACAGTTGGGAGGTTCGATCTATAAAATATAATATTATATGAACCCCCTGATCATAACAACAAATAACTCGGATCCTAAGCCTACGGTTTGTCCCAGCTGTATCTCGCTATGCCTCCAGTACGGACTACTTCTTTTTCCCCCACTCGTCTGTCTGTCTGTCTGTCTGTCTGTCTGTCTGTCTGTCTGTCTGTCTGTCTGTCTGTTTCCGTGCACCAAATGACCATCAGCGAGTCAATGTGCCTCAAATAAATCAAACAAACCTATGCCTAACTACAGAGTTAAATGCAACAACAATCCGTTACTGTTTAAATGCCCCTTAAGATGACGGAGGTCGTATGAGTCATAAAAACATTGCTGGTGTAATCGTAGAGATGATTACAGGACTCAGCGATAAGCTCGGGATAAGAGCATACCTCGTAACGTTTTACAAACACCAGTAGCTGTCAGTCACCTGCTACAGACGAGTGCACACGTAGGCATGGGCCGACAAAGTGGGACAATAGATATTTTTCAGGTGAATATTCTGAAACAATGGCCAGGCTAACCA
>NW_004797315.1:247847-249536 GCF_000002075.1 Aplysia californica | reverse complement strand
CAACAACAACAACAACAACAACAGCAATGAAAACAAGAACATGTTAAGACAAAAAAGAAACTGACCGAAAGTAGCAGCAGACCTCACAAGTCGTGTAGGTCAGGGCAGAGCGAGAAGAATACTTCTCTCTCTCTTTCTCTCTTTCTCTCTCCCTCTCTCTCTCTCTCTCTCTCTCTCTCTCTCTCTCTCTCTTGTTGAGGATGTGATACGCCTGATCAACGCATAGACTTGTTAATGTCCTTCAATTAGCCCCGAAAGCATAAACTTGAAAGGTCGCACGACGAAGCGGAATCAGGCGCTCGTCAATTTTTGGACAGTTGGGGTTATTGATATCATCTTCACACTTGTTCATTTGTCTTGCTTTCGGTAAAAAAAAACACCCCACAACAACCTATCTATCGTGAACAGAAATCAAGATAGCTGCAATTGAAGGAGGTGTGGTTGCCTGGTTTGAGTGATAAGATTATCCAGAAAATGACCATCAAGCTTTGGTGACCTAAAAAGCTTGAGAATCTTTGGGAATTGCAAATTTACATTTCATTAGTGTGTGCCTTTGATCAACGTTTTTTCAGTAAAATCTACACTTAAATATTTTTTGAAATGGATATAAAAGATGGTGAGCCAAAAAAAAGACATTTTTGAAAAAAAAAAGCCTCACAATGTCCTTAATTTGGTTCCAAAAAGTCAAGTGGTGCACTACATGGCGAGCCGAGATTACATCAGAGTGCACAGTCTATTATATCAGAGTGCACAGTCTATGGGTTTGCGTCAGAGAATTTAGCAGGCTTATCAACCCCTCCACCCCTTTTTCACCCTCCACGGGGACTCCCCATCCTTAAACAAACTCTGCTTGTGAGTGGTTGGCGGGCGCTCTGGTGTTGTTTGCTTCTTCTTTCCTATCAAACTTCTATCCTCCTTATCTCTCTTCCGTCTTTTTTGTTTGTTCATGTTATCTCTTGTAACACATCTATTCTTCGGCACTAATATGACCTTATAGTGCTGCAAGTACCGTAAAACTCTTACTACAACTAAAAACCCTGCTTCTCTCTATCCTTCTTTCTCTCTGTCTCTCTGCCTCTCTATCATTGCTCTGTCTCTCTGTCAATGTATTCACCCATTTATCGTGGTGGTAAAACTCTTCACTACCCACTCATGCAGTATACTAACTCAAAGCGACATAAATCCTGCATTATCTGACATGTTAATGCTACATCGAGTCACTCCAGATACTGTTATTCAAAATCAGCCCAAAAAATTAGCTTTGTGAAATAATTGTGCGATCAGAGGAACATGCACGTTTCCTCTTGTATTAGGGTAGCTTCAGCATTTCTGGAATTGACAGCTTGCACTAAAAGAATTAATTCCATCTTTTTGGAGAACAAACATCCATTGTTCCCTCAAATAAAAACTTCAGTCAGAAGTAAAAACCATAGGCTTCTGATCTGTAACAAAGAAAGATATAGAAGGTCATTTTTACCATCATCCATCAAAATTCTTCCATCTTAACCATCTTGTATAAGTATTCATGACCTTAGAGCATGCATCAGAATACCATATTCTAGCTGAAGATTATTACTGTTTATATTGCTGCTCATTTAAATTATGCTTGTGATTGCAAGCCTGCGGGTGTGTGCATGTGTGTGTGTGTGTGTGTGTGTGAGTGTGTGTGTGTGTGTGTGTGTGTGTGTG
>NW_004797315.1:241853-246214 GCF_000002075.1 Aplysia californica | reverse complement strand
AACCCCCCCCCAACCAATAACAATAACAACAACAACAAAAAGTCATTAAAAAAAACCCGATTGCTGCTAACACACAGTGACGACAAAGAACTAGAGAACTAGTTCACCAACACCGATGACGTAATAATCTTCTTTTCCCCCACCTCTCCTACGTCTGCAGGAACTCTTCTGTCATGTAAGGAGATTTCTTTACCCTCGGAAGTGCTCTTTTTGTTGTGGGGGTTACAAAGAGAACCGATAAATTGTCACTTTTGACTTGAAGGGTCGTGTGTGGACGTCAGGCTACGACTCGGAGACATTCTGATTGGCTTACAAGTGAGAGGGAGATCACATCGGAAACCATTACAGAACTAAATGGCGAGACGAGTCACCTTCTGGAAGAACAATGGGGTGGAAGAAAGGGGGTAGGGGTGGGCCGGAGGTGGGGGGGAGGTTAGACCCTTTGGAATTTAGATCAATCCTGTATTAAAATGTTTCATTGATCATTGTATTGGTCGCTTTAGCACGAACGCGAACGCACTCGGGCACACACACACACACACACACACACACACACACATACACACATACACACATGCACACATATGCACACGTAAATAAAGATGGAGAGAGAAAATGAGAGAGAGAGAGAGAGAGAGAGAGAGAGAGAGAGAGAGAGAGAGAGAGAGAGAGAAGAGGGTGGCGGTGGGTGTATTGAAATACACTGAAAATATAACAATGTTTGAACCGAAACAATGCGCACGCATGCAGTTAAATGGATTAGTCTCACGACGCCGTGGAATCAGGCGCTCGTCAATTTTTGGGTATATGTAGTCAAAGCTTGTTTATTTGTCATGCTTTTGACGAAAAAAGTACGCATATGTCTTGAGTAGAAGTCGATATATATGCGGTTGAAGGAGATAGATCTGGGTGTCGCATGGTGTCAGAGGTAAAATTAGCGAGAAAAAGGCCAAGAAAGTTTGGCGACTGCCAAAACTTGAGAGTACTTGGGAACTGCAAATATACATTTTTAAAGTGCCTTTCACCAACGTTTTTCAGTAAAATCCTTAAAGCCTTCTTAAATGGACCTAATAGGTGTTGAAAAAAAATAAGAAAACAACCACAACCCCCCCCTCCCCAATTAAACAAAACAAAAGAAAAGTGATTAACATTGCCTAAAGGGCTAACGGGAAATAAAGATTGCGATTGTCATGGTCAAACAAGTTTTTCTTTAAAATGTCGATTCCATTATTTTGACGAGCGCCTGATTTCACCACGATGCCACACACATTATGTTTGCTGCACCAAAAACTCGGTGAAATAGGCAGGCAGAGAGGGAACCCTATTTACACAACCGCAGTCATTTTTAGATCACCAGCTCCCAGGAGAGTTTGAGCTGCACGGTTTCGAAAACTCTCACGAGACACTCCATATCATATCCAAATTATTTTGACCGATCTCCGACCCCGGGTTTTCCCGAAGGCGGTATTTGATTACGCGGGTGTGACGTAATAAAGGGGGAGTGGCCGGATATAGCGCTAGAACTACAAGCCAAAAGACTGATCTTGTGTGCAAATGTTTTCTTTCTTTGTGAGTGTTTTACAGTGCTCGCAACTGCATTAGGTCGTATGAGCTTGAGGGGTACATTTAACATATATTTCAATTTGTAGGAAATTTTGAATTTTGCCCGGATGGCGGCCGAATCCTACTCTTATCGATTTTAGACCATTAAGGGATTTTTAATATGCGCAATTTGCACACGGGACCTCCAAGATTTTTGCCCTTGTTCGGGAAGGCTAGGTGTAGATCTTTCCTACCAGAAGATCAGGGTTGTGGCTAAAAGACAGCAGTAAGAAGGAGCCAAGGAGTAGCAGTAGAAAGGCTGCAGAAAGAGTCAGGAGCCCAGAGGAGGGGGCAAAGGAGTTGAGGGGGTGGGGGCAGAAACATTTCCGTCACTATCCGATTCGATCTCTGCACCTTTGAATGAGAGGCCAACACCTTAACCTCCAGGCAACATACATGTCGAGGCCTGTATTGTAATATACTGACAACTCTGACGTACTGTTGGTTCACTTTGGAGCGCACAAATTAAATTAGATCAATTTGATCCAATTCGTTAATTTAGAATTACAACTTTCTATCTTCTCAGTACCCCCACTCTCTCTCCCTTGCCCTTTTAAACTCCCAGTGGAGCATAGGCCATCAATAACATTTGTCCAGTGAAGCCTGTCCTGTGCATCCTTTTCTAGCTGTTTCCAAGACGTCCCCGCCGTTTCCATTTCCGCATGTACAGCTTGCCTCCATGTCATCTTTGGTCTTCCTTTCTTACGTTTTCCTTGGGGATTCCACGTCAAAGCTTGTTGCTCAGTACCTATTTTTGAGAAAATATGACAACATGTCAAGCTTTTTCGAATGTAATTCTTTGAATATCTCAATAACGAGTCCTAGTAATAACTATACAATTTTGATATTGCAAATAGAACATAATTTAAATAATCTGGTTTCTGCCTACATGATCATACTAACTCAAAACGTCAAAAAAAAAAAAGTCAGACAGAACTTTGTAATTCTAAGGAAGCGAAATGAACGGCTATAGGGAAGCGGTACAGACTTAACTATAAGGAGACTGACGTTTTGTCCTGTATTAATTTGGCGAAGGCGTAATGGGGCGGCCCAAGGTGGGCGCGTCTCTCAATGAGGTCTTTATAGAAAGTGGCTGGTTTATGTATTCAGAAGGGGGGGGGGGGGGGGGGCTTTCGGGGCCTATAAGTTAAGGTGTTCGCCTTTTACGGAAAGGTCCCGGGTTCGAATCTGGGTAGAAACGGAAAAAAATTATTCTCTAAAATGTTCTCCTTTCTCCTTCTTTCCTTTTCTCTTGCAATATTCTGTCGTCTGCTTTCCTCTCCACTTTCTGCCCCCACCCCCTCACCTCCTCTGCACCCTCAATTGGGCCCCTGACTTTTTCTGCAGCCTTTCTACTGCTACTCCTTGGCTCCTTCTTACTGCTGTCTTTCAGCCCCACCCCTGATCTTCTGGTAGGAAAGATGGACAAGGGCGAACAATCTCGGAGGCCCATGTGCAAGTTGCACACGTTAAAAATCCCTTGGTTATCCAAAATCAATAAGAGTAGGATTCGGCCTCCACCCTGGAAAGATTCAAAATTTCCTACCAATTGAAAATGTTTGGTGTGTCCCGCACGCTCATTTGACCTTATGCAGTTGCAGGGGCCGTAAACACAAAAAAGGAAACACATCTAATCTCCTATGTTGCTGGCAGAGCCTTAGGCCGGTCCCAGGGTGACTCTGTAGGTCTGACCTGTAGCTCGCCTGGTGCACGTCGCCTGTGTCTCAGCGAGCACGAGGCACACTCGCTGCCTCTCAGCACAGCCGCACTGTGTGTTGACGTGTGTAGGCGTGCAACTGACGGGTCTGCCTTGCTATATTTAGGTACTGTGTAATCCAAGACCAATTATACCAAGACGGGACAACTGTTCTTTACGTCATGTGCCAAGTGCAGCCCCCCCTACACACACACACACACACACACACACACACAAACACACTTGCAGCTGCTCCGGGCGATAGTTTACATTGGTAATGCAAGGCTAGATCTAGATCTAGAATCTAGAGAAGCACACCTAGATCTAGGCCTAGGCCTAGGCCGACAACAACAGTCGAAACTAGGTCAACTTCTCGATTCGAAGTTTCAAAGTATGATAAAGTGCATTTCTGGGTGATTTTGTGGCCAGGTGTTGATGCTAGCATCAATATTTAATAGCAAAGCACCTAATAATACTTATTTCTTGTTGATTTTGATGATATGTAAAGAGTTCCAGTCGAAAATAAACACGAAGCGAGGCAACACATGTCCGCCATTTTTACAACACTGTTGAATAGCACGTCTGACGCATCGTGCAGCTCAGCTGACAAAAAACAGACGACGCAGCGACGCTGCTTAAGCACACGATAATGAATACATTCATTTGCACGGTGCGAGCCAGGCGAGCTACAGGTTAGACCCACAGAACCACTCTGGGACCGACCTTATACCCAGTACCCATTGGGGGATCGGTTCTCTAGTCTAATACAAACGATCGCCCGACTCGCGGCCTTGACAACAAACTCGTCTGTTTTAAAGGGTCACCATCGGAGCATCGGCTTTATTCGGTTTGTGCCACGATAGTCACTTTTCGCCCCCAATCTGGCTAGCCCCGCCCAACTCCAAACGGAACCGATTCGAACCGATCGTGCCAATGGGCACTGGAATTAACGAAACAGCCGCGTGTGACGTACATAGAAACAACACAGCGGGCTCTAGATCCTTCGTCTTTCGTCCTCATAGAGACAGACAGACAGACAGACACGCACACTTACACACATACA
>NW_004797315.1:232253-236898 GCF_000002075.1 Aplysia californica | reverse complement strand
CACACACACATACACACACACACACACACACACACACAGACACACTCAGAGGCACACATACACACAGACACACAACTGGGATTACTTGGGATCGTTAAAACACCGGACCCCGTAAAGCTCGTGTAACTTTCCGCCTTGCAGACACACACACATACGCACACACACACATACACACACACATGCACACACACACATGCACACACCTACACTCATACACACATACACACACATAGGCACACACACACACACACGCATACATGCACACACACACATACACACACATACATGCACACACATACTCAGACACTTACACATATACATGCACACACACATACATGCACACACACACATACGTGCACACACACATACGCACACATGCACACACATACATGCACACTCACACACATGCACACACATGCACACACACATGCACACACACACACATGCACACACATACACACATACATGCACACACACATACACACATACACACACATGCACACACACACATACACACATACATGCACGCACACATGCACACACACATACACACACACACACACACACACACACATGCACACACACACAACCTAACGAAACGAGAGCTGCGTGCCATCTCGCAGTACAGACTCCAGTATCCAACTCTTGGAGAGATTTTGTCACATCTGTGAAGGCTGCTGGAAAATCTTTCCCTCCCGCCCAAAATCATCTCGGTAACCGGTAAATGCCCGAGTCCGGCAGACTTTCAGTTTCATTTTGCACTAACCAACATTTCAGTGACTGGAAATCACTGAGGTTTTATTTTCTGATTTGCGTCATAATCGAGGAGTGGGGTCTAAAACAGCACACAGCTGGAACGATGAAGAAAAAAAGACGAAGAGAGTAGACATCTCCCCCCAAACAAACAACATCAACAACAACAACAACAAACAAAACCATCCCCCAACAAACAACAACAACAAACAAACAAACAAACAAACAAATAAACCCAAAAACAAAAACAAGAAAGAAAACCGCCCAACCACCAACTGCACCCCAGTTTTCACCCCGACCTCCAAGGGTGAAGAAAAAGTAAGATGTTCTGCTATAAGTTCCAGCGAGCGATCTGAGATAGGAGCAGGCCCTGACATTTCCAGAGCCACTCTTGTCTTAAGGCCATTCCCAAAGGGGGATATTAACATGTTCTTATGTACAGTAGAATTGTAAATGGGCTGATTCATCAATGCCATGCTCATACTGTGCAGGAACAACATAGGGGGAACTGCTGCTTTTTCTTTTCTCTTCCTTACTATCGTCATTTTGCCTCTATTTTTTTTTCGCATGTTTGTCACTCTCTTGTGAACGGTTATTTCCGGGGTGCCTTGATAGTTGATAGTCGAAGCAGACTTTATGCTGTTGAGGCAAGGAGCTTAGAACTTACTTTTAATCTCTTTATGTTGAGGCTAGAGAGGTGAGCAGAGTAAGCCTGATTTTTCATTAAAATTTGGACTTCTCGGTTGACATCCACCCCTTTGCGCTCATTTGACCGTATGCAGCTGTGAGCGCCGTAAAACATTAACCCCCCCCCCAAACAACAACAACAACAACAACAAATAGGGGGCTGGCCCTGACATTTTCAGAGACAGACAGTCTAGTGATGTGAGTGACGCACGTGTGCTGTGTTGAGTCTCAGACCAGAGAGTCCCTGAGGCGTATGGTGGTGGAGGAACAGGTGAGGGGAGGCGGGCCAGCTGTCTGACACAGAGGTCTCATGGTTCACGCCCTGAGCTCAGATCTGTACATGGGGGTTACTCGCAGCTAATTACTTCTTAATTCTGATTGTAAGTGCTTAGCTCCTTTCTTTCTTTCTTTCTTTCTTTCTTTCTTTCTTTCTTTCTTTCTTTCTTTCTTTCTGTCTTTCTTTCTTTCTTTCTGTCTTTCTGTCTTTCTGTCTTTCTTTCTTTCTTTCTTTCTTTCTTTCTTTCTTTCTTCTTTCTTTCTTTCTTTCTTTCTTTCTTTCTTTCTTTCTTTCCCTCTTTCTTTCTTTCTTTCTCTCTTTTTCTCTCTTTTTCTCTTTCTCTCTCTCTCACTCACACACGCACACACACATACACACACACACACACACACACACACTCACACACACTTTCTCTATCTTTCTCTCTATGTATCTTCTCTCTCTCTCTCTCTCTCTCTCTCTCTCTCTCTCTCTCTCTCTCTCTCTCTCTCTCGTATGACCACTTGCAGCGGGACGGGTCTTTCAACAATAGGAAGAATTGTGTCCCCCCCCCCCCCTTAAGTTCGGAGTTTTGGCCCGATCCACAGTGTGCACGTTTTGAAACCCAGTTTTCGTTCAGAGCCAACAACGGCACCCATGACAGTTCTGTCGTCTTAAGACAACACAAGTATTGTTTTTTTTTATAGGAGAAAAACCCCTTTTCATGGCATGTCTTTCTATCTTGGTTCCATAGCAGAACAGTCAAAATCAAGGAAGTTTTAGGTTTTTGAAAATATGCATTGCGACCTAATTTAATATCGATTTTATTGTTACGACAAAAGTAAGTTTAATCAATTACTCCATAACTGTTTATTATTGCATACCTCAGCAAACCAGACAAAAGTTAGACTGTGCAGTGAATATTGACATAAAATATTCAGATCGATCAAATTTTAGTTAAGTTGAAACACACACACAAGTTAGTTTTGCCTCCCTGGTAAAATTTCTTTTTTGGTACACAAGGATACGTTTTCTATCACAAAACCGGAGAGTTCATGGTCTTGAAATTCAAGTCTAGGAATGATAGAGAAATTGCTGTAATAATGCCAGTGTTTCTTTAAATTAGTGGCGTGTTCCCTAAATTTAAATCTGATGAAATACTTTTTCTTTTCTTTTTTCTTCTCTCTCTCCCCCCTCTCTCTCTCTCTCTCTCTCTCTCTCTCTCTCTCTCTCTCTCTCTCTCTCTCTCTTTCTCTCTCTCTGTCTGTCTGTCTGTCCCCCTCTCTTTCGCTGTTTCTCTCTCTTCTTTTTTAATTGTCGGGAGGGGACTTGGAAGGAGGGGAGTGGGGTGGCATTAATTGGGGTCTGGACTTTGTAGCAGCGTCTGCTGCGTCTAACAGCTGACGGAGTCATGACGTAAAACTTGCCGGGATCCCTGGAGGTACAAGGGAACGCGCGTGCATTGTGCACAGGTGAGCACTGACGCTTTGGTGGAAAACGTAGTATCTTACTGAATCACATTTTGTCGCAATATTGAAATTAAAAAAGACACCACTTTTAACAACTTATAAAATTGGTGAAATGGTCTTGGTTTAATGCCCCCATCAAGACTATTATTAACAACTAATAACTGTATTATAATTGTACAGTTTCAATATTGTTAATCTATTCGTTGAATAAAAGATCAAGGGGAAGACTGCGCGGAATCTGAGGAAGAATCACAGAAATTGATGTACAGAAAAGTGGGAAGACATAGAATAACATCAAAAGGCTAGCCCAGGATAGAAAAACGGTAGGAAGTGTTTATTCGAGGCCTATACCCTGATGCTCGGTAAGAAAGGCAACAGTAATGATTTTTAAAAATACAGACTGAAATATTGATAGGAAACCAATACGGATGTAGAAAAAAATGTGGGCATTTTCATTTAGAATATTTTTCTAGAAATGTGGGTTTGACCCAGACTTAACAATAATAATATACAGTTGAAACTACTCTATTTTCCACCAGTATTAGGCAATCACCAGTACAAACGGCCAGTTCTCATTTCCCTTTCGTGTGTCTTCTTCACAATTATGACAGGGTGTATAACGTCAAGCTGTGTAAGAAGGATGGCCGTCTTAACCCTATCCTTACGCTATCCTTACGTCGTGTTTTACTATTGTATCCATACGATGTGGAGAACTCTGTAGCATCACTTTCCAAAGAGCAAATCACTCGTTTCAAAATGATTTTTTTGGGAAATACTGAAAGTTTCAAAGAGATCTTCGTACTAGAAGTATTCTAAAATGTGAAGAATACAACCCCGGGGGTACAAAATGACCCCAGGGCGTACGGATAGCGTTAAACACTATATTGCATCTACAAGGTTTTCCCCTCAAAGCGACAGCTGCAGGTGCCAGGGAGGGTGGCAGGGTGCGGCCTGGGTTCGACGGGAACCCGCCGGGAGTGTTCTGTCAGGGTGTGTGGCTGTGTGGTTCGGGTTCAATGCACAGGCTTGTTGGTGCATAGAAGAGAGGTGGATAGAAAAGTGGGCCATTTGATTGAGGGTTTTCTCTCTCTCTCTGTCTCTGTCTTTGTCTCTCTGTCTCTGTCTCTCTCTGTCTCTCTCTGTCTCTCTCTCTCTCTCTCTCTCTCTCTCGTTGTATCTTTGTGTGTGTATGTGTGTGTGTGTGTGTGTATGTGTGTGGGTATGTGGGTATGAGGGTAATTGTGCGTTTGTGTCTCTGTGTGTGTGCGCGCGTGTGTTTGAGTGTGTGTGTGTCAGTATGTTGTGTGTGCGTGTATGTGTGTGTGTGTGTGTGTGTGTGTGTGTGTGTGTGTGTGTGTGTTATACGTGTGAGTGTGAAAGACAAAGACAAAGAGAGAAAACGATAGAAAGCGAAAGAAAGAGAAAGAAAGAAAGAACGAAAGAGAGAGAAAGAGAAAGAAAGAAGAGAGAGAGAGAGATA
>NW_004797315.1:229535-232072 GCF_000002075.1 Aplysia californica | reverse complement strand
ACGCTTACGGAAAGATATAAACAGAACAGCTACTATAGAGATGTATAATTCACCACAAACACACACACACAGATGATAAATCCATCTATTCTAGACGGGCACTGTGAAACCTCTGACAGCAAACTACCACCACTACTAACAACAACCATCAAAACTTCGACCATTGTAAGTGCGGGTGTATCATTTACCTTGTTCCAAATCACCACGCATCAGACTACAAACGACGACAACAACATCAACAACAACAACAGCAACAACAAGAACAACTACAACAACAACAAGAAAAAACAACCACAACCACTAGTTCCGTCAATGTTAGCATCATTTACCCTGTTCCAAATCACCACACATGAGACTATCACCGCCACCACTACCACCACCACGACCACCGCCACCAACAACAACAATAACAAACACAATCACCACCACCACCAACACGAACAACAACCACTAGTTCCGCCTATGTTAGCGCATCATTTACCTTGTTCCAAATCACCACACACCAGCTCAGGGCACCTACAGCTGTATGTACATCATCTGGGAAAACAGTGTTGGTGCCAAAGCCCCCATGTTGTGACTATTAAGCCAGTTTCAAGCGGAACTAGTCAGCGGTCTATTTGCTGTTTTTCTTATGGTTTCAATTAAACAAGTAGGTCAGAGAGGAAGTGAAGACTTCCTTATCTGTTCTCACGTTTAAAGGTATACGAGAGAGAGAGAGAGAGAGAGAGAGAGAGAGAGAGAGAGAGAGAGAGAGAGAGAGAGAGAGAGAGAGAGAGAGAGAGAGAGAGAGAGGGGGGGGCTCTCGTGGTCTAGAGGTTACGGTGTTCGCCTCTCATTCAATTGGTCCTGGGTTCGAACCAAATTTTCTCCTTTCACATCCTTTCCTGATCTCTAATCATCCTCTGTCGTCTGCTTCATCTCCACTTTCTGTCCCCTCCCCTTTGACCCTTCTCGTGGCTCCTGACTCATTCTGCAGCGTTTCTACTGCTATTCCTTAGCTTCTCCTTACTGCTATCTTTCAGCCACATCCTTGATCTTATGGCAGATAAGATCTAACAACTAGCGCTCTCGGATAAGGGCGAAAAGTCTCGGAGGTCCCGTGTGCAAGTTGCTCACGTTAAAGATCCCTTGTTGGTTCTAAAATCGATAAGAGTAGGCTTTGGCAGCCACCCGGGCAAAATATAAAATTCCTTCTAAACTGAACATGTTTACTGTGTCGCGCACTCTCATCCCTTATGCAGTTGTGAGGGCCGTAAAACACTTACCATAAGAAAAGAAAGAAAAGGTATCCCAGTACTCGACTCCACTCGAGCACTCGAATATGTATTCACTCGAGTACTCCCTCGAACAATTTTGTATACTAGATTAGGTATATTTGGGTTTGATCTTTGCCCCACACAATACAATATTATTATCAATATCGAAAGGCCCATAAAATATGGGGTAAAGATTAAACATTTTTTAGAGGGGAGGGGTGGGGGTGCTTCAAGAGTATGGTCTGTCAGACTCCCATCCAAAAATAGAAATATCTGTGCCATATTGGGTTCAGGGGGTTGAAATAGACCACCTGGAATGGCCCAAGCTCCTGAAGCATGTATATTTATTTTTCCTATATAATACTACTCTCATTAAAATTCAATATGAAAAGAGAGGTAAAGCTGATGAAATGTACCTATCACATCGGCTGCATCATTCGTCCAAATGAACTAAACTGTGTCAATGGATGCGTAAACACCGCGCCTACAAGACAAACAAAAAACAAGTTGAAAGAAAAGAGAACCATCCTAGTACAGCCTCTTTCGGATGAAGCACTTTAGAAGTGCAATTGCAGACTGAAAAAATGTGATTTTCTAAGAAGGTGTTTATGTATCATATCCGGTCGGTATTCTATTTCTAAACGCTCTGTTGTTTTTACTTCCGTTCGATATTTCTCTTTGCTGACTTTTTGCAAAAGTGTGTGTGTGTGTGTGTGTGTGTGTGTGTGTGTGTGTGTGTGTGTGTGTGTGTGTGTGTGTCTGTGCGTCTTTCTCTCTCTCTCTCTCTCTCTCTCCCTCACTCTCCGTTTCTCTTTCTCTTTCTCTCCCCCCCTCTCTCTCTCTCTCTCTCTGTGCGCGTGTGTGTGTTTGTGTGTTTGTGTGTGTGTGTAAACAAGAGGAAGGGATGGCTATTATATTATGAGCGGAAATGATTCACGTTGTACAGGGAGTGACGTAGCCAATGTACCACTTTTTCAGGGGAGTGTCACACACCTGTTTCAAATTCTTCCTAGTCCACAAAAATGGGGTTCTTTCTGCTTCAAAAAAGACATGTCCGTTTTTAAAGACTTCCGTCATTTCACAATTCTACTTGCTCACTCAGGTCATGTCAGTGCGATGTGCTGTGAGTTGAAGCGACACATCCACACAAGCAGACTCACACATACAGACAGACATACACACACACACACACACACACACACACACACACACACACACACACACAGAGAAATACACACTCACAGTAACACACACTCATACACGCACATATACACACACACT
>NW_004797315.1:223765-226505 GCF_000002075.1 Aplysia californica | reverse complement strand
CACCTTCCCAAGTCTCAGGTAAGCCAGCCCACTCTACAAAGCTATAAGATCGCCACATAAAGCTCACCTTCCCTGCCCGCCTGTCTGTCTGTCTGTCTGTCTGCCCGCCTGTCCGTCTGTCTATCTACCAGTCAGTCTGCCTGTCTGTCTGTCTGTCTGTCTATCTGTCTCTTGAAACACCTGTAATCTTCGGTACTTGTATGATCTTATTGTGTTGAAAGTGTCGTAAGACTTCCTAAAACTAAAAAACAAACGCCTACCGGGGTATCTACAGCTCCACAAGGCACGAGACAACACACATGCTATGTTCCATGAACACTCTTGTTTTCTGATCTGTGTATGATGGTTTGAAATGGGCAGCATGCAATGATATTATGACCTTTGGCCTTTGGCCTTTTGTCTACAGCTGATTGGGCCTACAGTCGGACCTTCTCTGACGGTCACTGTGTGGCCTCATGGTTAGACTACCGGACTCGTAATCGTGACGTTGCGGGTTCGGGGGTTCGAGCTGCTGGCCCGACGTTGTGTCTTTGGGAAAGGCACTTTACTCGAAGTTCTCTCACTTCACCCAGTTGGGAATGGATCCCCGGCCATAGACAGCGAATGACCTTGTATGTTAGTGCTTTAGCGCCCATAAATGGCAGCTAGCTCTGCATTGCTTCGCAGGAAGTTGAGTTTGTTTCAGAATGCTCTTAGATCTGCTGGGGTAATATTGTAAAGCGTATAGAGCTTGCTATTGACCGGTGATTTGCGCTATACAAATGCTATCTATCATTATTATAAGACAATCACCTGCACAAACGGCCACTTCCTTCATCCCCCCCCCGGCCTTTCCGTTGTTTCTCCTCGACAATGGTTGGCCGTCTTAGACAGTTTCCTGCAGCATGTGTCACTTTCAAGGACAAGCGGGCTAAACCAGATTTCGGAGGTATCCAGAAATCTTGACCTGCATCAAAAGTGGGCGTTGCCCTTCTTATAGAAGAAATTTGGTTCCATTGGTGTGTATATTTGTTTGATTGTAGAGAAGACTCTCCTTGTATTTTAAAGGAACTTGACAAGGGTCCAAAAACTTTACCTGCGATTATCTCAAAACAGTATTTTCAGGATATCCCCCGTGTGCTTAAAAGCGACCATATACACATCAGATTTTTGGTGTCTGATCACCTGCAGATGACAGCCAAAGTTACTGCACAGCTATAAACCCTTGTACACATTTCAGAAATTGGAATTGGCCTTTACAATTTTAATAATATTTATGTCATGGAATTGACCAGTTTCGTATTTTGCTGTAGTTGTTTAAAGACTCTGTCGAGGAATCATCCAGTTTTCAATCACTGAACTTCTTCAATGGCTATCGTGGAATCTCCCAGTTCCCAGCTTGCCCCTTACCACAAACATCAAGTACTAAAATCGCCATTTCTCAAATTTAATTACATCTCGGTGGAACGATCTACACGATTACATAAGACCACGCCCACTCCCCCCCCCCCCAAAGAAAAAAACGACCCTCCCCCAAGTTATTCTGAATCCAAGCTTCGCCAAATCGGAATTATCTATTTACCATTCAATTTACCATACAGAAATTACCAAATCGCTCCCACAAAACCACTCAGTTCAGGAATCGCGTGGATGTAATAACAGTCCAATAATTTATCTCGGACTTTTAATCCCCTAGTTCTGAGATTCCGTGCATCAGATGCACTAAGCTGCTGAGTCAGCTTCTTGTAATTTCAACAACTCTAGTTTGTCTATCGAGCACAGCTCAGGTAGGTTAAAGCTTTCTCGTTTCCTGTCTGCCATACTCGTCTTTGAGTAGCGGCTATCTTGCTCCATTAACTTTGAGTTTCACGACCCACTAAACTTGATAGTTTCGACAGGTTGCTACGGTAATGACCTAAGACACTCACAGAAAGACGCGAAACGGTGAGACAGTGAAGGTGGTGCGGAGTCTGTTGTGTGCGTCTTGTGTCTTCAGCGAGGTAGAGTCTCAAGCTGGTGTCTTTAGCTAGCTTGTTTCTGTTTAGTTTAGTAAGAGATTTACGGCGCTCGCAACTGCATAAGGTCATATGAGTGCGCGAAGAACCAGTTGATTGCATTCACAACAGTCCACAGCACGGCTTGGATTTGTTGAATGATCAGGTTACATTTTACGGTGAAACTTTCAGTCTTAAAAATAATTTACATTACAATAAAATAACAGTATTTACATCTTCGTGTAAAAACCAATGGCCTTTATGGAGAGTGGAGGTAATGTCGGTTTCTTTGAATTTATTCTTTTGACGAACGCCTGGTTTCACCAAAAAGTCATACACCTATCTCTTGGAGGATGTGCCACCATGTGACTTTTTTTTTTTTGGTACCGTAAGTGTTTTTTGACGCTCGCAACTGTATAAGGTCATATGGGCGCGCGGGACACATTAAACATTATCAGTTCGTTGGAAATTTTGAATTTAGCCCCAGTGGCGTGCGAAGCCTACTCCTATCGATATTAGACCACCAACGGATCTTTAACGTGCGCGACTTGCACACGGACCTCCGAGATTTTTCGCCCTTGTCCTAGAAGGCTAGGTAAGATAAGATAAGATAATATTTTATTTTCCCAGAGGGGGTAGATCTTTCTTTCGAGAAGGTCAGGGGTGTGGCTGAAAGACAGCAGTAAGAAGCAGCCAAGGAGTAGCAGTAGAAAGGCTGCAGTAAGAGTCAGGAGCTTGGAGGCGGGTGCAAAGGAGGTGAGGGGTTG
>NW_004797315.1:219333-222287 GCF_000002075.1 Aplysia californica | reverse complement strand
ACAGATAGACAGAGGGAGAGAGAGAAAGAAAAACAGAAAGAGAGAGCGAAAGGAAGGGAGAGAGCGATCGAAAGAGTGAGAGAGAGAAGGAGAGGAAGAGAGAGAGAGAGATAGAGAGAGAGAGAGAGAGCGAGAGAGAGAGAGAGAGAGAGAGAGAGAGAGAGAGGGAGAGAGAGAGGGAGAGAAAGAGGAAGAGAGAGAAAGAAAGGAGGGTAATGACCGCAAAGCAGAGGTTTTCATTCAGGAACCAGGAGCCCCTCTCTATTCTACTACAGACGAAAGAACCTCACAATAACGCCAAAGTGCCAATGATGGTTGTGCAAAAACTGAACAGCACTTAACGAGAGACATCTAACGCAATGTGTACCGGGCAAACCATTTATGCCTTTCCTTGTGAGTCTTTTACTATGCTAATACTAGTATATTATGTATAAATAATTGTGTATTATATTATATTCATTTACATTGATGTAAATACAATATACATGTACATATGTAAGTAATCATTCTGACGTCCTGAAAGCAAATAATTAAGTTTCCTAAGAATTATATCTCTTCATTTTATTCGTTTCTTCTTTCCTTTCACTCTCTGTTCCCCTGCCTACTCTTCTTGTCCTTCTACAATCTTCTAGAACGTTCCATCAGCGGAACAAGATATCCTTTTGTGTTGTTTCCTGCCCTCAAATAAAATAAACACGGAGGCTAACGACAGAGGCAGCGATACTCAGGGTTTTTTCTTCTGTCTCCACTGACCATTTTGGCGGCGCCAAGTTTGTAATAATTGTCTTACTCCAAGTTGATGTCAGTTGGCTCATCGTAATTGATTTCCCCCATACTTACTTTACTTTACTTTTTCATCTTCTGTTGCCGTTAAGCGTCGAGGGGAGATGTATTTTTGTGGTAGGCCAGCTCCGCAACTCTTTCAGTAGTGATATTATTATCATGTTTTGTCAGGGTTTCCTTGACACCCTAAATCCACCTTTTGCGTGGTCTTCCTCTTCCTTTATAGCACAAGTGCTTGGTGGTGTAGGCTCTCGAGGATGGCTGGCCGGGTGACATTGATTTCCCCCATAGACTTGTAGTAAATGTGATATCCTATACCATGAACTCTGACCTATGTCTGGTTCACAATAGGGGATGCGGAAATTGTATTTTCAAGAGAAGTTAAGAATCTTGGCATCTATTTTGATTCCAGTTTGTCAATGTCGGCTGAGGTAAATCATCTGATCAGCTGTACGTATTAAGAAATAAGAAACATTAGTAAAATACGTCATCTGATCAATACTAAGTATACTGCTTTACTAGTAACTAGCTTAATTTTTATCAAAACTCGATTATTGTAACTCCTTGTTATCAGGAATATCACTGGAGAAAGTTAAAAGACTTCAAACTATCCAAAACAATGCTGCACATTTAGTTTTATGGAAAGGAAAGCGAGACTCTACTAAACCTCTTTTACGAACTTTGCATAGGCTTCCTGTTGAGAAAAGAATTGTGTACAAGTTAGCCACCCTATGTCACAAATGTTTGAATGATAATGCAACATCATATTTATCAAATCTTTTTAGACTGTAGGGTCCAACTCGCAGTTTAAGGTCATCAGCTGACAAAAAGAAATTTGTTTTACCATTTATGAAACTTATAAAAATGGGTGAAAGGGCTTTTGAATACCAAGACCCCAAGATCTGAAATGCTTTACCGAGTACTTCAAGAGAGATCAAATCTTTTGATTCATTCAAATGTCAGCTGAAGTCGTTTCTCTTTTTTAATTAATAAGATGAATATTTGGAGTGATTTTCTTTCTGTCAGAACACAACGTTTTATGTTACTGTTGTACGTTGCACTGTATTGGAAAGCGCTCAGAGTCTGTGTGTTCTTTAATCGGGGTTGAGCGCCACATAAATGTCATAATTTATTATAAGTACATTGTATTATTGTTCACCATAGAGCTCAGAATTTGATTGACTCAGTTTGATTTTAAAAAAGGACCAAAAGGGGGTGGCGTGAAGAGATGAAGTGAGGTGCAGCCTTGACTGGACTATTGACAGTCTGTTGTCTTGTTTTGGACTATTGAGACTCTGTTGTATTGTTTTGGACTATTGGGAGTTGGACTATTGGGAGTCTGTTGTATTGTTTTGGACTATTGGGAGTCTGTTGTATTGTTTTGGACTATTGGGAGTCTGTTGTATTGTTTTGGACTATCGAGAGTCACTGTGAAGTTCCGTAATGGTGGGCACAGTCTCTGCTAAGGTGATCTTGTTAGTGTTAGCCTATTCTATCGGGCCAAGACAAGTGAAGGGAGAACATAGGTAGGTAGACAGAGCAGTAGCGGGTAGATCTATGTTGGTGTTTTCCTTAGTGGGTGGTAAGTGGAAGGTTGTTGACAAGCAGGCTATATAGACCTAAAAGATACAGTAGTCCTATTCTTTTCTGTAATGATTTACTCCGATTATTCTTTTCTAGTCTTATTAAACATAAAATTGGGGAAATTCCGACACAGGATCTCCGAATCCAAGCCGAGAGGGAACAATTTACACCAAAACCGCTTCCTGGATGATCTAAATTGTGTTGATGGGGTGTAAAAACACCGCCAATAAACTTAAAGAAAGAATAACGCTTACACAATCTACAAAATGCTGTCTGTTGGATAAGCGCATACAGGCCCGGTCTACTTTTAGCCCCAGAGTCGATCATACAGATCCGATACGTTCCCTTTTCCCTCCTCTTTTTATATTCCGTTTCCTGATTTTGATGCCCATATAATATGTTATTTACCTAAAAATGTAGTGACAATGTGAAAATTAGTATGTTTTCTAGAAAAACGAAATAGAAAAAAATGGGGAATTGTTTAGTAGGTGATGCATCATCATCATCATCATCATCATCATCATCATCATCATCATCATCATCATCATCATCATCATCATCATCATCATCATCATCATCACCATCAC
>NW_004797315.1:215579-218416 GCF_000002075.1 Aplysia californica | reverse complement strand
GGGGGGGGGGTAGCAAGTTGGTGTAGTGGTTAGGTTCTTCACCCTACACACAAGGCTTTGGTTCGATTATGAAGTCAGGACGTAACATTTTACCCTTTGAGCCGTATTTTTTTTTCTCAAATTATCAGCAGCTCCAAGCCGGTATATGAAAACGTAAATGAATTTAGTTTTAGAAAGAGTTTTACGGCACTTGCATCACAAATAGGTCATATAAATGTCGAATATTAGAGACGCCAATGGAGAGTAACAAAAACCCCCCAACAGAAACTACATTTTTATTGATCTCAGAAGGACAATTTGGTATACAAGGGCAAACATACATAAATACACAATTATAAATACACACAAATATAAATACAAGCACTTGTACATACATAAATACACAATTATAAATACACACAAATATAAATACAAACACCTATACATACATAAATACACAATTATAAATACACACAAACATAAATACAAACACCTATACATACATAAATACACAATTATAAATACACACAACATAAATACAAACACTTGTACATACATAAATACACAATATTACACCGATACAGAATAATTTCACAAACACGCCATTGCTGGTCGCTACTGTGCAGGGCCCTGAAACATACAAAAGTAAAAGAAGAAGGAGAGAAAAGGACGAAGAGAAGTTTGGTAGGAAAGAAGAAACAAACAACACCACAGCGCCCGCCAACCACCCCCCACAGAAATGTCTTTAACATCTGCCAGAAGGCGATCACTAGAACTAGTCTCCTCTGATCTACAATCACTTAGCCTCCTGCACTAGGCGACACTGGGTGCGGGGGTCAAAGCAACAGGCAAAGATGGAAGCGTCCTGTGATCGGAAAAGTGCGTATCTCTGATGTGAGTGTGAGTTAGTTGAGGTTTTTGATTATATTGAGGGAAAATAGCCCCATTAGGCTTCGGGTCGCGCCACTAAAGATGTCCAAAGAGAGTGTACTGAAAGACCAGCACAGTGTCCTTACTTCTCGGGTAGTCAGATGGAGAGAAGGGTAATGGCTTCCAATCTTGAATCTCCTTGGAAACTGCAGATTTACGTTGTTTTTTTTGTGCCATTGACCAACATTTGTTTTAGCGACAGCCACACAGAAATCGGAAATAAAAGATATAAACTCCCCCCCCCCTCCCCGAAAAACCAGTAACCACAAAACATTCAACAACAAACAAACAGACAAAACAAAACAAACCAAAACAATAAAAAATGCCAAACAGGCAGAAAAACGTCAGTTTCTTCGATTCGCTTATTATGACGAGCGCCCTAAAAATAGCGATGGGTTTAACGCCCCTATCAACATTATTATGCTATTTTTAAGTGTCGAGACTTTTGAATTTAATGTCCGTCTCCGATAAGGCCAAGCCAAATAGGGTTGAGAGCCTTGAAAACTCTACACGACGGTCCGAGCTCAAGCATGACCAGTATAGGCGAGAGCCAGATTTCACCACGATGCCGCACGATTAACGATCTACGAGGTGGTCTTTGCGGATGGGATCGGTTCGGGTCGGGTTGGGTCGGGTCAATCGCCCGACTCGACGCCTGAAAACAAGCACGTTTGTTTTTGAGTAGACGAATCGTACAATCGGCTTGTGCCACGATAGCTCATCTGCGCCCTCAATCTGGTTAGCAAACCACCCCGACCAGACCCGATCCCCGAATGGGCACCACGTATAAGAATTTAATGTCCGTCTCCGATATGGCCATGCCAAATAGGGTTGAGAGCCTTGAAAACTCCACAAAACGACACGAGTCAAAGAATGCTGAGTAGCTCTATAGACGAGCCCCTGGTTTCACCTCGACGCCGCCGCATGGTTGACTCGGTGGCGTCGGTGGTCTAGTGGTTAGGCTACCGGACTTGTAATCGTGAGGTTACGGTTTAGTGTTTTAGCGCCTATAAAAGGCTGCTTGCACTGTATGCTTCACAGGAAATTGAGTTGGTTTCAGAATGCTCTCAGATCTGCTGGGGTAATAGTATAGATTGCGAAGCGCATAGAGCTTGCTGTTGAGAGGGGATTTGCGCTATACAAATGCTATCTATTTCTGACTCTTTGTTGGAGTAGCGCACACAGACATCCGATCAGCAGCAGCAGACCAAAGCCAATTGTGCCGCCCATTTTGAATCTTTAGACACAAACCAGAAACACGAATTTGCATATTTCATAGCATGTACGGGGTTGCCTGTCTTTTAAACTTTCAGAGAAAGGAAGCAGAACGTAAATATCTAGATGGATTAAGGAAGTAATGCCTCTATTGCGCTCGTCTCCGAAGAGGAAAGTCCAGGTTCGAGCATTGGTTCGGACACGTATTCCACCCCCCCCCTGCCCACCTGTCACCCTACCGCAATATTATACCGAAGGCACAGGACGTTTCTGACTAACAATGCAATCTCCAATGTCCGGATCGGATGCTGGAACAACTGTAGTTTAGCTTATGCCACTATTTTTTTTAAAATACCCCAAAGCAACACGTTTTCAAACGTGCAAAACACACAACCTTAATGAGGGAATATTATTCTCGGCACGCTGGGATCTGGAAATGATCACGTGATGACGGATGACGTCACAAAAAGACTCAGCAGAGTGAACCAATGTGGCACGTGAAAACAAGAACGTTCTGTGGTATGTGTGTTGTCTGGAAAAGTTGAACTTTTCAAGTTTTATGTCGAGAGTAAGCTCATTTTGGCTAATGTTTCTCGGCTGAGCAAGCGATGAGATCTTTAGAAAGAATAGTGTAGTGTGTGTATGTGTGTGTGTGTGTGTGTGTGTGTGTGTGTGTGTGTGTGTGTGTGTGTGTGTGTGTGTGTGTGTGTGTG
>NW_004797315.1:213953-215064 GCF_000002075.1 Aplysia californica | reverse complement strand
CAAACATCACCCTTCAATAGAAACAAACAAGAAACTGACCAACTGGAAGTGTCGAAGTCCGCAGCGACTGTCAGACAAATTTGTATTTGGCGCTCACATGACCTTGCACAGTTGCATGCGCCGTAAAACCTTACCAAAACTAGACTAACAACTTGGTATAGAGCACTCTTTTTTTGGGGGGGGGATAAGTGTTTTCCGAGTGCACGACTGCATAAGGTCATATGAGCGCGCGGGACACATTAAACTATTTTAGTTGGCAGGAAATTTTGAATTTTGCCCGAGTGGTGGCTGAAGCCAAGGGATCTTTAATATGCGCAACTTGCATACGGGCCCTCCGAGATTTGTTTCCCTTGTCCGAGAAGGCTAGGTGTAGATCTTTCCTTCCAGAAGATCACAGGTGTAGCTGAAAGACAGCAGTAAGAAGGGGCCAAGGAGTAGCTGTAAAAAGGCTGCAGAAAGAGTCAGAAGAAAAGGGTTCGGTCGCTACCCGAATTCGAACCCAGGACCTTTGAATGAGAGGCCAACATCTTAACCTCTAGGCCACGAGAGCCCCCTATACAGTTCTGTGTGTGTTGCCAAGGAAACACCAACATCCATCCATCATGTAGACAGACCCCATGGGGACAGGGCACGGGGCAGGCTACAGGCTAAATAGACAAGGCACTTACACTTCAGCTGTTGTTTAGTTTCTGAGAGAGAGAGAGAGAGAGACAGAGAGAGAGAGAGAGAGAGAGAGAGAGAGAGAGAGAGAGAGAGAGAGAGAGAGAGAGAGAGAGAGAGACTACCAATTAGGATACTTTTAGGCAAGAGAATACTATACCTTCCTGCACTCCGTCGCGAGATGGGGAATTCTCAGAGATGCAGGAATGCGCGTGGTGTAGAATATGAATAGATTTTTATAGTTTTCTTTTGGGGTGTTTTTTGTTTTCTTTGTGTTATGGGTTTGAACTGCAGCTATTTTTGTGCTCAATGTCAGCTGTTTGAAAGAGCAGCTGTTTCCTCTTGTCTGGTGTGAAACGTTTCAAAGTCCGAATGTCTTAATTTTATTTCAGTTCTTGTGGGTGAGGGTGTCATTCATTGGCAAAACGTGAAGAGGGATTTCGAGGGGGGG
>NW_004797315.1:200495-213300 GCF_000002075.1 Aplysia californica | reverse complement strand
CACACACGATTACACACACGCACGCACACGCACACACACAGTCATACACAGATGTACACAGACACACACAGATGCACATACACACACACATACACTCACACACACGCACACACACACACACACACACACACACACACACACACACACACACACACGCACACACACATGCGCACGGGCTCAATATGTTTGGTCTGCCCAAAGAGTTAACTTCTAATGTATTATACCGAAGTTCTGATTAAAAGAAGCTAATATTATTTGAGTAATTTGAATGTTCGTAGCAGACATCTCTATTCGGTCACTCTATACTTGGAAAACACAAGGGTTAGTTGTTTCTTTCAGTAGAGGGTTTTACGGCGCTCGCAACTGCATAAGGTCATATGAGCGCCAAGGGGTGGGTGTCAACAGAGAAGTCCTTACAGGGAATCAGACTTACTCTGCTCCCCTCTCTAACTTCAACAGCACAAGGTCTGCTTCAACTATCAAGGCACCCTGGAAATAACGGGTCACAAGAGTGACAAACATACAAAAGAAGTAGAGGAAAATGACGATAGTAAGGATTAGGAAAGAAAAAGCAGCAGTTCCCTATTGTAGATCAGGCACAGTTCGTGACATTGATTAATCAGCCCATTTACAATTCTGCTGTGCTTGAACGAGAAATGTCCCCCCTTTGGGAATGGCCTAAAGACACTACAGTCAGTGGCACTGCCCCGGGGGTCTTTCTCTGTCTCCCTTTTTTCTTTCTAAAAAATCGAAAAACAATAATTGTCCAACAGGTGGAAAAATGTCGGTTTCTTCCTTTTAATTATTTTGACGAGCGCCTGATTTTCCCAGGATGACCGACATTTACTTACTCTCGTGCTCACTTGAATGTACGTATGTATGTGTGTGTGTGTGTGTGTGAGTATATGTGTGTATCATATGTGAGCGTGCTAGCGTGCGTGCGTGAATGCCTTATAGGTGTAGAATATCTTATGTGCTGCACCAATTGGCGAAATTGCGAGTCATATTATGTTTAACTGTGTGGGTGTATGGGCCAAAGGCCTTTCAGATCAATAAAATCATTTCGAATATCGTGTGCTCTGTCTGAATGAAAGTTATCATTCAAACAAGATTGTCGAAATGACATCCAAAAGTGCAGATGGTTAGAGGGTGCTACTGCTGGTAGGAGTGGTAGGTTCTACTTCTTTACTTTCCCTATTTTATTTCTGTCTGTATGTCTGTCTGTCAGTTTGTCCTACTTTTGCCGGGCCCTTAATGACAGTATTGTGTTGATATAATTCTCTTAGCTCAAACAAACAGACAAATAAAAAAACAACAACGAACAAACAAAAACACCCGAAAATGGGACACGTTACAAAAGTATGCAAGATCCCTTTTCTCAAATGTTGCTATAATTAAGACAGTATGTTTCTCCTTCTCCCTCTCTCTCTCCTTCAGAAGGCAGACTCATAAATCCTACTCAGGGCTACCCCGCCTTTTCCCAAATACCCGGTTCGAAAAATTAGGTTACCCCTTGCAGTTCTTTTCCTTCTCTTCCCCCGTGGTAATTGCTTAAATGTGTGAACATGTAGTGGGAGGGGGGGGGTAGGGGGGACTAGGTCAGGAGCAGAGGGAGGGGAGTGAAGGGGACGGGAGTGAGAGGGGGGGGGGGTGATGGGGAGGGGTAGAGGGGCGGGCCTCGAGAGTTTTAGGGGAGAGAAATGTGGGTCTGCGAAAAGCAAAATTGGTCGTTTTTAAGCACAGGGGGGGCTTTCCCGGAAAATGCTGTTTCGAGAAAAATGAAGGTAAAGTTTTTGCCCCTTGTTCAGTTTCTTTAAAAGACAAGGAGAGATTTTATCTATAACAAACAAACATATACACCAATGAAACCAAACTTTTTGTATAGGAAGGGCAATACCCACTTTTGGTGTAGATCAAGGTTTCTGGAAACCCCCCCAGACCAAATAAAGTCTGTCTTGTCCTGCTGTGTTTGGTGCGTAATGCTGTCAAGAAAGCTTTCACGCAATAATAATACATATGTGAGGCAGCGTTGTGGAATCAGGCTCTCGTCAAAATTATCAAAGTGAAGAAAATTGCATTTTTCCGTAGGTTTGTGAATTTTTATCACATTTTTTGGTTTTTGGCTCAACACCTTTCATGCCCATTAAAGAACTCATTTCTGTGTGGATTTTCCTGAAAATCGTGGATTAAAGGTACAAAAAAATGTACATTTTCAGTTACCACGAACTCTTAAGCTAAGGAAATAACTAATATCTGGCTTCCATTTTCTTACTTATAATATCTCTGAAAACAAGTGACCCCCACCTCCTTCATTCGCAAATATCAAGATAAAGTGTTTTAAAAAAAAATACTAATAAAGACAAGTGAACACGCTTTACGATGACACCATTAACTGAACATGCCCAAAACTTGACGAGAGCCTGATTCCACCACGCTGCCTCATATATGTAGCGGGACGCGGTGGAACCAGGAGCAGGTGCTCGTCAATTTTTGGGCATTCTATGTACTTATAGTATCATTTTATAGCTTGTTCATTTGTCTTGCTCTTTACGAAAAAATACTCTAAATTATCTTGAAAAGAAGTCGAGACATTTGCAATTGAAGGACGTGGGAGTCTCCTGCTTTCAGAGATAAAATTAGTGAGAAAACGGCCGCCAAAGTTACGTGATTTCTAAAGCTTGAGAGTCCTTGAAAACTGAAAATTTACCTATATTGTGCCTTAAATTAATGTTTTTAAATAAAGTCCACTCAAAAATGTGTTTTAGAATGGACATTAATGGCGTTGAGCCAAAAAAAAAGAAAAGAAAATTACAAAAAAATTGCCCATCTCCCCCCCCATAATATTTTTTAAATACCGATTTCTTTGATTTCATTATTTTGACGAGCGCCTGATTTCACCACGCTGCCTCATATAGTAAGAAAGGTCTAACCATAATAGCATTGTTCCAAGGTTCAGCCTCCAGCTTCCGAAAAGACTGCTCCAAACACTTCAAACGAATGGTACCATTGACGTATCAGCCCCCAAGTAAAACAGTTCTTGTGTAGGCGTGGACTTAACAGCAAATAGACCTCTGATAAATTAGTTCCAGACCTGACCACTTTCGACCCTGTAGCGGCTGATAAATGGCGGCTCTGGAAACAGCGGTAGCTAAAGTCAAGTATCGCTGTTTACATGGGTACACGGATCGATGCCGCGGACTTACGAGCGTTTAGATTTACGCTCCAAGTCTTTAGTGTTACAGGCTTTGTCATAACTTTCTCTTATTAACGGTAAGCCATATGGGAAAGAGTCAGATCACTTTGAAGTCAAGAAAGAGGCCGACAGAAACTGAAAGAGGTCAATAATAGTTAACCCTAAAAGCCCCGACGCGAAAAATTGTGTGCAGAAAAACCGTTGGTCATCAATTACATTACGGTAGTAAAGTTAAGAGGTACTAGACTCTCTCTCTACCCGTATGTTTCCTAACGCCACTCCGGGGAGAGATAAAGGAGAAGAAAAAGATGGTTTTTACCTTTAAGTGCTTGGTAGATTGCTTGACTGAGAACTGCTCGATAACTTGTTTAATCCCCCCTCCCTCAAATTCCAAATGATTCATTTATTTTCGTTGTTAGTAAACCTAGACTACCCGTGTATGTTTATATTTGTTTGTCTGGTGATGCGTGTATCTTTGTCCTAATCATATACCTAGGTTTACATATAGCAAGTAACTCTTTGCTTCATATTCCCCAAAACAGCAACAACAAAAAAACAACAACAAACTAAAACAAAACAAACGAACTAAACAAAAACAAAACAGAACAAACTTCCCCCGTCCCCAAAGAAAAAACCCACAAAAAACCCAACAACCCCCCCCCCCCCTCACCTAAAAAAACGAACGAAACAAACAAACAAAACAAAAACCCAAAACAATACAACCCGTGTATCGTTTGCTGTCTGTTCCCACTCAGACGATTTTTCTTCCCGTGACGTCATTCACTTTCCCGCCCTTTCCATCAGCAGACGTTGCGCTTCATTCAGGTAGAATTCTCCTTCCACTTGAGCACACTCACCTACTTAAAGAAAAAATCATTGTTAACGTCTTCTTACTATCTGTCTGGCATCTTTGGCGTTCTACTCAAACAATTATTGTTTTTCTTGTTTGTTTTTTCTTACCGTTATCAGTGAGCTCATGTAGAAACCAAGTTGCAAACTATTTAGATAGTGCATCGTCATCATCATTCGGTGCCTTGCCGACTGGCGTGGGCGATCATGGACCTCCACTTCACTCTGTCTTGCGTTGTAGCAATGGTGTCTGTTGTTCTTGCTGCTCCTAGCCATGTTGTCATCTTGTCCAGTATCTTTTTCCCTCTGTCTGCCTCTGCCTCTCTTTCCATCAAACTTGCCTATTGTTACAATATTCTCCAATGCATTGCCAGGAATGTCAAAATAAAGACAAAACAAAGAGGTAAGAATAATGATAATATCATGCTTTATCCGATATCTTACCGCCAGGAGACTCTATTCCTGTACGCTATATACACAACAATTGTGTTAACAGGGAATTCTATCCTGTTATCTGTAAACACAACTGTTGTGTTAAGAGACAAGTCTACCCGTGTTATCTGTATACACAATAATAATTAATTGTATTTACAGACAAGTCGATTCTTGTTATCCATACAATCTGCAGTTGTATCTAGAGACAGATCGGCCCATGCTAATTTGTCCAGACGATGCGTTTTGTCTACAGTTTACGCACGCCCGAGTGTCTAGTGGAATTCCCTTCTGTCTTGGGCAGGGATCTCCTGTTACTGTTAGAGTTAATCATCACCCCCTCCCACACACTCTACCCCCCCTCCTACACATACACACACACACACACCCACACACACACACACACACGCACACACATACACACACACGCACACTCTCTCTCTCTGCACCCCCCACCAACACACTCTTTTTCTCCCCCACCCCACCTACACACTCTCTTTCTACCCCTCCGCCCCACCACACACAAATACACGGTAACCCCTCCCCTACACTCTACCCCCCTCCCCACACTCTACTCTGTTATATCTGTTTTTAGAGTCTGCAAGAATGTCTCATTTATCTTGATTTCTTTACATCACCGCTTCTTGGCAGTCCTGTTGGTGTCTGTTAGCTCAGTTGGTATTACAATAGTGGACTATGAAAAGACGAGTTGTGGTTCATACGATGCATGCTACGTATCCCAAGAAACCCAGATTGAAGCAAATTACAGACGACAGCTTTTGACGAATATACGAAATTGAAAGGCAAATTTCATTGGCCACACAATGCGGAAAGAAGCATTGAAGAATATTGTAACAGCAGGCAAATTAGATGGAAAGAGAGGCAGAGGCAGACAGAGGGAAAATATACTGGAAAAGTTGACAACATGGCTGAGAACAGCAAGAACAACAGACATGGTCGCTGCAACGCAAGACAAAGTGAAGTGGAGGTCCATGATCGCTCACCGCAGTCGGCAAGGCACCGGAAGATGGTGATGATGATGATGATGATGATGATGATGATGATGATGATGATGATGATGATGGCGTAGATGGCACTGGTTTGAATCGCAGACTGGGCATTCTTGTTTTATGGAGATTTTCCAAGGGTATAAACCTATTTGGTTGTTTCCTTTGGTGACAGACGTTAAATTCAGAGGTCCAACCATTTAAATAACTGAAGTGTAGGATGGGGTGTCGACCATGTGAACTTTATTATCCACTGGCGAAATTGACTCAAGGTGAGTAAAACCCTGTTACTGCTATATATGCTGACATTGCAAAGTGTTTGTTACAAAAATACAACTCATATTAAAAAACAAAACAAACCAAATACCCCCTCCTCCCAAAAAAAACCCACAACAAAAAACCAAACCAAACCAAACCAAAAACTTACAACAAAAAATCCCCCCCCCCCAAAAAAAAAGGAAAAAAAAAGAAAAACCTCAACAACATTTTGGCAAGTCCTGTTTCCCCGACAAAGGTTCTTGTAGCAAATGTCTCTGACTTTTCGTTCCCCAACGCAATATTCATAGCGACTAAAACATAAGGAAGTAGCAGTACTTGCCTTTAATAGTGACGTTACGAGAAAGCCTTCCATTTCGACTGAATGCATGAACTCTTACAAAGATGTAGGCTATCTGTATCTTTTTATGTACTCAGCCAATTTTGTCATCCAAGTTTACAACATGGCAAACTTCCCCTCAACTCCACTCATATTTAACCTAGATTTAGTTGCATGATATAACACCAAACTGTGCAGACATGAATGATCCAAGCTGTACAGATACAATCTGATCATAGATCAAATGAGTTTGCCGAGATTTGGAAGATGTTTGTTATTACAGTAAACAACCGAGCCGTGATATGAGACTGCTGAACTGGCGCACCAAATCCTATCAGACATTTTTTGCCGTTCTGAGTTACTAAGAACATGAATAAAGAAACCAAATGTTCTACCTGCTCTATCAAAATCGTAAGATTATTCGGAGTCGTTATCAATATATTCAAAGAATTGCATTCGAGAAAGTTAGATATGTTGTGAAACTCAATAGTTTAGACTACAGATTTCCCCAAACTAGGTACTGAGCAGATAGAACTTTGTCATTCTATGGTAGTGAAATACTCGGAGTTAACTGCATACGCCATTATCTGCAAAAGTTTGCTAAAGCTGAAAGTCCCGACTGGTTTCTGAGCCATAGTGATTTCTAACGATTGAAACATTTTTGTCTTGAGAATACTTTGCTCTTTGATGTAATAGTAATAGCCATCAAATCATGGTATCGCGAGAATCCGGCCAAATTCACCCAAAATCTCATCCTGCTAGCATTCTGTTATCACAATCTGGTGTCAATAGCCCCCCCTCCGCCCTTTCCTTTCTCCCAACCCCCTTCCCTCCACCTTCCTCTAACAAAATCTTCTGTCCCCTCCCGCCCACCCCTCTTCCCCGAAGAAAATACAAAACAAAACAAAACAAAGCAAACCCCAATAGAGACTGACAGTGCCCGTACTATCCCTTTTCCTATCGTCTACGTTGTTATCATCGTTCTCTCCATCTCCAGGGCGTCAGTTTCCCCCTTCCTCAAAGTGTCAGTTTTCCCCGTCATCAAAATGTTTTATCAGCACCTGTCCTCTTCACAAGATTACTTCTTTATCAGTCCGCGAGTTTCTCTCTCTCTCTCTCTCTCTCTCTCTCTCTCTCTCTCTCTCTCTCTCTCTCTCTCTCTCTCTCTCTCTCTCTATCTGTGCACCTGTAGTCGTGAGTGTATCTATTTCATCAAGATTTCTTTTAAGATCTAAAAAAAAACCTTGCCTTTAGACATACCTTACACAATTCCAGAGTACTATAAATACTAATTTTGAGGGCATTCCAGCAGAGGAAGTTTAATGAAAGGTTTACTACTGTGGCGAAAATCTGACTCCGACCTGGCACTTCCTGAAGAAGAAGAAGAAGAAGAAGAAGAAGAAGAAGAAATGATGACTGAGGAGGAAAAAAATGTTTGTTTTTTCCTGTTCCATCCATTACCAGGCTCTGAAAAGATTTGTCGTCTAAACAAAATGTACCCACTTTAGTTTTAGCCATCAAATTATCGATACAAACCGAAATTGCATCCCGTTGAATAAAATCAATTTCCAGGTAACACATTGTCATGCTTCCTGTTTACATTCCTGGGAGGTCAACTTCTGTAGGGCATGCTAAAAAAATGTTTTATTAGAGCATTTCCAAATGGAAAACAAATAAAATATATTTTTTTTGGTCCCATTTTTCTTTCTTTTTGAACATCAAGGATTTTCTATATTTAAGATAAAATGTGTACATCCTTTTTTTTCACCTGAAAGCACAGGTGGATCACCTAAGGAAGAAAACGATAACTTGATTCGATGATTTAGAAACACCTCTTTCTTGAACTTAATTAGATAAAGCTTATCGTTTTTCTAGACTGTAATGGTTTGGAGCCAGCAATTCATTGGACGTAAAAAAATAACTTGTTTGTGGGGTCATACCTGAAAGTTTTCTTGAACAAAAAAAAAATGCTTCGAAATTGTTGAAAATGCACCCACTTAAAATAGGAAAGGCTGGTGTGTGTACTGGTGGAAACTCTAGTTCCTTCTTTGCCTTTGTAGTGCTTCTTTTTTTAGGTAAGTGTTTTACGGCGCTTGCAACTGCATAGGGTCACATGAGCGTGTGAGACACACCAAACATTTTCAATTGGTAATAAACTTTGAATTTTTGCCCGTGTGGCGGCCGAAACCTACTCTTGTCGATTTTGGACCACCAAGGGATCTTTAGCGGGCGCAGTTTGCACACGGGACCTCCGAGATTTCTCGCCCTTGTCGGAGAACCTCTTGCCCATGTGAGGCGAACACCTTAACCTCTTGGCCATGTGAGGCGACCATCTTAACCTCTAGGCCACGATTCGAGAGCCCCCGTAGTGCTCCTACAATGGGCGAGCTGCACTGAACTACTTACTGTCGACTCTCTCACAAAACCTTGTCCCCCCACCTCCACAAGCCCCAACCAATTGAGACAGACAGTTCCAGTGTTCTTACTGTTTTTAAAAACGCCTATGTCGTTATCATTCTTTTCCTTATCAACAACAACAACAACAACAACAACAACAACAACAACAACAACAACAACAACAACAACAACAACAATATTAAAGAACACCTGAAACAACTGGGGGTACAATTTTCTCTCCGGGGTTTCGGAAAAAGACAGATAATATAATCTCTTCCTCCAAATTCAATTTTCTCCCTTTCTTGGCTGGAGACCCCCCCCCCCAACCAAAATAACCCCCCCAAAAAAACCCGAACCCCACCCCCCAAAAAAAACAACAACACAAAAAACCAACAAATCAAACCAAAACAAAACAAAGAAGAAACCAAGCAAAAAAACAAAACAAAACAAAACCACGCTGCGTGGGCGGGAAGAGTGAGAAAGACCAGGTAACCCCTGTGTGTTACTTCCACCTTATACTTTCTAATGAGGGCTGCTAGACCTTGGAGGTTTTGCTAGGGAAAGAAAAAACAATGGTTGCCTTATAATTATGTTTCTGTGGCTCTTTTCGTCTATGCAGATGGTCAATTTAGCTTAAGATGCTCTTAAGGTTGTCTTCATGCAGCTTCTTTCATGGCTTCTTTCTAAGTTTGAAGCGCAGTTTCTCTCGCAGTGCTTGCATGTCAGTGACGTGGATTATAATGCAGTCAACAATACATAGCGCAACTTCTTGTCAAATATTTTCAAATATTGTCTAGACCACAGAACAAAGACTCTCCAGCTTTGACACAACGGCTAGTATCAATTTGTCTTAACAGATCAATATTTTTGTACACTCAAGTTAGCTGTATTCAAGAAATTTCCTAAATAAATATTAATAACAAATGCAAATGGCCTAGGTGGTTTCTACAGATGTTAAAAGGTTTACAGATGGGGAAATATCGCTTTTAAAAGCGAGTGGGTTTTTTTTTCTAATTGCGATATTATACTGATGGAACGCTTCATTCGAGAACCTTAAGAGTAAAATAATGTGTTTACCGTAAAATTAATTTGTTGTAACAAGTTTTGCCTTTAAAAGTGTCATTGGTGAGCTGTGATGTAGGCCATATATTATTATACGTTTTCAAAATGTGTGTGAGAATCGGGAAGTGTTCACGTCTTTCTGCCACACCCCTGATCTTCTGGAAGGAAAGATCTACACCTAGCCTTCTCGGACAAGGACGAAAAATCTCGGAGGGCCCGTGTGCAAGTTGCGCACGTTAAAGATCCCTTGGTGGTCTAAAATCGATAAGAGTAGGCTTCGGCCGCCACCCGGGCAAAATTCAAAATTTCCTACCAATTGAAATTATTAGGTGTGTCCCGCGCGCTCATATGACCTTATGCAGTTGCGAGCGCCGTAAAACACTTACCAAAAAAAAAAAAAAAAGAAAGTTACTTAGGTCTCTACTAATATTTTTGATGCCTTTCTTATCAACTTGTTTATTTTTATAATGTGCTACCTTCCCAAATTGCTACCATAGCAAGTGACACCAAAATTTATCAAGGTTTCTATGGTGGTGGTGTAGAGTATCTGAAGGATGGAATGATTCAGATTAAAAGACCTAAGTTTCCTCAGAAAGTACAGCCTCGGACTTACCTTTTTAACTATATTGTTTACGTGGTTTTGGCATGTAAATTTGTTGTCGATTGTAAGACCAAGATATTTGTATGAATCCGTGATTTCAATTGTTTCTTGTTCAATTACGAGTGGTAGGATTGTTGGTTGTTCTCTTCTAAAATAAAAAATCATTTCCTTTGTTTTTGAGAGGTTCACTTTTAGAAATTTTGAATTGCACCATTCAAAAAAACATACAGACTTCTTCGAAATACTCTTTTTCATTAAGGTTTATTAATCCAATAATAGCGGAGTCATCTGCAAACTTAATTAAGCGTGCTGTTTTATACTTACTTCTATGATCGTTGGTATATTGCATACAAAACTGGTGAAAAACACAGCCCTGGGGACCGCCGGTGTTACAAAGGATTGAGTCAGAAATTATGTAAATGTATGAAGAAAAGTTTTCTAAATCCAGCTTCAAATGTTGTGGAAAATATGATAAAGATAAGACAAACTGATACAAACTGAAGTGCAAAGTATGAGTGGCATTTATTCTCTCGTCAAAGTTTAATAAAGATATATTTTTGGATAAGTTGCGCTACGAATGTTTGACTGCACTAGTGGCTCGGCTGCCACACTTTCGACCGTCGGGGGTCCGCCGTTATGTCCCTGTGTGTATGTGTGTGTGTGTGTGTGTGTTGGTGTGTGTGTGTGTGTGCGTATGTGTGTGTGTGTGTGTGTGTGTGTGTGTTGGTGTGTGTGTGTGTGTGGGTGTATGTGAGAGATAGAGACAGAGTGTGTGTTTGTGTATGTGTTCGTGTGTGTGTTTGTGTAAATGTATATTAGGTATATAATGCACTCTATGCATCCCAGGAAGTCTGCTGGGGCAATAATATAAATTGCAAAGTGCATAGAGCTTGATGTCTAGCCGGAATTTGAACTATGCAAATTATGCTGTCCATTACTATTATTATAATTATTTGTATATACCATTTAATAGTAATAACAAAACTCTCATAAAGAGTATAATAGAATCAAGCCGCTTTTCATTTTCCTGCTCTACCATAAGTATCAAAGGTGCGATGGCGGAACGGTTAGTGCGCTTGTCTCCGAGGCGGAAAGTCCCAGTTCGAGCCTCAGTCTGTTCCGACACGGATTTCTTTCGCCCCCTCCTGCCCACCCAGCAGTAATGGGTACCTGACTTCAAGTTGGGGAAGTAAAGGCGGCGTGAAAAGGAACTGGCCACCCTACAACAATATGCCGAAGGCCCAGGGAGTTGTCTCACTAACAAGGCGATCCCGAATGAGCGGATCGGATGCGGGAACAAATTTACTGTTCTACAATAGTATTGAGCGAGAGAGATACTGAAATCTATGTGATGAGAACAGTCCTTAACGGGATACGTCTAAACCATTTCCAGTGTAAAGACCTGCGAATGTAGCAAAGATCGTACATAACAAGATAGTTCACTCCTCTCTTTGAGCCAGTTAAAAAAGTGTCCTCAAAATTTGGTGGCGCCCTCTTCGAAAAAGTGCGGATTTTGCGTTTAGAGTTACCCTACTTGTGTGAAAAACATTAAAAATGAAACTAACAAACTGTGCTATGCTATTCCTAATCTTCTTCTGGAGAAACGAAAGAGAGCTTCAAAACAAAGCCTGCAGCGCTATCTGAACCAATGCGCGGACTTCCACTTCCACTGACACTTTGTTGGCTGAGTGAACTATTTTGTTGTGTACGATCCCTGGGTGTAGCAAATAGCGACTTACGGCAATCGGTCGCTTTTAAGGACAAGAGGGCCATCCTGAAAAATGCTGCTTGGAGAAAATTTAAGATAAAGTTTTTGCCCCTTGTTCAGTTTCTTTAAAAGACAGGTAGAGTTTTCTCTACAACCAAACAAAAAAGTTATACACACCAATGAAACCAAACTTCTCTTATAGGTAGGACAAAGCCTACTTTTGGTGTAGCTCAAGATTTCTGGAAAGCCCCGAAATCTGGATTAGAGAAAACCATAGTACTGAGACTGCTTTGCTCAGAATTGTCTCTGATCTACTCAATGCTGCAGATGAGCGTTTGATATCCATTTTCTCATTTTTGGACCTGTCTGCAGCATTTGATACTTTAGGCCACAACATCATGTTGAGCCGTTTGTCGGACATGTTCGGAATATCTGGCACCGTACTTGAATGGTTTCAATTTTACCTCAGTGATAGATCATACTTTGTTGTTGTTGAGGGCATGCAACCCTGTCATCAATTGCTGAAATTTGGTGTGCCCCAGGGGTCAGTACTAGGACTTGTGCTGTACACATGTACACCTTACCCCTTGGTCGTACCATCAGACACCATTCCATGCCCTACCATATGTACCCAGATGACACACAACTTTATAAGTCTGCAAAACCCAACAAAATTCAATCTCTGTTGAAAGACACCTCAAAATGTTTTGAATGTGTAAAAGCATGGATGACTGAAAATAAATTAAAATTAAATGATGCCAAAACAGAAATCATGCCATGCTCAACCAGCTCAAAGATAAATGCTCTTGATGTAAAATGTCTCACCATTGGCAAAGGTACTGTCGCTTTTTCAAACAAAGCAAAAAAATTTAGGAGTTTACTTAGACAAAGACTTGTCCATGGAGATCCAACTTAACCATCTTTGTAAAATGTCATACTTAGAAATGAGAAGAATTGCTCA
>NW_004797315.1:197138-198959 GCF_000002075.1 Aplysia californica | reverse complement strand
TATATATATATGTCTTGTCAAATTTTCCCCTGCACTAAACGGCCGTTATACTGTCTATAATATGCTTGTTTTTACTCAAACCAACAACAAACAAACAGACAAATCTACTGGTTCACAGAGCAAGTTTTGGTAGATACGGTAATACATTATGCAGGGATGTTAATTCTGAAAAAAGTAGGGAAGATATGGCTGTGTATTTACATCTGTTGTGAGAGCGTTTTATCATGTCTGTACAGACGTAGATGGAAACGTCTTTGCCATGGAGGGGTTAAAGAAAGAGGAAGGAAGGGCCATGGATAGCCAGGGAGAGGTAAGGAGAGGTAGGGAGGGGCAGAGAGAAGCAGGGAGAGGCAAGGAGAGGCAAGGAGAGATAGAGAGAGGTTGGAAGAGGCAGGGAGAGGTAGGGAGAGGCAGGCCTTTAGAAAGTTCGTTACTAATGGGTAGCACAATTGAGTCTTAGAACATTTTTGCAAACTTTCTTTAAACGATAATTAAAAAGTTCAAACAGCTTTAAGCGATCACCCAGACGTTGTTTAACTTTGTTCTTGGTGAGACAGGTGTTGTTTTCACATTAAAAACTTTAGCGAGAAATACTAAAACGTCAAATTTTCTCTAAATTTTCAAACTCCTTTACCGTTCCCCCACTACCCACAAACAGATTTATAACATCTCAGATCCGATAGATAGGTATCTGATCAGTCAGGCTACAGACAACCCAATTAATTGTGACCTCATTAGGTCTGACCCAATTACCGACAGCTAGAGAGGTAGAGCTCGGCAATGAGTCACTTGAGCAAAAACCGGATAATGATATGCTAGTGCACCTCTTCGGCAAATGATATGTCATGAACTGGTTCGGCAAATGGGTTAGAACCACTTCGATAAACGAGTTAGAACCTCTTTAACAAATGGGTGCACCCACTTCGGGTCAGGAAAGAGAGTTAAGCTTCTTTGTTGTTGTTGTTGTTGTTGTTGTTGTTGTTGTTGTTGTTGTTGTTGTTATTATTGTTTCTGTTTGCTTTAATACATATATGCACACACACATACACACACATTAACACATACACACACATAAATACACGCACAAGCATATTTAAGAAGAAAAAACCAACAACGGATAACGTTAAGGGCTTTGAACGCTGAACATCAGATCTTTTGTCTAGTGTACCTCGTTGTTTCTAATTTGTCACTTTTAAGCACAAAGCGGCTATCCAGAAAAATGCTGTTTAGAGAAAATCGAAGGAAAAGTTTTTGGATTCTTATTCAGTTTCTTTTAAAGACATGGAGAGTTTTCTCTATAACCAAACAAATATACGCACCAAAGAAACCAAACTTCTTCTATAGGTAGGGCAATGCCCACTTTTGGTGTAGGTCAAGATTTCTGGAAACCCCCGAAATCTGGGTTAGCACGTTTGTCCAAGCGACCAATTCGAAGTTCATAAACGAAAACAAGTGAACAATTTCTATTTCTTTTGTTATATTTGTCGTTGCGCTCTAGGCTTTTTAAAACAATCCCTCCCCTCGGTCAAACTTTGACCGTTACTTTTTTTGACCAGACAGAAGCTCCACCTTGTTTTGATAAATCATGACCCCTTTTGATGACCTTTGACCCTAGACGTGCGATCTTACCATAATGACCCCAGACCCTGATATTACCGCTATCTTTCTGTCCAATTTCAAAGGCCACTATCATGATAAATCATTCCATCCTTTCCTCACATCTTCTCACATGTATGTTTTACGGCCGCTCCTAAAACCTTCAGACGCCTCCGATAAAAGTTGTGCTCATTATTTTATTGACATTGCATCTTTACCTCCTCC
>NW_004797315.1:194955-196524 GCF_000002075.1 Aplysia californica | reverse complement strand
ACCCTTGTCCGAGAAGGCTAGGTGTAGATCTTTCCTACCAGAAGATCAGGGGTGTGGCTGAAAGACAGCAGTAAGAAGGAGCCAAGGGGTAGCTGTAGAAATGCTGCAGAAAGAGTCAGGAGCCCATATGAGGGGGCAGAGGAGGTGAGGGGGTAGTGGTAAAAATGGAGACGAAAGCAGAATATTGCCAGAGAGCAGGAAAAGAGGAGAAAGGAGGCCACTTTAGAGAAAAAAAATTTTTCCGTCGCTACCCGGATTCGAAGCTGGGACCTTTGAATGAGAAGGACGAACACCTAGGCCACGAGAGCCCCCAGTTCTAATCTGATATCTTATATCTTATCGGCCTGGTCAAATAGGAGCCAACTTGAAGTTAGGCGCCTCGCTGTCGGACGCAGGTCCATGAGACCCGAGTTCGATTCCCGAGAATTGGGAAAGGGGTGGAGGGTGGGGAATTTTCATTGAGTATCTCGTTCTTTCCTTTGACATGTTGTATCTCTCTCTTCCCGGGCTGGGCCTGATATGCGGGGTTGGTAGCCCGCCTCCTAAATGATCTAACCTGCGTTGATGGAAGCGTAAAAACACCACCTACATTGAAAGAACGCCAACAAAAAAACAACAACAAATAAGCTATTGAAAAAGGAGATAAGGGTGAATTTATGGACTACCGACTCAAAAACCCTTGTATTGACAGATCCCGTTTCTTACTGATAAAAAAAAACCCAACAGCAACAAACAATCGATGGACCAACATAAAACTTCATCAACGATAACTTAGTGTCCAATTTATGTCATATTTTCTCGCCAATGCTCCTGGTTTTTGCTTTCGTTGTGAATGTGAAGAATCAATGACGGAAAAAAACAAGGGGGAGGGGGGGTGTTACTGTGTCTCTTCATTATTTCTATGCATTTTTTCTTCCCTATCGCCAGTCTATCTATGTGGTTATTCTTCTGACCATGCGTTTGAGTTCCACACTTTCTTTCATTCAACTCCATTCCCTTTTTTACAAGTTGAACTACAGCAACAGGTCCCACCTCTCTCTTTCTTTCTCTCTCTCAATCTCTCTCTTTCTCTCTCTCTCTCCCCTCAATGTGTCCATAGTTCCAGTATGGTGAATGTACAAAACGCTAATGTCCCTGGATATTCTCCAACCTGTTCTCTGGAGCTGTTGTGTTGATGACGTAAGCCTATTCTCAGACCCTTTTTGTCTTGTGATGTGAACGAACAATCGACTGGAGAGAGAGAGAGAGAGAGAGAGAGAGAGAGAGAGAGAGAGAGAGAGAGAGAATGGATGTTACCCAATGTGTTGTATTGATGACGCAAGTCCTGACCGAGGCTACTGTTGGAAATGTTTTCTGCTGGTATTGTATCCACCGGCCGGCACAGATCGCTGTGTTGAAACAAAGGCGTGTTGTTATTATCTCACTTTGTGAAACCGGCAGACTAAAGAGGTGGGAGAATGAAGCCTTTTCTCAGATGTCTTTTGTCTTGAATTGTGAGCGAACGGTCGATTGGAGAGAGAAAGAGAGACAGACAGAGAGTGAGAGAGAGAGAGAGAGAGAGAGAGAGAG
>NW_004797315.1:189816-193652 GCF_000002075.1 Aplysia californica | reverse complement strand
GGGGCTTTACCCTGTTGATACAATGTACAATGAGGTCAAAACTTCGTGGCGCAAGTTATCCTTAAATAATAATATGGGGGCTCTCGTGGCCTAGAGGTTAAGGTGTTGGCCTCTCATTCAAAGGTCCCGGGTTCGAATCCGGGTGGCGACCGAAAATGTTTCTTCTCTAAAATTGTCTCCTTTCACCTCTCTTCCTGTTCTCTAGCAATATTCTGTCGCTTGCTTTCGTCTACTCTTTCCGCCCCCACCCCTCACCTCCTTTGCCCCCTCCTCTGGGCTTCTGACTCTTTCTGCAGCCTTTCTACTGCTACTCCTTGACTCCTTCTTACAGCTGTCTTTCTGCCACACTCCTGATCTTCTGGTAGGAAAGAACTATACTTAGCCTTCTCGGACAAGGGTGAAAAATCTCGATGGGCCCGTGTGCATGTTGCGAACGTTAAAGATCCCTTGGTGGTTTAAAATCGATAAGAGTAGGCTTCGGCCGCCACCCGGGCAAAATTCAAAATTTCCTACCAACTAAAAGTATTAGGTGTGTCCCGCGCGCTCATATGACCTTATGAAGTTGCGAGCGCCGTAAAAACACTTACCAAAATTAATAAATAAATAAAATGATAATAATATTATTATCTTTTCAACGGGTGAATCAATGTCACTCATGCTTTGCACAGCAGCTTCTATATTTTGTCCTCACAATTATGTGGCGTCTTTAGTTGCTCGATTGCAACGACTCCTAAAGAACTGCCGGCCCATCCACGACCAGCTCGTAGATTCCACGTTCTTTCTTTCATCTCTGTGCTAGTGATAAGCCAAGGCTAGAACCACGACGTCTGAGTCTTTGACATTGAGGTGAAATCAAGCGCTCGTCAAAAACAGGAAATCGAAGAGGCCGATATTGTTATTGTTCATATTGGAAGAAAGTTATTGCTGCTCATTTATATTATGCTTGTGATTGTAAGCCTGCGTGTGTGAGCATGTTTGTATATGTGTGTGTGTATGTGTGTGTGTATGTGTGTGTGTGTATAAAACGCTTACAAACGCACACACACACACACACACACACACACACACACACACACACACACACAAAGAAAAAAGAAAAAGAAGGGTAACCTGACTAGCCCTGACTCAATACGATGAACCCTATGGGCGGTGAGCGCTGAGTATTACATGCCGTGCCTTTATTTCCGCGAACTGTTGGTGATTTAATGATAAGACGTGACGACCAGAGCAGAACCCAACAACACAGGCGCGCTCGGACATTCCAGGCGTAGGTTTATGCCCACGATCTATATGTGAGGCAGCGTGGTGGAATCAGGCTCTCGTCAAAATCATCAAAGTGAAGAAACTTGCATTTTTCCACAGGTTTGTGAATTTTAGTCACATTTTTGGTTTTTGGCTTAACACCTTTCATGCCCATTACAGAACTAATTTCTGTGTGGATTTTTCTGAAAAACTTTGATTAAAGGCACAAAACATGTAAATTTTCAATTTCCACGGACTCTTAAGCTAAGAAAATAACTAATCTTCGGCTTCCATTTTTTCTCTAATTTTACCCCTGAAAGTAGGTGACCCCCACCTCCTTCCTTCGCCAATGTCTCGACTAGTATTCAAGATAAATGGATATTTTTTCATTCTAATAAAAATAAATGAACAAGCTTTAAGATGATATTGATAACTCCACATGCCCAAAAACTGATGAGAGCCTGGTTCCACCACGCTGCCTCACATATGTAAACCACAGACGACCAATAAGTGTTGATCGCAGAAATCTTTCTGAGGGAATTTCATCAAAGTATTTTCGAAATGTTTGGAAACGAAAGCCATAAATATTTATACCTCTATCTGTTCGTCTATCTGCTCGGGTTATCTTTCGGTCCTTGTCTGATGAAACGGGATCTGGGAGGCCCCAGTCGCACAGGGTGCAGGTAACTAACATAAAGTAGACAGGTTACACACACACCAAAAAAAAAAAAAGTGAAAACATCCTAATCACATTTGTAGAACTCTTTATAGAGAGGAAATTTGGGGAGAGTAAAATTCTGGTGAATGTACTTGTCAGTTTGTTAGTGTTTGAGCGCTTAACCAGCTGCTTGCATTGTATGCTTCCGGGGAAGCCAAGAATGTTTCTGAGTATTATAATATGGTATACTGTGGTAAAAATATAGTGTAATGAGAATAGAGCTTGCTTTCGAATGGGGACATGCGCTATACAAATGCTGTTTATTATTATTATTATTATTATTGTATGTGTTGATCCCTGAGCATATTGTGAGGAATCGTACTTTGTTCTACACGTAAGGGGGAACTGCTGTTTTTTCTTTCCTCATCCTTACTGTCGTCATTTTCCTCTACATTGTACTTCTTTTGTATGTTTGTCACTCTCTTGTGAACTGCTATTAGCTTGTTGTCTTGATAGTCGAAGCAGACTTTGTGCTGTTGAGCATAGAGAGGTGAGCAGAGTAAGTCTGATTCCCTGTAAGGACTTCTCTGTTGACATCCACCTCTTGACGCTCATATGACCTTATGCGGTTGCGAGCGCCGTAAAACCTCTACTAAAACTAACTAAAAAAGTTTCCTAGATCAAGGTGCCTTTCCCCGGTGGACCGACCATCCATCACCTCCCACCCCCCTCGCCAACCACACGACCCTCTGACCTCCATTTTTTGGAAGTCAAGAAAATCTATCTTATCTTATCTAATCTTATCTTATTTTCTTTTTTATCTGATCTTATCTTCTGTCCTCTCCTTTCATCTTTTCTTCTCTCATTTCATCTCCTCTCATCTCCTCTCTCCCTCTTATCTTATCTTATCTTATCTTGTCGTATCTTATTTCATCTCCTCTCATCTCCTCTCATCCCATCTAATCTCATCTTATCGTTTCTCATCTTCTCTTCTTTCCTCTCATATCATCTCACCTCATCTCATCTTATCTCGTCTTATCTCATCTTATCTCTTCTCTGTCTGACCAGAGCGGGCGGGCCCACATCACTATTTCCGTTACGTCCAGCTCTCTCAGAAGACAAAAAAGTTTCTTAGATCTAGATACCTTTCCCCGGTGGTGGACCGACCATTCATCACCTCCCACCAACCTCGCCCACCTCGCGACCCTCTGACTGCCTTTTTTGGAAGTAAAAAAAAATATCATCTTATCTTATCTTCTTTTATCTTCTCTCATCTTCTTTTATCCTCTCTTCTTTCCTCTCAGCTCTCTCAGAAGACACAAAGTTTCCTAGGTACCTTTCCCCAGTGGACCGACCATCCATCACCTCCGTCCTCCCACCACCCTCGTCCCAAACGCGACCCTCTGACTTCTTCTCGCCTTGTCTTCAATTAGTGCACTCTCATCTCCTGCAGCAGCATGGAGACTTCAGAACCGAATAAAACATCTGAGAGAGGTGAGGGGTGAGGGGGCGGTAGGTAGGGGAGGGGTGGGATTGGACTGGGGGAGGAGGGTGGGCGGTAGCTGGGGATGGGGTGGGGTGTAGTGGGGTTGGCCCAGAGGGGGGAGAGGGGGGAGGGGGATGGGGGTAGGGGAGGGGAGATCATTTCAGTTCAGATTATTACAGATGTAACACATTATTATCTCTGTGTACCTCAGGAGAAATGGAGCACTCTGCCAGACTGAACTAATGGCATAGGGTCATGGAGCAATGAGGAACATTTCAGGATCTGAGCCACAAAAATAACAGCACAGAATAAAGACAATGCATAACAAAACAACAACAACAACAACAAAAACAACAACAATTACAACCGTAACAACAAAATTACCGGTCAGAAAATCCAAAATCAAACAGTGATAAAAGCACTTTTATGTGCGTGTGTGTGAGGGGGGGG
>NW_004797315.1:185838-187682 GCF_000002075.1 Aplysia californica | reverse complement strand
TAATATATATGTGTATATATATAATATGCATAATATGCCAACTGGTGCTTGTATTTCTGTGAATAGCACGATGGCCCGCCTTTCTAAATGTCGACCTTTCCTCTGTGGCAGAAGTATGGCGTTTTGCAGGAGTCAAGATACACATTTGTCGTATTAACTTTTTGGCAGCTTTTCCGAGACCTTATTATAAATACTGAGGAAACACGCTGACCCAAGCTCTGTTGATGCTGGTATTTAATCCTCAAAGAGCAGATTACAACCGTTATGACGAAAGAGCCTTAACCCTATCCATACGTCGTGTTTTACTATGGTATCCATACGACGTAGGGAACTCTGTGCCACCACTTTCCAAAGAGGAAATTTACTCGTTAATCCGATCCCTACGCTTTGCATAGCAGTCTGTCAAAATGATTTTTTGAGAAATACTCAAAGTTTCAAAGAGATTTTCGTACTAGAAGTATTCTAAAATGTGCAGAATACAAAAATAGATCTTTGTACTAGAAGTATTCTAAAATGTGCAGAATACAAAAATAGATTTTTGTACTGGAAGTATTTTAAAATGTGAAGAATACAACCTCGGGGATACAAAATGACCCCAGGGCGTACGGATAGAGTTAAACATGCTGATCTCAGGTAGATAGGATTCTGTTTCCTAGAGCCAGCTTGCTCTCCTCTGTCTCGCTCAGAGATTGTCAGTCTGTGCGGTTTCGCCGTCTAGATCTAGACAGTGGGAAATTTGGTAATGTTGATGGGCGGTGGGGGTTCACACGGGTAAGTGACAGATGTTATTTAATGTCCAGCTTTAAAATACGTGCACGTGTAGTGGGTGGTACACAAATATTAGCATTTTATGAAGGTAGCAAAAGTGAGTGCTAGCTATAAAAAGTTTGATATGCACTGGTCTTGTATTTTTGTTTTTTTGTCTTGTTTTGTAAGTGTTTTACGGTGCTTGCGACTGCATGAGGTCATATTATGAGCACACGAACATATTAAACATTTTCAGTTGGTAGGAAAATTTTGAATTTTGCTCGGGTGGCGGCCGAGGCCTACTCTTATCGATTTTAGACCACCAAGAGATCTTTAACGTGGACAACTTGCACACTGGACCTCCGGGATTTTTCGCCCTTGTTCGAGAAGACTTGGTGTAGATCTTTCCTATTAGAAGATCAGGGGTGCGGCTGAAAGACAGCAGTAAGAAGGAGCCAAGGAGAAGCAGTAGAAAGGCTGCAGAAAGAGTCAGGAGCCTAGAGGAGGGGGCAAAAGGTGAGGGGGTGGGGGCAGAAAGTGGAAATGAAAGCGGACGACAGAACATTGCTAGAGAGCAGGGAAGGAGGTAAAGGGATTTAAATCCGGGACCTTTGAATGAGAGGCGAACATTTGGACCTCTTGGCCACGTGAGAGACCCATGTACATTTTAGTGGGCGGTACAAAAATGTTAGCATTTTATGAGGGTGGCAAAAGTGAGCGCTGGTTATAATAAGTTTGGCAAGCACTGGTCTAGTATTTGTGGCATTTATCCAGCTATGGCTGTGATCCTGCTTAGGCTTCATCTCACTTTAGAAACAATCACATCATCATTATGCTTATTGTTGCTATCATTATAAGAGAGATAGATAGATAGATAGATAGATAGATAGATAGATAGATAGAAAGATAGATACATAGATACATAGATACATAGATAGATAGATAGATAGATAGATAGATAGATAGATAGATAGATAGATACATAGATACATAGATAGATACATAGATAGATAGAGAGTGAAAGAAAGAGGGGCTAAAGGAAACACGAGAGAGAGAGAGAGAGAGAGAGAGAGAGAGAGAGAGAGAGAGAGAGAGAG
>NW_004797315.1:180166-185254 GCF_000002075.1 Aplysia californica | reverse complement strand
TACTGTAGGCCCGCTACACAAAGTAGATAGAGGTAGCCTGTGGATCTATACTGTAGGCCCGCTACACAAAGTAAATAGAGGTAGTCTGTGGATCTATGCTGTAGGCCTGCTACACAAGAGAGAGGTAGCCTGTGGATTATACTGTAGGTCCGCTATACAAAGTAGAGAGAGAGATAACCTGTATAATTAATGAAATAACCGAGGCTTACCTTGGAAGGTGAAGCTTGTTTCTGATTTTACCTCCGATGACGTAAGGAAGTCCAGGTAATATGAGAACCGCCGGCCGCGCTTCCCGACACTGGTTACTTCACCATGCAAACGTGATACTGGTCGGAGGCGATTTTTATCTTTATTTAAGATTCATGTAACCCACAACTCAGGCATGAGTGGTAGGGACAGAATGTCCGGGGAAAACGATGCCTGTCCGACAAAGTGGAGAGAGGCAGCCTGTATATTATCTACACTGTATGTCCGTCCGCCAAAGTAGAGAGGTAGCCTGTATATCTACACTGTATGTTTGCCCGACAAAATAGAGAGGTAGCCCGTGTATTTTACACTGTATGTTTGCCCGACAAAATAGAGAGGTAGCCCGAGTATTTTACACTGTATGTCCGTCCAACAAAGTAGAGAGGTAGCCTATATAGTATCTACATTGTAGGTCCGTCCAAGTCCCGTGGAGGAAGCGCGAACCAGTGACGGAGTGACAGGCAAAGGCAATTATTTGTGACTTTCTTCCGCCTCAGGAATGTGGCTTAGTGACCGGTGAAAAGGGGGTGGGGGTGGAGGTGTGTGGTGGGTGTTGAGGGTGTATGGGGGTTTTTTCAAAGGGGGGGGAGTGGAGGATGTGTGTGACTTTCTTCTGGTCAAGGGATCGGTAAGATGCATTGTTGAAAAGGGGGTGGGGGTGGAAGTGGAGGAGGTTGCAGGGTCCTACACCAACCATATACCCCCCTCTCCCTTTCCTCTGTACGTGCGTCCGTGCCGGTGTAACAGCGACAGACACACGTGTACGAAGAACACTCGTGAGTGAGTGAGAGAGAGTGAAAGCAGAGAGAGTGAAAGAGTGAGTGAGTGAGTGAGTGAGTGAGAAAGTGAGTGATTGAAAGAGTGAGTGAGTGATGGTCACGTGGCAGGCTCACCCGATCTCACAGGCGACTACTGCTAATGATGATGGAGGAGAGGATACCATTTATGGCACGGCGCGGCGGAATCAGGCGCTCGTCAGTTTGTGGACATATTATTATTATGAACTTATTGGTATCGTCTTAAAGCTTTTCCCTTTGCCAGTCTTTTTTACGAAAACCCCCCCAAACAAACAAACCTATCTATTAAGAATAGAAGGTGAATTATTTGTGAATAAAAGAAATGTGGGTTGCCTTGTGTGAGAGATACAATGAGTTAGAAAATGGCCGTCAAAAATTGGACTCTTCCATAGCTTGAGTGTCCTTGAAAACTACAAACTTACACTTTTGTGTCTTCCATCGACGATTTTCAGTAAAATCCACGTCGGAATGAGGGTCTTCTTTTTAATGGACTTAGATGATGTCCAGTCCAAAACAAATGGAACAATGTCGGCTTCTTCCATTTCAATATCTTGACGAGCGCCGGATTTTTGCACGATGCCACACATTTAGGAGGATGGCGTCTCTCGGACAATGACTGACCGACTCCGGTTGTCACGTCTTATTAAATCACCAACAGTTCGAGGAAATAAAGGCACGGCATGTAATACCCAGCGCACACCGCACATATGGGTTCATCATATTGAGTCGGGGCGAGCCAGATTACCCTTTATGGATGGGGCAACACCTACCATTCTTGCACAATATAATAATTGGTTCGACTGGCGACCTTGAAGAAACAAACGCGTTCGATTGTGGCGTCGGCGGCTTAGTGGTTTGGCTCTCAGACTCGCAACCGTAAGGTCCTGGGTTCGAATCTCGTCAGGGGTCCGACATTATGTCCTTGGGAAAGGAACTTTGCACGAATTGTACTCTCTTCAACCAGATGGGAATGAGTACGGCTATTATAGACGGTGAAAGATCTTGTCAGTTAGTTGTTAGTTTGAAAGCTTGATCAACTGCTTGCACTGTATGTTTCCTGGGAAGCTGAGAATGTTTTTAAGTGTTCTATGGTCTGCTGGGGTAATAATATAGCGTAAAGCGCATAGAGCTTGCTGTTGAGCGGGGATATACGCTGTACAAATGCGATTTGTTATTTATTATTCATTATTATTTTGAATACCATTCTATAAGAGTAGGCTTCGGCCGCCATCCGGGCAAAATTCAAAATTCCCTACCCAACTGAAAATGTTTGGTGTGTCCCGCGCGCTCATATGACCTTATGCAGTTAAGTTGCGAGCGCCGTAAAACACTTACTAAAAAGAAAAAGGAAGAAGAAGAAGAAGACCATTATAATCGGGGACAATGTTTGAACAAGAAACCTGCAAGGACAGGCAATGTGTCCCCACATGTAGAGCAGACGACAGATTGTTTTGACAGTTATTTCTACTCATCATTTGGGCTTACAATTGGCTCCAGTGCTGTTTATTTATTTTATTTTTTGTTTGTTTGTTTGTTTGTTTTTTCAAGGGGACATTTCACACTCAGGTTTCGAGTCCGTCTCTGATATGAAAAAGAAAGGACAGTCATCATGAACAATTCTAAAAAGAGAAATTTCTTATAAACTCTTTTTTTTAAGCGTACTTCGATACATTTCTTTTAAATATTTAAGGAGGCTGGATATCCCAGCAGGAAATATTGTTGTTATCTTTTAATTAATATTTGATGTCTAAATGTGTAAAATTGTTGTTTGTATGTGTGTGTGTGTGTGTGTGTGTGTGTGTGTGTGTGTGTGTGTGTGTGTGTGTGTGTGTGTGTGTGTGTGTGTGTGTGAATGAGTGTCTGTGTGTGCAAGTATATATGTGTGTATGTGGTGTGTATATATGTGTATATAGGTGGGTATATTATGTTTGTGTGTATGTGTATGTATGCATGTATGTGTGTGCGTGCGCGTGACTCGTGCGCACGTGTGTGTGAGTTAGAAAGATAAGTACTGTGAGATAAACTGATAAATCTGGCATGCTTCCTATAGTGTAGTTTTGATGTTGTCTGACGTTGTATCGCCATATTCCCACATTCCCAGGTTTGTAGCACTTTGTTGGGCGAAGTCAATGGTGGGGCCTCCTAATTTGACTAAAATTTTGCCCTGTGGTTTCTTTCTCTCTCTGTCTCCCCGTCTGCCCGTCTCCCTGTCTCCCTGTCTTCCTGTCTCCCTGTCTCCCTGTCTCCCTGTCTCCCTGTCTCCCCGTCTCCCTATCTCCCTGTCTCTCCGTCTCCCTATCTCCTTTATCTCCCTGTCTCCCAGTCTCCCTGTCTCCCCGTCTCCCTGTCTCCCCGTTTCCCTGTCTCCCTGTCTCCCCGTCCCCCTGTCTCCCAGTCTCCCTGTATCCCCGTCTCCCTGTCTCCCCGTCCCCCTGTCTCCCCGTCTCCCTGTCTCCCTATCTCCCTGTCTCCCCGTCTCCCTGTCTTCCAGTCTCCCTGTCTCCCTGTCTCCCTATCTCCTTGTCTCCCCGTCTCCCTGTCTCCCTGTCTTACTGTCTCCCTGTCTCCCTGTCTCCCTGTCTCCTTGTCTCCCTGTCTCCCCGTCTCCCTATCTCCCTGTCTCCCCGTCTCCCTGTCTCCCTGTCTCCCTGTCTCCCCGTCTCCCTGTCTCCCTGTCTCCCCGTCTCCCTTTCTCCCTGTCTCCCTGTCTTCCTGTCTCACCGTCTCCCCACCTCCCCGTCTCCCAGTCTCCCAGTCTCCCAGTCTCCCTGTCTCCCTGTCTCCCTTTCTCCCTGTCTCCCTGTCTCCCTGTCTCCCTGTCTCCCTATCTCCCCGTCTCTCCGTCTCCCTGTCTCATTTATCTACCTGTCTCCCTATCTCCCTATCTCCCTATCTCCCTATCTCCCTATCTCCCCGTCTCCCTGTCTCCCTGTCTCATTTATCTCCCTGTCTCCCTATCTCCCTATCTCCCTGTCTCCCCGTCTCCCTGTCTCCCTGTCTCCCTGTCTCCCTATCTCCTTTATCTCCGTGCACTAAATTACCAACATTGTTGTCATGTATTTCAAAGCGCCCAAACAAGAAAACAAACGTGTTTGATTGTAGTTGTAGGCAAGTTTAGAGACGCATTCAGACACAATACTGTAAAGAGTTTGTTCAAGAAAAAAAAGAACCTTTGTTGATCAAGATCTACAAACATCCAACGATTTTACTCACACCTTGGGTTACATGTAAGCAAATTTCTTATATTGACATTCTAACTCGTTAACACAAATTATTTTCATTCTTATGCATGAATCTCTCTCCCGCGCTCGTTTTTCTTTTTTACATCCGATTATATAACGACAATTCCGCTATTCTTCACTCATCAAATAGCACCTAAAATTTTAGCCAATGAAATGATCAAATGGGATTTCTCTGTTATCTTTCCTTGGCTACATCACCCAGCAGACCTGTCCGGCACGACATGCATTTCCATAATTACAAAAATATCATCTCACGCGAAATGATGACGTTAACAAGGCGTGGCCGGCCAACATTTTTATATTTCATTGGCGAGACTTCGTTTGTAATCTTCGGACAAACACTTTTCTCCCCCTCGCTCTTCTTTTATTTTCGCTTGAAATTGCCTTTTTGTCAGAAGTTTCGTTTGCCGAGCTCGCAGAAATAACAACTCTCACTTGAATAATCACATCATTTCTTTTCGGACGGCGTTGCAGGGGTATACCAGAGGAAGATTGCGGCCCTGTTGATCTAGACTCCCCTATCAGACGAATGTTCAGATAAAAAAAAATCTTTACCCTCCCCCCCCCCACCTCATCTCGATTCTCACCCTAGTATTTCACTTTTTCCTTCCTCCCCGGCACTATCTATCTATCTATCTATCTATCTATCTATCTATCTATCTATCTATCTATCTATCTATCTATCTATCTATCTATCTATCTACCTACCTACCTATCTATCTATCTATCTATCTATCTATCTATCTATCTATCTATCTATCTATCTATCTATCTATCTATCTATCTATCTATTAAATCTATCT
>NW_004797315.1:172666-175166 GCF_000002075.1 Aplysia californica | reverse complement strand
TCTTCAGATGTCTTTTTTCTCTTCTTTTCAAATGTCTTTTTTTTCTCCTCTCATGTCTTTTTTTCTCTTCAGATGTCTTTTTTTTTCTTCTTTTCAAATGTCTTTTTTCCCCCTTCAGATGTCTTTTCTTCTTCTCTTCATCTTCAAATGCATGATCTGAAACAAACATCGGCGATCTTGATTGGCTACTTATTATTCCAATGCCCTGATGATTTTATAAGTGCCGTAATAATCGTTCTGGTCTTCTCCCTTGACATAATCTGTCCACATTCTCTGAGCGACTTTATTTATTATTTGTACTTGGGTTTCTTCTAGCTTTTTTGCTTATTTATTTATTTATTCTTTTTTTTTTCGTGTGAATAAGTCATCATAAGATAAGATTTCAGACTTCACACACAAGAATACGCTAATCGGCATTTCTATTTTACAGTAATGTCTACTTTATCATCGTCCTCATCTATGACTCCGGGTGTGTCATCTATCTCTTTAAAATACCCACCGACAATGATAAATGGTGCTATATAATATGCTCAAGGAATGACAAGATAAAATCTCGGAATAAAATAAATTCCAATTCCCAACAGCTAAAGATAAAACAGATGACTGAATCTAAACTCTGTTAAAAGACATACCGACAAAGACTTCTCCAACAATGAAATAGATGCTATCTTTGATATAAACAGACACGGAAATAGCTCCCCAAATGTTAGAGTTATTCTGATCCGCGTCAGAAAGGTATCTCTGTAAAGTCTGTCGGCCTTGTTGGAACAAGAGGTCCCAGTAGTCGCGATAGCTTTCAAAGGTCAACGTCCACCACCAGTTAGCGATGTTGAGGGCAATGGAGAGGCTTGTCGAACCAGTAGACAGAGAGATGGTAGTGGTGTGCGTGTTAAGCGTATTATATATCACAGGCAGAGACTTTCGGAGTCTGCGGTGTAACGGTTAGGCGTTTCGCCGGGGTTGCACTCAAGAAATTCGAGTTCGATTCCCGGTTGGGCAGAAATTTTAATATAAAAAATCACGGTCTTTCTGCTGGAATGTTGCGTTCCTCTTTGCCTGGGTTTATCTAACTGACATGGTCGTAAGCTCGCCTCCAGGATGATCTAAATCACGTCGATGGGGTTGTCAAAACAGCAATTTAAAATGCATCGTGTTTGGATTGTGTTTCTTGCGTGTGTTATAAGTTCACAATACGATAGATGTTTGTGATTTGTTTATTGGGTGTGTTGTTCTCAGTGGTTTAGTGGAGTGTGGTATAGAACTATTTCCAGGTAATGGCGTGTTAGGGGAGTGAGTTGAGTACCCACACACACAAACACATACTCACTTACACATATACACACTCACACACAAACAAACACACACACGTACAAACACACACACGCACACAAACACACACATACACGCACACAAACACACACACACGCACACACATGCGCACTCATACAGATCCATTCAGCTATCTCGTAGACTTGATGTCCGTCAGGGGTGCTTTTGAAGATTTGGCAACCAGCTTCCTCCTCTCCTTCCGGTCTTCAGCTTTCCTGAGCGTGTCTTCGAGGTCTAGGCCTCATTCATTGATGTTGCCCTCCCAACTCTTCTTCGGTCTGCCTCTGCTCCTTTTTCCCTGGACGCTGTCTTGCAGGATCATCTTGGCACAGTTATGCAATAAGCCGATTTTTTAAGTGCCTTGAAATGAAAACTAAAGCATATATAAAAAATTCCTCAAAACAGGTCTTGTATATGTACTTTTTCTACGTACATGCAAAATTAAAAGTGTATTTGTTGAAAAACAAGTGACTGAAATGGCATCAAAATAGGTATATAAAATCCAATATGGCTGCCGTTTCAATGGCAACCAAACCAGATATACTTTTTTAAAACAATAGATTTGAAATCCCAAATGATACATGATGTCACACAGCAAATATGAGCTCTCTAGGGTTTGCGTAATAGCCGAGATAGCCTTCAGGTGCCCCACCACCCCCTTAACCTTATCAGTACGTCGTGTTTTACTATTGTATCCATACGACATGGGGAACTCTGTGAAACAACTTTCCAAAGAGAAAATTTACTTGTTAATCCCATCCGTACGTTTTGCATAGCCGTCTATCAAAATGACTTTTTGAGAAATACTATAAGTTTCAAAGAGATCTTCGTACTAGAATCTAAAAGTATTCTAAAATGCGAAGAATACAGTCCCGAGGGTACAAAATGACCCCAGGGCGTACGGGTATGGTTAAGAGTTCTAACTTTGCCTCGTATTCCCGGCAGACAGAGATGACGACTGCGATGTGTCAGTTGCCCTACAACAACAAAGTCGGGCTCGGTTCTCCACGAAAACGACGCATCTTGCCCTAGGGCCTAGATCTTGCCCCATCTAGATAAGACCAGTGGAGTCAATAGTTGGGAGGTGTGGTGGGTGTGGTGGAGGTGTGGGTGGTGGTGGGGTGGGGTGGGATGAGGGTAGCTTGGGAAGGGGGTGGTATGAGGGAGTTGG
>NW_004797315.1:168888-170082 GCF_000002075.1 Aplysia californica | reverse complement strand
AGACAGACAGACAGACAGACAGACAGACAGACAGACAGACAGACAGACAGACAGAGAACGGGCTGGAACGGAGGGGGAAGATGGATAGATTCTTGTCTATTCATTGCACTTCCTCTTTTTATTCTTCCGTCATTAAATCTGAACCTCCCGTCTACCATTGCATTAATTCCTTGAAAGAAACAAAACAAAACAACGAAACAAAACAAAAACAACAAAAAAGCAACAACAAAAACAAAAAGCAAAAACAACAATAACCAAACATGTCGGTATTTTCAATAGTGCAGCATTACTCAGAAGCTCTTTGATCCCCCGTGACCTACTTTATGCACGCTCTGTCGACCCTGGACGCTCGGAACAGACCTGTAAATGTATTGGAAGGTGGGGGAATTTCTCACCAGGGGTAATTCCACGCCCCCACGCACAGCCCTTAGAACCAACAGAAATCAGTTTGACATTCACCTTTAATCATAATTTGCTTCCGTCAACCAGGTTTTATTTTAAAAAATTCCCCTTTTATTTCTTTTATGTCTGTTTTTTTATTTTCATTTTAATATGTATGCTCATGCGGGTGTGAAATTGCCCCGCAATATTACATTTTTAATTAAGTTGAAAAATGGAAGCAAGGGGAGGGTGATATCGTAGAATTCATATTGTTTTGTTTCCTAACTTATCAGATCCAAAGTAAAACTGTTGTGGAGGATGTGTCCTCTTTCTTCATAAAGTAGCTTCTATAGCACTTGTCTCACAATTCCATTATACTATATCACGTCACGGTGAAATCAGACGCTCGTCAGTTTTGGTGCATGTGGGGTTATTGGTATTATTTTAATCGTTAAGGTTCTCAGACTCGCAACCGTAATGTCGTGGGTTCGAATCCCGTCAGGTACCCGACGTTGTGTCCTTGAGAAAAGCGCTTTACACGAATTTTCCTCACTTCACCCTGGTGGGAATGGGTACCCACCGAGCTATAGACTGTGAAAGATCTTGTCAGTTTGTTTGTCGTTTGGGCGTTTAAGCACTGTATGCTTCTCGGGAAGCTGAGAATATTTCTGGGTGTTATATGGTCTGTTGGGGTAATAATATAGTGTTAAGGGCATAGAGCTTGCTGTCGAGCGGGGATATGCACTGTACAAATGCTTTTTACTATTATTCTTATTAATGTTATTATTGTTATTGTTATTATTATTATTATTA
>NW_004797315.1:159943-163145 GCF_000002075.1 Aplysia californica | reverse complement strand
TGAGTGTTGGGGGTGGGGGGTGGGAGGAGGGGGTAAGGAGAAGGTTGATTTCGGAGTCACGTGAAAGAAGAGGAAAGTGGAGAAGGGGTAAGAAAAGCATAAAAGAAATGGAGAAAGGGAAGGGAGAAAGGGATACGGGGTGGGAGGTCACGTGAGTGTCTCCCTCCAGTCTGACCCAGTGTTCTCACACGTCACAGAATTCTGTCTGTTTGACCCACCAGTTGTGTGTGGTCACGAGGCCGGGCGATTCCAACACCCGTGAGGGAGGGGTTGGGCTGAGGGAGGGGGGGCAATGCCTACTGTAGAATATGTGATGCATTGTGGGGAAATCAGGCGATCGTCAAAATAATGAAATCGTCACAATAGGCAATTTTTATAGAATTTTTTTTTTTTGGCTCATCACTTTTTACATCCATTTAGAAACATATTTCAGATTGATTTCACAATAAAATGTTGACTGAAGGCAAGCAAAACCCCAAAACTTTCCGTTCCCAAAGGCTCTCAAGCTGTGGAACTCATCTAACTTTTACGGCCATTTTCTTGCAAATTTTATCTCTGAACCCAAACGACCTCCAACTCCTTCAATCACAAATTTCTCTTCTTCTATTCGAGATATTTTGGTATTTTTCCCAAGCAAGGCAGGTAAACAAGTTTTAAGATGATATCAATGACTTCAAGAGGCCCAAAATGGACGAGCGCATGATTCCACCGCGTCATGACACAAAATATTATACTGTTTACACAGTGGGCTTTGTGTAGGGGTATTATGTTGTTGGCAGATTTCAGATGATCAGGAGGTAAAAACAGATTGTTTGGGAAGGGTGTTAAAGAGTTTTAGGTAGTTTTTCTTGCCCGAAAAAGGGGGGGGGGGTCTTTAGGGGTTTGGCAGTTTGGGGATTTGGTGGTGTTGTTTAAAGACGTCAAGTGTATTTTAGATACGAAGCGAAGCAAAGAATTCATAACGCTTTAATACATCTTATTATGTACCAAGAATGAAGAGATGAAAGTATGAAAGATTGGTTATTTTGCTGTTCACCTTACTTACAGAGATGATTTATGAGTTAGTTAGTTTAATGAAATGATGGCAGATTATGTGTAGAACTTAATAAAGCGAAATACACACCAGAGTGGAAGGGCAAGAGAACGATAAAGCTTGAAAAGGGAACAATGGGACAAAGATAGGGGGAAGGGTTGGGTGGGAGAGTGAGAAGTTTCAGAGAAGAGAGGTAGTTAAAGACTTAGAAAAATTGAAGCCAGGAGGTGAAAAAGCAAAAGGGAGATAAAGGGAATAATATTTTTTCTTAATGGGTTTGGAAGGGGGGAGGGGGAAATTAAGAAACTAAGATAAAAAAAAATTACAAGCACATTCTCTCCATGTTATTGTAACCCTAGAACTGGGCTAAGGTTATATGGGTAATTAAAACAGTTTTTCATTTTCTGCGGAGTATATCATGTTCTGTTTTAGCTTGCTTTGTTTTGTTTTTCCCTCTTTCCTTCAACACTGCTCCCTCTTGAAGTGGTTAGTAAGTCTCTTGGGATGTTGTGGGTGGCCGGTCATATACAGTTGACCTACTTTTGGACTCGCCCAGCTTCCGCGTCTGTCTATGTGGAGGAATTAACCTTCGAGAGTTACATCCCCTTTCTGACAGCCAATCAATGAAACTTATCTCATCCGGACAGTGCCCCTGGTACCTACGTCACCCGGCTCTGTGATGGTGCTGTCTGAGAGAGAGACGAGGCGAGAGCTCCAATGTAGCAAACACGTTCTCAATGAAATGTGGACAGCGGTAATCACAAACTTTACGCCGTTCAGACGGGCTGCTTTACAGACACCCAACACCAATTCTTTTCATCAATACGATTACGTTTTGATCCGTTGGCCCAGTCGACGAGCGTAGAGTTTCCAAAGAGGTTATATGATAATACTAGCGCTCGCAGCAGTGACGTCACACGTTTCAGACGAGGGAGTTTTCTTAACCTAATCGGCATGACCAATGTGCCCCTATTTACATGAACAATCTGAGCCCCCACCCCGCTCCCCACTACTCTAGAACATTTAACACCACCCTGCACACATATTTCGGTGCAAGCTTGCAGATATCCTCCTAAGTCGGCCGAGACGCCTCAATATGAGTCTAAAAAAGTACTCACCCGTATATTGAACTGCACATATTATTATTCTCTTGCCTTTGAGGTTCAGCGTTCCAGAGTGGGCACACGCAGCCCCCATTCGTTTACGTGTGGGACATCACTGCCACGAACTCTGGTACTAAATATTAACTTCTTTGAGAGTTTCTAAGACATTGACGGGTCTGAGTCTTTGCACTTACAGTGCTGCTGGCGACTATAGTCGCCGACGCAACCAGGCGCACTAAACATAATAATTAAACAACGAACAGACGCACTGCATTGAAGTAAAGGTCAAAGAAAGCCACTCTATACATTAGCTGAAAGGTTGATGAACTTCTCTGCATTTTTAAGCGTGTTTCTTGGGCTGCGAATGTTTTTCTAATTTAAGAAAATTTTCTACCACGGCTGCAGAGTTCTAAACTTGTGCGGTACCCAAGGGTTTTTCAATATAATATGAGCCTTCGGTACTGTAAGTGTGAACGGAGCGGAGCCATAGTATGCCTGACCTGCAGCGGACTAGACGCAATTCTGAACCATCATAAATCACAAATCAGACATAAAAATTTGCATATTTCATGGTAGGCATGTGATTGCTTTTTAAAAAAGTTTCAGACGAACAAAACTTACAACTTGTTTGAATTGACAAAGTTGGTCGATTTTAAGGACAAGCAGGCTAATCCAGATTTCGGGGGTTTCCAGAAATCTTGACCTACACCAAAAGTGGGCATTGCCCTACCTATAGGAGAAGTTTGGTTTCATTAGTGTGTATATTTGTTTGGTTATAGAGAAAATTCCCCTTGTCTTTTAAAGAAAATGAACAAATGGCAAAACTTTACCTTCGATTTTCTCTAAAAAGAATTTTTTCGGGATAGCCCCGTAGTGCTTTAAAGCGACCAGTTTTTGTTATACTTCTTTTGTAAAGTGCCTCACAAAGTGCGCTTTTTCAATTCTTATAGGATGACAAGATAACGTGTCATGGAAGATTTAAAAGGTACTATCAGACTCTCAAGATTTGTACTTAGACTGGGGACGAGACTCCATATCAAGACAAGGTGGCCGGGGGGGGGGGGGG
>NW_004797315.1:158145-159647 GCF_000002075.1 Aplysia californica | reverse complement strand
CACACACACACACACACACACACACAATAACAATAACAACAACAACAACAACAAATGCGATTTCATATGCCAATATTTAATCAATATTTAATCAATGTGTGAACGTTTCAGTATTGACATTTGAGTCAATAGTGTATTCCAAAATTTCAAACAAAAGTGGCAGGGATACCGTGCGTTAGCGAATGGACTCCATAGACAGAGACAAATCGCTGTCCAAGAACTACTAAGTTGTTTTTTTTTGGGAGGAAATTTAACGTAAAATATTTTGAGTTTCACAACGTTTAAAGCATTTTCGAATGTGGTTCTTTGAATATCTTGCTAACGACTCTGAATAATCTTACAATTTTGACAGAGCTGATAGAACATTTCTGACCTCAACGACATGGTCTTATTAACTCAAAACAGCCAAAATGTTAAATGTCAGATAGAACTTTGTAACTCTAAGGTAGCGATAGCTAGAACAAATAATTTGGTGAAAACATCTCCAGAGTCCACCACCCCCCCTCTCCTCCTCCTCCGCCCCCGCGCTGAAGTCTGTGCCTGTCTGTACGTGGGTTCGCTAGCCGGATGTAGCCACTCGTCTCAGTTCACGGATGACTTCAGCTCAGAAACCCTCATCTTCTAATGATCTCTTTGTGCTTGCTCAACGCAGAGCTAAAAGAAATCGTTTCCTTTTCTTTTTTAAGAAAAAGAGAAACTTTCTTCCACTTTATTCGCAATTTCCATCAGTGTAATGTTTTGTAAAATGATTCATCACCACCCGCTCCCATTTTTTTCCAGTTGGCTACACACTAATGAGTTAAGACGCTAACATGATAACAAGATTGCAAAAAACAGTTTACGTTTCACCGTCAAAAAACTGCACAATATTTAAAGTGATACATATCATATAACTATTTATTTTATGTTGTTGTTGTGTCATGGCATTGAGGACTGGGGTGTATGTGGACTGCCTGCCCACCCTGAGAAGGGGCCATGCACGTTGAGGATACGTGGTGCAAGGGTTTTCATGAGGCTGGAAAGGCCTAACTGCCCTGTGACCGTGTAATTCCGGTAGGGTTCACGTTGCCCATTCCCCGCCACCAATGGCTACTGGCTATAGTTGTCTACTCTTACATGAGGTTTCAGCCAAGTGAGAAAGCCATTGGATCGTCACGTCCTGGGTCGTTGTGCCTTTACTAAGAGGTCCACGGTCAGAAGGCAAGTCAGGCACTCCGCTCGATCCATCCTTGCATCCAGACCTCCCCAAACTGGCTGGTTCCTTCTCAGCCACAGAGGGTGTGTTGATAAAGTGCAGTAGGGGTGTTAGGCAGATTAGACACCCACTCAAGGGAGAGTAGGGGTGTGTTAGTGAGGAGCATAGCGTCTACCACATATCGGTGGGTTCTGCCTCCTGCACCTTGTGGGGCCACACCTGCTCCCATCCTGTTGTTTTAACCCCTCTAGGAAACGGGGGGGTTGGTTTGTTGGCGCCAACAACTCGCCATTCGCCAGAGCCGTGT
>NW_004797315.1:154412-157522 GCF_000002075.1 Aplysia californica | reverse complement strand
GTGCGTGTGTGTGTGTGTGCGTGTGTGTATGTGTTTGTGTGTGTGTGTTTGTGTGTGTGTATGTATGTGTGCGTGCGTGTTCGTGTGCATGTGTGTATGTGTTTTCATGTGTGTGTGTGTGTGTGTGTGTGTGTGTGTGTGTGTGTGTGTGTGTGTACTGGAACAACATGCTCCCAGCCCGGGACTTAATGTGTGTGTGACATCGCGGGGAAATTGTGTACTCGTCAAGTTAAAGAAATCCAATAATCTAACATCTTTCTGCCCTTTGGGCAGTTCTAATGAATTTCTCTTATTAATAAAACATTATTTTTTTCTTGAATACTTTTTAAGCCCAGCAAATCTGAGACATTTTTTGTTGTTGAAATAGCTGACGAAAGACACAAAATAATCTATTAAATTTCAGTTTTCAAAGACACTCAGGCTTTGGATGTCACCAAACTGAAGCGTCTATCTTTTCACTAATTTTGCCCCTAACATCCGACGTTGGGACCCCGATCCTTGTAATATGAAATACCTCGACGTCTATGCAAGATAAATGGGTATTATTTTTTTCATGATAACAACATAATCTTGGTCCAAAATTAAAGAACGCTTGATTCCACCGTGTCGCGAAACGACACATAGCATAGATCGTGCGTTCAGTTCCCACTTTCTTCTTGTCAAAGATCGTGCATAACAAGATTCAGATAGTTCACCCGGCCAAAAAAAAGTGTCGGCGGAAGTTCGAGCACAGCTTCAGATGGCGCTGCAGTCTCTGTTTTGAAGATCTCTTTTGTTTCATCAGAAGAAGAATAGGAATAGCATAGCACAGTTTGTCCACACGTAGGGTAAGTCTGTTCGCAAAGTCCGCACTTTTTCCAAGAGGACGCCACCGGATTTCGAGGTCACTTTTTAATTTGCTCAAAGAGAGTAGTGAATTATCTTGTTATGTACAATCTTTGGTCTTCTCACTGCCACGACTTGTGTGAACTCAGACAGAAATGCCCAGAGGTCCAACACTGGCATCTGTGGGATAGCGGTTCAAAAATAAGAAAAGTCTTTATCAAATACTTCGGACGTTCTGATGGGATGTTGTAGCCTATCCCTCACAGCCCTTTCTGGCCCTGGCAGAGGGGATCGGAGCCCGCCTCCTAAAATTGTTATCTAAATAGTGTTGATGGGGACGTAAAACTCCCTCATTTTGAAAATAACACAGAGGAACATGTTCACATTTTATCAATTTTTTTGGCATTTTTAAAACCAAAATTAAGACAAATGAGCAAGCTTTTAGATGATACCAATAACTCCATATTATACCCAGAGGTTAAGGAGACCCTGATACAACCGTGTGGTAACACAAGTAACGCCACCGTGTCGATGTCCTCCTACGACTTAGATAATATCAAATGAGGATTTTTTCCCCGCCTGGAACAACTCCACAGTATCTATCCGGAGACGTCGCCCACGGAGATAGACCAATCAAAATGCTTTGTGCCTCTGGACTAAGTTAAAAAAAATTGGGGGGGAGGGGTTACAGGGGGACATGCCCCCCTGTTTTAACCCATACTTTGATATTTTGCGGTTAGTAGGTTTTAAATTTTATAGAAAATAATTGATTTACGACAGTTTTAGTGGCTATAATATATATTATGTGAGCTGCAGCAAGCATTACGCAGTTTGAACCCGAAAAGCAGTGCATTTGTGTGAAAGAGTACGTCTCCGAATAATTCCTGGGTGGTCGCTGGAGACGTCTCAGAATATCTTCTGCCAATAACTCTGACCGGCACAGAAGAATGTGAATTGTCAAGAGAGACAAGAGAAAAAAACACGGTCAAACAATTCCTCTCTGACCCAGAGGGTGGGGTGGGGGGAGGGGGGTTGGGGGGCACATCTCGTGGGTACCATAAAGTTGTAGTTGTAGCCGGAGACACCTCCAGTGTTCTGACCTCACATGACCCCGATGACCCCAATAGGGACATGCGCAGACCACAGCAACATGCGTGGACAAGTTGTTTCTAAAGGCAAAGGAGTTATATTTTGGCGAGAGATAATGGTTGAGTTTGGCTGGGAGAAGAGAAGAGAAAAAGAGCTCTTTCTCTCTCTCTCTCTCTCTCTCTCTCTCTCTCTCTCTCTCTCTCTCTCTCTCTCTCTTTCTCTTTACAAGGCTCTTTTTAAAGAGCGCGAGTTTAGGAAAAACGCAAAAGAAGAAAAACAAAGGATAACCATGTGTATCCAATAAATCAAGATTAGAACTAATGTTTCAGCTACATTATACTTCAAGATTCGAGAAAATTTTTCACACGTCGTATCAGATCCGTAAATTAATGTTTCATCAATCCACTACAAGTTGCCGAGTCTTTTCCAACATAAAACATCCTAATGTTCCCACAAGCACACGGTAGTTAAATAATTGTTTTTCTCTGGTTGTGAGTGAGAATCTTTTAACATACATGTAATGTGATATCCGCGCGCTTGTTGCAATTGTGATATCACTTTAGAAATAGAATCTAAAGGCCCACGTACATTATGTCGTGGTTGTGGCGGTTTACAATTACATTGCTGTGAGAAAAATGCTTGATCGGCTTCTATTGACAGAAAAAAAATGTTTTTTAGGGTTTTTTTCAGACGCTGCAATGACATGTAGGAGTGTCTACGCACAATTATTGTTACAATAGGCTCATCCCACATGTACATACCCGATCAAACGTTGGAACAAGTTTTGTCACAGAGCACACAGCCCCCGGGGCGAGATACACTGCTATTGTCGAGTGTGGATTGTTGTCTTCTAACTGCATTAACTAATGAAACAGGGTTTGGTTCACACACAAAAGTGGTTCCGATGATTGTGCTCAGCGTAATAATTGTTGTATCTCTCCTTTCTGTTGCGCCACGTTTGTGTGTTCTTTTTAATTTAATCTTTTGTTTCTCAGTCTCTCTGTCTCACCTGTCTCTGTCTCTCTCTCTGTCTCTCTCTCTTTCTCCCCCCCCCTCTCTCTCTCTCTCTCTCTCTCTCTCTCTCTCTCTCTCTCTCTGTCTGTCTGTCTCTCTCTCTCTGTCTGTCCCTCTCTCTCTCTCTCTGTTTCTCTCTCTCGTTTTCTTGTTTTTCATCTCATATTCTCTCTTTCTCTCTC
>NW_004797315.1:151389-153749 GCF_000002075.1 Aplysia californica | reverse complement strand
ACACACACACACACACATATTCACACACGCACAAACGCACATACACAAACACACATACACACACGCACACATACACAAACATGCACACACACGTAAGATTACAGTCACAGGGGTGATATATAATAACTGTAATATAAACTACGATAGTAATCTTAAGCTAAATTCATACTCAATATTTCTGATTGTAAGTATATTCATGCTGCAGTTTCTAAGTTCTCCCTTGACTCCCTCCATCCAACTTTTAAATTACCTTCCTCTTGTTTGCAGCAAGAGTCCTTGGTGTTATAGACTCTCATCATGTTTCGTCTCATACGTCCAGCCTCTTCCCTCAATCACCAACAAACTAATGAGTGATGATAAAGAGACATTTCGCTGACGTTTCATTTCGCCCATTTTGATTGGCTGTTTTCCATCACGTGCACACCGAATGAACCAACCAATAGCATTAAATGAATGGATGGCTCTCAGCGGGGAGTGGCGCTACATTACCAGCCTTGCCCATACATCAGTGTCTTCCCTTGTGGACATCCGGGACTAACTAAGCGCCCTGTCTCCACTTAACCCGGTTCTATTTTTAGCCAATTGTGCAGCCCAGCTCTCTTTTAGGGACACCCTTAGGACTCCGGAACGAGTGGAATTATCATAATGTTTTAGCTTCCGAGATGATTACATCGGATAGAGCTACAGAAGGTCTTTGGGGGGTCAGGCTTTCCGTGCGGGCAAAAACATGCTCCGGCAAATATGATTGGCTAAAATATACTTGTAGCTAATAATACATGCTACAATAGTATGTGTTATACATTTTGTTTGATGATAAGAGCATTATGATTTTAATTTGTTTTTTTTTGTTTAACTTAAAGTATACTGTCCTTTCGGAGACGGACGTTAAACTAGGAGGTCCCGCCGATTAGATAACCTAATAGTGTTGATAGGGTCGTTAAACCCATATAATTTCACCATTTTTATAAGTATACTGAAGGATCTTCCTCCCAAGTACTTAAGCTGGATAAAAAATCGATTCTGGAACTAATTTTCCCGATTAGTGCTACGGAGGAAAAGCTCAAATCATTCCCTTTTATGTAAACCAACGGTTACGTATTACTTTATTCAGGGGCGGCTCGTGTGGCTAAAAAGTGGACGTGCACAATTAAGCTATTGCATGCTGAAGATAGTCAATGGGGAATAGTAAAAGATACGGTGTATAATTTTAGGATCTTTTGATTGGTGAGGGAAGACCTCGTTGTTTTATTTTCATTCTTTTTACTTGTCGCTTTGATTTCTAGTACTAAATTTGTTTGTTAGCTTAACATCAATTTCGTTCATCCTGTATTGGAACTGAACACTCTAGTTATAACTTTCTCTACTCCACAACAAAATCATTTAAAGGCACAACTTATTGGACGGTCAAGTTCATCTCCCTCCGGTTCACGGTCACAGAGTCACTTAAAATAGTGGCAAGACAGACAATGAACCAATCACAATTCATTTGAGCACTCTGCTGGATTGCACCAAAGCTCACATAATATTATTGGCAAAGAATAGGCTAGCGTACCGTCTATCGCGTTTATTTTTAGACTGCCTACTGTGGGCTATGTTTCGGCACTATTCGGCAGGAGCACATTTAAGATGTGCCCTCTTATTAATATTAATGTACCGCCAAACCCTCTACAAGTGTCGTCATCGCTTGGGTTATCTCTAAGAGCGATTTATAGGTCAGGTTACACTGTAAAATATCCTATTATGTTTTGCTGAAGCGCATGGACTTTGACATGGCATAGGACATGTTTTACTGCGCTATAGACACAGAAATGACAGTTATGGCGCCAGTGAAGACCTTGTTTGGATATAATATTTGGCTTGTGTTTGTTTCTGGCTTCTTTTATTTTTATTATTGTGGGTGTTTACGTTATAAAACATTTTTTAAAAATTGGGCGGCACTGCACGACCCTGCTCTATGGACGAACCGTGCCTGACTTTATTAATTAAAATCTTCTTTTTTCAAAATTGTTTTGAAAAAAAATTAGTGCCTCGCAGTGTTCCGAAATCAATGTTATCTTAAATCCTGACGATGGTTAGAGCCAACCAGGTAACCTCCCAAAGAAATCACATCATTAAAAAGTATGGGTTCGGGGTCGATTCCTGCGATTCCTAGCTTTCAATAATCGAGATCTTTACCGCCTACCACTACTATGAACGCAGCCAGTTCTGTCATTTAATCGTTTAGCTTCACAAGCTTCCTCATAACTCGGCTCCTACTTTTTAGACCTATCATTCTTCCCATTTAGTCCTGCATGGTATGCAAGTGTCTATCTATCTATCTATCTATCTATCTATCTATCTATCTATCTATCTATCTATCT
>NW_004797315.1:149667-151040 GCF_000002075.1 Aplysia californica | reverse complement strand
ACTCCTCCCAACAAACAACCATAAACAACAACATCAACAACAACAGCATCAACAACAACAGCATCGACAACAACAGCATCAACAACAACAGCATCAACAACAACAGCATCAACAAAAACTACAAAAACAACACCTCTCCCCACAAAAAACCCCCACCAAACAAACCAAAATACAACTACAACAAACATCTCCCCCCCCCTCAAGAAAAACAGCAAATGCAGCAGCAACAACAACAGCAATAACAAAAACAACAAAACAACAATCCTCCCAAAAAAACAACCAACAACAACACCCCCCCCCCCAAAAAAAAAGCAACAGCAACAACAACAAAAACAACAATAAAAGCCCAGAAGGTCGTTCTGTCCTTGCGTTTTTATAACAAATAGGATGACAGAAATGTGTTAGTATGATCTTTGGCCTCCGATATCTCGAGCCCGAGTAAGTAGACAACCAAACAAAAAAATCAGTTTGCTTGAGTGGATTCCTTGTTGGTCCATTAGGAAGCACAAACATGGACACAGTTTGGAATCAATTTTCTTGGATCAGAGAGTTGAGACTCAGACTCCAGGAAAAAGGTCAAGCGCGTACAAGTTTTAACAAAAACTGTACACATGTCCTTATAGATGTATTATGTGAAAACCGTCGTAACAGTGTACACAAGCAGTAGATGGGTAGCTTGCAAAATCCTCTTAATCATCAAACATCTATTATCCTATCTCTCCTTCTCCTTTTCTCTGTTACTTTCTCGAGTCACCGCTAACCTTTGGCACTCATATGATAAGAGTGGTATTGGGTTGTGTTTCATTGAGTTGTTAATTTGTTTGTGTGTTAATTGAAAAAAAAAGGGGGGGGGGTGTATCAAGTATCTGTCCCTCTGTCACCCCGTCATTGTCTCTGTCCCTGTCACTCTGTCTCCAGGTCTCTCTGCCGAGGTAAAGTCGAAGTAAACAGCCGCCTAAATCTTCTAAACTACACCGATATGGACGCAGAACGTTGAGTAATCTATATGCTCACTAAGTACCCTCCATAGACTATGGTACCCTGTAAAATAGGTTTTCACTCACCACTGCTCTGAGCTTCGCAGTGCATGTCAGTCGATATCGGGGCCAAAAGTTTGTCTAGACATTTTTGTTTTCGCTTCTGCTTTTTTTTTCTTTTTTCTTTTATCTCCATATCTTCCTTCAGAGACTGGTTGCAATTTCTCCTGATTACTTATGATATCGATCTCCTGCACTGCCTTCCCTTCAGACAAATCAGATAATTGACAGTCGTTACGTATCGAGTTCTTAAGTTTTACGGGGGTGGGACCGCTAACGAGAACACTGTACTCCATCAACACTTCCGAGATACGATAACAGGGGGCAGCTGATGGC
>NW_004797315.1:148148-149525 GCF_000002075.1 Aplysia californica | reverse complement strand
AACAGATAGATAGATAGATAGATAGATAGATAGATAGATAGATAGATAGATAGATAGATAGATAGATAGATAGATAGATAGATAGAGAGAGAGAGACGGGGTATAGAGATAGATAGATAGATAGATAGATAGATAGATAGATAGATAGATAGATAGATAGATAGATAGATAGAGAAATAGAAATAGAGATAGATAGATAGACAGATGGATGGATAGATAGATCGATAGAATCGTCTCAGAGCAGATACCATTGTTTCTTCCCAGGGAACTATTCCTCTAAGTTTGCCGACTTTAACAGTCAGTAAAACCAATCGGTCTCAAACTTCAATTTGATATGGCCGATAAACCTTGTCTAGACGGTGCCGGGGATTTGCATACAAAATCTTTTATAGAGGTCTTAGAAGGCATCAGACATTCAGACATTATAAAATTTCCACTACAATTGATGGATCTTGTGAAAAGTTTTATGAGCTGCGAACTACCATGGGGGTACCTATTTGATCTTTGCTGTATCCTTTGGCTGTAATGTTGACAGTGTAAGACCCTGATTGAGGGTTTGTGAGATCTAGAGAGACAGGTTTTTGATCACGGGTAGGAAACCGGGGGCATAGAAGACACACACAGACAAAAACAGTAATAGGATTTTTTTAAAGGACAATTCTCAAATAAAAAAGACAATGATAAGCCTCCCCCCCCCCCCCCAAAAAAAAAAGATAAAAATAAAAATAAAAATATAATGAATAAATATATCAGGAAGGAAAGAAAAGTATATCTCTTTATTTTGGACTCGTTGACTGAATGTTTACAGGTATCTGTAGATTCTTCAATTATTCTTAACAAGCTGAGCCCCCTTTCGATGAAAGGAATGATCGGTGCATTAACAGCAACTGAAAGTCATTGGCCTACTATTTACTCTATACTGGAATGGAGCAATAAATCTTGAGAGATACACAAAATTAGAATGTCTAGATCTAATCACTAAAAACAAAATGCGCCTCGCGAAGTATCACTTCCGGCACTTCCCTTGTGAAGAACAGCTACGCAGATTCGTTTCGTTTCTCAGTGGAATAATCACAAAAGCCAAAGAAGTATGGGAACTTTTTGTCAAATATATTTAGTTTGTCTAAATATAGGAAATGAATAAATAAAAACCCGGGCTCCGTCACGGGGCACCTATCTATCTTTTTGCAGATACTTGCCAATTTTCAACTCTGTAGTTTTAAGGGAAAAGTGACACATGTGTTTCAAAGTTGCTAAATATGTAATAGATTATGCAGTTGCAAACACCGTACAAGGTCGACAAAACTGAACTCCATTGTATAACGAACGAACTGTTTGACCATGAGTGGGACAACTGAAGTAGCCATGGAGGGGAGG
>NW_004797315.1:145558-147023 GCF_000002075.1 Aplysia californica | reverse complement strand
AGGGTGGAAGAAGGCGGACGGGGGTAGGGGTGGAAAAATGAGAAAGGGGGTAGGGGTTGAAGAAGGAGGAGGGAAAGAAGGGGAGGGGTGGAAGAAGGAGGGAGGGGGAGAGATAAGGAGGTAGAGGGGGGATAGGGTGGAAAAGGAAGGCGGGGGGATCGCATCTGTACAATGTCATAAAAGCGTGCCGGGCACAAGTTGGTTGTTTTCACGTTAGTTCCCAGCACAGCTTGATCTAACTTTGGAAGCTTAAGAATAGATGAAAAATCTACAAAAACCTGGTAAACATTTAGTCAAATGAGTCCGAAATAAGGAGTTAAACTTTCCCTTTCCTTCATCTTTTCTTACACACGATGTGCAGAGTGAACTGTCCCAGAAGTATTGAGTAGACTGTTTGTAGAGGGGTCTGGTGTCAACGTTTGTCTCATTAAAATTAAAGCTGATGGGGCGTGATTGTTTGTTTCGAAGTTGAATGCAATCTTCGACGAGAGTGTTTTTACAGGACGCCTTAGGTAGACCATACTTATTTCCTTCTCCGCTGTCTGTGTGTGTATGTGTGTGTGTGCGCGCGCGCGCGCGCGCGCGCGTGTGTGTGTGTGTGTGTGTGTGTGTGTGTGTGACTGTCTGTCTGTCTGTCGATGTTTTTCTTTGTACTCAAATAAACAAATAAAGCACTGCTAGAATAGATTATGAACGTCTTAACAAGGTAAACAGAATACTAAAGTATAAAAATAGAGAACAAAATGAAAACATAAAGACTGATGTGAATGCGAGATGGTTTTAAGTGTTTTGTGTTTTTACGTGTATGTGTGTGAGTTTGCTTGTGTATACATTTGTGAGTGTGTGTATATGTATGTTTGTGTACGTGTGTGCTTATGTGAGGTGTGTGTGTTTTTGTCTTCTTTTTGAAAGTGTTTTTCGGCGCTCGCAACTGCATAAGGCCATATGAGCGGGCGGGACACACGTAACGTTTTCAGTTGGTAGGAAATTTTGAATTTTGCCCGGGTAGCGGCCCAAGCCTACTCTTATCGATTTTAGACAACCAAGGAATCTTTAACGAGCACAACTTGCACACGAGACCTCCGAGACTTTTCGCCCTTGTCCGAGAAAGCTTGATGTAGATCTTTCCTACCAGAAGATCAGGGGTGTGGCTGAAAGACAGCAGTAAGAAGGAGCCAAAGAGAAGCAATGGAAATGCTGCAGAAAGATTCCGGGGCCCAGTGGAGGGGGCAAAGGGGCGAGGGGGGGGGGCAGAAAGTGGAGACGAAAGCAGACGACATAATATTGCTAGAGCGCAGAAAAAGAGGTAAAAGGAATCAATTTTAAAGTAGAAATTTCTTCGGTCACTACCCGGATGCCAACACGAAACCTTTGAATGAGAGGCGAACACCTTAACCTCCAGGCCACGAGAGACCCCTTGTGTGTGTGTGTGTGTGTGTGTGTGTGTGTGTGTGTGTGTGTGTGT
>NW_004797315.1:138474-144266 GCF_000002075.1 Aplysia californica | reverse complement strand
AGGGGGGGGGGGAGGTATAGCACTCAGTAACCCCAGTCTGTGTATAAGACACGTACACTAAAAGCCCTTTTCCTGGAAATGCAAACTTCCTGTTAGTTTATAAATAACTTTTTTTTTCTTTTGGCGGGGAACGTGTCAAATTTCCTGACGTTTGTGGGCTTGTGTTTTTGTTTCTCGTCTGTATTGTCGTAAACAAAACGGAAGAAGTTAGCGACGATAAAGTGAACACTTCAATTGTGCTACAGCACGGTGGAAAAAGATGAGATAAGATAAAATCAGAAGAGATAAGATAAGACAAAAATAAGATAATACATTATTGTCTCAGAGGGAAATCTTTCTTGGCTGTAGCCTAGAGGACCGTAAAGACGCAGGCAGAAATACATAAAATGTAAATTATATATTAGTCTCATTAAAATTCAATATGGAAATACAGTAAAGCTGACTAACTTTACATATCACATATGATGCATTATTCAATCACATGCAGGAATCTAATTTCAATACCTTTAAAGTTATATAGATAGATGCATACTCGAAAAAGTAATACACATTGGTGTTTAATCTGAGAGTAGCCTTAAACTAGAAGGTAAGAAACTTTTGTGTATCTTTCTTTAATCAGGCGCTCGTTCATTTTGAGGCATCTTATAGTGTTACTGGTACCATCGGAACATTTGTTCATTGGACTTGATTTTAAAAGAAAAAAATACCAGTATATCTCAAGCAGAGGTCGAGATATTTGTGAATGGGGGAGGGGGTGGTCGGAGTCGCCTAGTGTCAGAAGTGAAATTCATTTTAAAAAATTAGTGGGTTGTTGGCGGGTGCTCTGGTGTGGTTTGCTTTTTCTTTCCTATCAAACATCTATCGTCCTTATCTCCCCTTCATCTTTTTTATGTTTGTTTCTCTCTTGTAACAGCTTTACTCTTTTGGCGCTCATATGACCTTATGCAGTTGCGAGCGTCGTAAAACCTCTACTAAAACTAAACTAAATTTTTAAAAAATTAGTTGCAAAAGTTTGGTAACTCCCAAAGCTCGAGTGTCCTTGGAAACTGCAAATTGAAATGTTCTGACTTTCGTCAACCTTTTCAATTGTTTTACATGGACTTAGAATCTATAAAGTTCTGAACCAAAGACAAACAAACTTCAAAGAAAAAAAAGCCCAACGGGTGGCAAAATGTCGGCATCTTCGATGTCAACAGTTGTTTTGACGAGCGTCTGAATTCCCCATGATGCCACACAAGCCTCTTCTATCCTAGGCAAAGGGTGTAGACAGTTTCAGGGACGTCAGGAATTTACGAAAACAGTACTGTAGAAAACCCACCCCCCTTCTCTGCCCCCCCCCCCCCTCCGGTCTGTGGACTGTATTACACGTAATGGCCAGCTCCAGACGACGCCGGCACATCTTCTATCATAGGCTGAGAGTGTTGACAGTTTCAGGGACGTCGGGGATTTATGAAAACAACACTTTAGAAAACATATTCCCGCCTCCCCCCCCCCCCCCCCCCGAGAGATCAACTGGATCGACAAGCGGTGAATTAAAAACCATAAGACAGACCCCCCGAATCACGGTGCGCTTGTGGGGGTAGCCTGGGTCCGCGGCGGGAATATTCTTAGGCGAGGCATCGTGGGGAAATCAAGCTCTTGTCAGAAAGATCTTTTCGACCCTGATCCCCTCCACTTTAAGTTCTCTTCCCCTATTGGGCAATATCTATCAGCCATTTTCTCGCTGATTTGACCTCTAAAACCAAGCGAACCTATCTCCTTCAATTGGAAATATGTTTCCTTTTATTTGAAATGGAAGGACATTTTTTCATCAAGTCCAAAGCCAAAGAACAGACTTTTAAGAATATACCAATAATTCCATACGCCCCCCAAAACTGACGAGCGCTTGATTTATCCACGACGCAACTTAATCTGAACGGATGTACTTGAGAACAATAGACCAGACGTGTATCGTCACATCATATAGGATCGGATCGGGTCGGATCGGGCCGGAAATGGCGCTGGCTGGTGCATGCTACATCGAATAGACCTCTTCTTCGCGTCATCTAATCTGATCCTCTTTCAAGCAAAGGATTTTACCTGACACTGTCACAAGACAAGAAGGACGCGTTCAATACCTGGGCTCAAAATCTTTTACATTCACTTGAAAACACTTTCCTGCGTCGGTTTTACGGAAATACGTTAAACGAAGTTACAAAATATAAAAGTGTAGTTTATAGGAACAGTTAAGTTTTGGAATTTTTCAGACATTGCCGGTCATTCCCCTACTAATTTTATTTATGACCCACACTTCGTTCAATTGCAAATATTTTTTTTATCTAATCAAGATGGATGGGTTATTTTTCATTAAAAAACAAGACAAATGAACAAGCTTTTATATCATATCAATAGTTTCATATTCGCACAAATTGAAGAGCCCCTGATTCCAACGTGTCGTGACACATTACCATTGTTCGGTCTGGATGGAAAGATTGGCCTAATAATAGTGCGGTCAAAAATGTGTGGCGCAACTTATCCTCAAATATCTCTTCAACGGGTGGGATAATGTCATCCATACTTTGCACTGCAGTTTGTATCAATTTGTCTTAACTCAATCATATTTTTTCCACAACAGTTCTGACTAATTTTTTTTTAAGTCTTCATTAAAATTTATACAAAATGCTATAAATCTCCGTCACGCGGAAGATAGGATTGTTCACAGCACTTCTCGCTTCTCAACACATTTTAAATGCGCATATGACCTACGTCACAGCTCGCTGATGACACATTTTAGTGGCAAAACTTGTTACAAGAAATCGATTTTATAGTGAACACATTTTTTTGCTCTAAAGGTTCTCATAATGTGCGTTCAATAAAGATAATGTCACGACCAGAAAAACAAGACAGACTTGCTTTTAAAAATCTGCAGAAATCACGCACTTGAATTTTTTTAAAATTAAGCCTAGTATAAGGAATTTTCTAAAATATAGTTAACAGGTGTTAAGACAAATTGATACAAGTCATTGTGCAAATGCTGGAGAGTCTATGTTCAATAGTTCTAAAAATATTTGACAATAAGTTACGCCACGAGGTATTGACCATACTATACGTGTACAAGTGTCGCAGCTGCGCTATAGACGCTTTCTGTTTGTGGAGCAAAGGACTGTCTGATACAAATCCCGTTTTTCTATGAAAGAAGAGAGCGGAATAGAAAGAAACGACCACCCCCGCAAGCTGTGCAGATGAACTGTACCCATATTTCTGACATTCTTTATGAAAAAAATGATTGTTGTTTCTAAAAACGGGGTATAAGTTGAATGTGCTCAAGCACTACTCTGTCCAAGTTCAAATTCTGAGGGAGTAAAAAGCAAGGTAAAAACTACGTTATGTGGGTACAATTTTTATCAAAAGAGTGAAGCAGTTTTGGGTTGTTTTTGTTGTTTTTTCTCTTCTGTTTAATTTTTTAAACTTTTGATAAGCTGTTGTTTTTTTTACGGCGCTCGCAACTGTATAACGTCATATGAGCGCACGTCTCTCTTCTATGGAGTTTTGCTATCTGGGCTTAAATCTAACTCAGTACATTTGACCAGTTTACCAAAGACTGCAAGTGTTGCATGTAATCAGTTCCGATGTGCGTCACGTCACGTCCGATCGGCCTACGAATTATCCAGAGACGCTACAGAACATGATGCTTTCTGTGCTACCGTATTGTGAGTCGGGCTGACTGTCTGACTCCCCGTGGTCTGGAGCAACGACCAACTAACTGTCTGATACCAATCCCGTATTGATGTGAAAGAGGAGAGCGGGATAGAAAGAAATACTACCCCGGCAAGCTGTTCAGATTAACTGTGCCCATATTTCTACTTTTTAAAAATTGCTGTTTCTAAAAATGGGTACCAGTTGAACGTGCTCAAGTAATATTCTGCCAGTTCAAATTCTAATACGGGGTGCCCACAACAGACGGGATCGGCCGGTCCAGCCGATCACCCCACTCGATCGCCTAAAAAACAAACGTGTTTGTTTTCAGTTTCAGACGATCGAGTCAAGCATTCGGCCCGATCCAGCTGTTGTGGGCACCCCATATAAGGGTAAAAAAAGCAAGGCAAAAAATACCTTAAGTAGGTACCATTTTTCATCGAAAGAGTGAAGCAGTTTTGGGTTGTTAATTATTTTTCTGTTCATTTTTCATAAAGTTTTGGTAAGTTTGTTTTTCTTCCATATCGCTCGCATTTGCAGCCATTTAAAGTCATATGAGCGCACGTCACGTCCTATCGGCCTTCGGGTTATCCAGAGACGCTACAGAACATGATGTTTTCTGTGCTACCGTATTGTGAGTCGGACCGACTGTCTGACTCCCCTTGGTCTGGAGCAACGACTAACAGTCTAATACCGATCCTGTATTGATGCGAGAGAAGAGAGCGAATAGAAAGAAATACTACCCCCGCTAGCTGTTCAAATCAACAATGCCAATATTTCTGACATTTTAAAAAAAAATTGCTATTTCTAAAAATATGGTATCAGTTGAACGTGCTCAAGCAATATTTCTGTCTGGGTTCAAATTCTAAGGGTTAAAAGAAAAAAACAAGGCACAAAAATACCATTATGTAGGTACAATTTTTGTCAAAAGAATGAAACAGTTTTTTTGGTGTTTTTTTGTCTTTTGTTACTTTTGTGTATAGTTTTGGTAAGTTTTTATTTTCACGGCGCTCGCAACTGTATGAGGGCATAATATGGGCGCACGTCTCTCTCTCTCTCTTCTATAAAATTTTTCTATCTGGGCTTAACTCAGTACGTTTGACCAGTTTGCCAAAGACTGAAAGTGTTTGGTGTAATCAGTTTCGATATGCGTGGCGTCAGGTCCGACCTTTCAAATTGTAAGGGTAAAAAAAGCAGGGCAAAAAATACCTTATGTAGGTACAATTTTTATCAAAAGAGTGAAGCAGTTTTGGTTGTTTTTCTCTTTTCTGTTCATTTTTTAAAAGTCTTGGTAAGTTTGGTTTTTTTCCATACCGCTCGCATTTGTAACCATTTAAAGTCATATGAGCTGCACGTCACGTCCGATCGGCCTTCGAGTTATCCAGAGACGCTACAGAGCATGATGCTTTCTGTGCTACCGTATTGTGAATCGGGCCGACTGTCTGATGATTATCGATTCAGTGTTGGTCGGTTCAGAAGAACAGACAGGATGGAACAGAGATCGAGAATCACCAGAGAGTGTTGTAATCAGACTGTTTCCATGTGCCGCACGTCCGCCCCTTGTCTGCCACTCGCTGAGCTTCTTTTTTAATGGAAGTGCTTTTTTACACCCCCACCGACACAATTTAGATCATATAGGAGGCGGCGGGACTGAACTTATTTTTCTTAATTGTCAGAATAAACATTTCGTGCACGTGGAAGCGAGAAAGAGAGGGAGGGAGGCAGACTTTCTTAAAGGACACACGATGATAGAAGTTCTGTACCGCCGAAGATCATCATATTTTAGGGACGTTTTGCGGCACTTGAAATACAATCAGTTCATATAAGTGTTGACGATTAGAGGTGCAACAAGAGAGTAATATATAAAGAAAAAGAGGAGAGATGAGGACAATAGCCATCTGTTTTGCACACTTTCTGCAAATTACCATCTGGATCGATAACAGCAAACAACTGCAAATATCCATAATGTTATGGAATTAATGGAATCTTTTAGGTAACCCACTTTTTGTACTTTTAGCTGCTAGTTATGTGAACAACATGGTGGGATGGAGGTCAAGCCAAGTCTATCTATCTATCTATCTATCTATCTATCTATCTATCTATCTATCTATCTATCT
>NW_004797315.1:135518-138366 GCF_000002075.1 Aplysia californica | reverse complement strand
GGGGGGCTGTTTTAACCCATAATTTGATATTTTGCAGCTAGGTTTGAATTTTTTGGGGAAAATAGTAGATTTGCGACAGTTTTAGAAGCTATATGCGTGATCTGCAACAAATAAATAATACGCATTTAAACCCCCCAAAGCAGTGCATCAGTATATGGGAGTTCGTCTCCGAATAGTTCCTGTGTGCTCGCCGGAGACGTCTTCTGCCACGTGGGGAAGTTGGACTTGCAAGGAAGATGGTCAAGGAGAATGGGGGGGGGGTGGAGTGGGGGAGAGAGATGGGGGATAGACGGAGAAAGAGAGAGGGGCGAGAGAGAGGAGAGAGAGATAGAGAGAGACAGAGAGGGGGTGGAGAGAAAGAGAGAGAGAGAGAGGGAGAGAGAGAGAGAGAGAGAGAGAGAGAGAGAGGGGGGGAGTGAGGAGGGAGGGTGAGCGTGTCGGAATCAAAATTTTTTTTGTTTTTTTTGTTTTTGTTTTTGCTTTTTTAAAGATCGAATTCATGTTTTCAGCTTCCATTTCTGTCATTAACCACAGCCTCCAACAGAGAGCAACAAAGCATGTATAATCACACTGGGCATGAAGAAATATCCCGTCTGTTGTTCTGTGCATATATTTATAAGCCTCATAACTCCTAACGCCAACATTATCCACACAAGCCGGGTGTTGGGCTGAATGCTGGGGTCACAGCGGGGTCATCCTGGCTAATCAATCACTTCCGGTGACTTCTGTTGTCGTTGGGAACTCTCTGACCCTCTCTCTTGTGTTGGGGGGGGGAAGTTTTGTCTCCGCACCCGATACAATACCCAGGATATTGGGTTTTTTTGTTTTTTGTTTTTGTTTTTGTTTTGTTTTGTTTAGTTTAGTTTCGTTTTGTTGTTTTGTCTCTTGTTGTCTGTTGATTGCTGATATTGTCTACTTTCGTTGTTGGCAAACACAAAATGTGTTTGTTCTCTATGTTTTGAGTGTTTGTTTATTTGTTTGTTTTGTGATAATAATAGGTGAATAATAAAATGCATTTATACAACACTCAATCCTATCGCATACCAGTATAAGCTATGAGCGCTTATCTATATAGTTAGTCTTGTTTGTTCATTTTTTGTTTGTTGTTGTTGGGTTTTTTTTGGGGGGTGGGGGTTGTAGACTACTTTATGTGTTATATGGAAGGTAGGGTCGGCTGGGGTGGTTGGGAGGGGAGGGGTGAGGAGGAAGGGGGAGGTGACGAGTTTGTTTGTGGGTATTGTTTTTGGTGTTGTAGCTGTTTTGTTGCTGTTGCGATCTTTTTTTCCATTCTGGGCGCTGATGATGTTATCATGTGAGCGAGACATTGATTAATGATGACAGCACTCTCTCATCGGACGGACATCGAGGCTGGCCATGTTTGTGAAATTTGTTGGGCCCGATACAAGACAAGCGATGGAATCGTTTTGTTGATGGGAGGAGGAGGAGGAGGTGAAGGTGGGGGGAAAAACTTAGACGATCACGTCAGAAATGATTTCCCTTTTATCAAAACATTGAATATTGAATAACGAATGAAGAAAGACAGCTCTATCTCATATCTATGATCAAGAAGAAGCGAGGATACATTGAAAAGGAATCAAACGAGGCAGGTGAGGATGACATAGATGATATTATTTATCTGCAAGCCGGAGCTTTTTATTTCCCGCCCCTTCCCCCTGACGCCAAAAACTTTTAGAAAAATAAAAAAACACGTTTTTATCATAGCTCTGAAAGTACAGAAGCTGAAGCTTTTGAAATCTATCAATTCAGTTTCAAGCTTCGCCGCTTCCAGTAAGTTTTGTGATTTGGCAAATTAATCAAAATTCTCATTCAGGGAAATTTCCGTCGGAATGGTTCCTCTCATGGTAAAAGCTCAAGAGCTTTAATTGCTGGGTTTTTTTGTTTTTGTTTGTTTGTTTGTTTGTTTGTTTGTTTGTTTGTTTGTTTTGTTTGTTTGGCCTTTTCGTTTCTTTCCTATTTCAACTTCAAGACAGAAAAAACAGTTTATATGCCTTTCTTTCTGTCTCTACCCTTTCTTTATTTCTCTCAAAATGCGCGCGTGCACGTGTGTCGGTTGGATGGGGTGGGGAGGGGGGGTGGGCGCGTGAGTATGTGTACGTGTACGTGTACGTGAACGTGTCTGTGTATGTGTATGTCAATGTGTGTTTATGAGTAAGCGTATGTGAATATGTCAATGTATTCGTATGTGTGCGTGTATGTGTACATGTGTGTGTATATGTATGCGTAGGCGTATATGTGTATGTATATGAATTTGTGTACGTGCATAATTATGTATGTGCATGTGTAAGTGAATGCGTCTGTGTATGTATATGAGTTTTTGTATGTGCATGTGTAAGTGAATGTGTATGTATATGCACGTGTAAGTAAAAGTTTACGTGTTTGTGAACATGTATGCGTTTGTGTCTGTCAATGTATGTGTATGTGTATATTATGTAAGTGTATGCGCGTGCATAATATGTATGTATGTGTGTGTGTGTGTGTGTGTGTGTGTTTGTATGTGTATATATGTATGCGTATGCGTATGTGTATACGTATGTATGTGCGTGTGTATGCGTATGAGTAGGGATTACACACAACAGTCTCAATTCTATAATTATAATTACCGTACCTGCTCACGTAAGGGCCAGAGAAACTAGCGCGTGGTTTTAGCAAATGAGCGTGGATGTTGGAGGCTGAAGACTGGTAACATGGAGCAGCCTTCGCTCCCTGACCTAATCTAGCCCTCAGTCAAAACAGATCACAGCTGATGAAAGACAGACACACAGGAGGGAAAAGGAGAGAGAGAGAGAGAGAGAGAGAGAGAGAGAGAGAGAGAGAGAGAGAGAGAGAT
>NW_004797315.1:134852-135106 GCF_000002075.1 Aplysia californica | reverse complement strand
GAAAGAGAGAGAGAAAGGAAAAAGAGAGTGGCGGGGGCAGGGGAGGAGGATGAGGTTCAAGGTCACGGGGTCATGCTCTCATTTACTGACCAGGTTGGCCCCAGGTAGAGTAAAGATGACGTCAGTAGTTGCATCACGCGCTGCTTGTCTCAGCTCCACGTGGACGGGTTAGGAGGGGAGGAATGCTCGGTTGTCATACATAGACGTTTGCTTAGGATCTAGTGTTTACACCTGTGTGTGTGTGTGTGTGTGTG
>NW_004797315.1:130213-133177 GCF_000002075.1 Aplysia californica | reverse complement strand
CACACACACACACACACACACACACACACTCACACACACATTCACATTCACATACACACTCACAGACACATTCGCTCACACACGCCACACACATTCAGACACACTCACTCACATACACAAACACATACACACGCACACACTCACACATACATGCACACACACACACTCACTTAAACACACATACACACACACTCACACACACACTTACAAACACACACACACACACACACACTCACACATACAAACACACACACACACACATACACACACACGCGTGTGCGCAAACAAACACACGTTTGCAAATACACACACGCACTCTCCCATCCCTCTCTATCCATCTCGACACTGTTTTGCATGTTGCTCAAGTTAAATCTTCCGACAATTTCCTCTGTCTCCAAGCTCGGCAATATAAGCTTGTGGGAGTGTGGGGGAAATCTCCCTAGATCTGTCCCTAGATCTGCACATTTCGTTCTTCTTTCCGGGCACGTGCGGTCGAGCGTGAGGCTTGCAGGGATAAAAAAGAAACATTTCTGAACGGTTGTTAAAAAAACCTGTGATGAGCTGTATAATAAATCATTACACAGTTAGTTTGTTTCTTCTTCGCGTATTGCAGTAATCTTGTTTGTTGGGTGAGGGTGGTGGGGATCTCGGAGCGGACCGCCTTAATGAAGCATACAAATACGACGATGTTGAATACGTTATGGGGATTTTGTTACTGCTCACATCTCTCCTTTTGTCGTCGTCGTCGTTGTTGTGGTTTTTTGTCGTCGTCGTTGTTGCTGTTGTTGTTGTTGTTGTTGATGTTACTGTTGATTGAGTTTTTGTGTTGTTGTTCTGGACTTGTTCTCGTCCTTGTCCTTGTTTTGTTGTTGTTGTTGTTGTTGTTGTTGATATCATTGTTATTGTTGTTGCCAATGTTGTTGTTCTGGTCATGTTCTCGTCCTTTTCGTTGTGTTGTTGTTGCTGTTATTGTAGTAGTAGTAGTAGTAGTAGTAGTAGTAGTAGTAGTAGTAGTAGTAGTAGTAGCTGTTTTGTGGTTTTTTAATGTTATTGTTACTGCTGTTGCTTTTGTTCAATGTGGTGTTTGTGTTTTTATTTTGGATGTTATCATTTAGTTTCTATTTCTATTAATATTATTGTTATAGATCGAAGGATCTAACCCCACCAGATCACCCGCAAAACACTGACGATCCTCTTCTGAACCCTCACCTTTCCAGTGTAGGTCAAACTTTGCTCCAAGATGCTTGGGAAATGAAATTATATTTTAAAAAAAGAGATCAACACAAAAACTTGACTTAAGACTTTAATTAATAATTATTCATGATTATAAGTATTATTAATTGCTTTGGTTTGTTTTCATGTAGCGTGTTTCCACACCCCCATCGACACCATTAATTAGATTATTTAGGAGGTGGGCTTCTGACCCTGCCTGTCAGGGCCAACCAGACTCCCAGTGATCAAAGAGGTATAATAGATACCTGCATATTCAGCATGCGCGCACTTCTATCCTCCATCTGAACGGCATAAATAACAGGGTGTCTACGTCTCTGTGCCAGTGTGGGACCCTGCGGAGTATCAGAAGTTTGGGGGTTGGCGGCGTGTTTACAACTTGTTGGCGGCTTGAGGCGATCCAGCTGTCCACGTACATGCACATACACATATACACACACACACGAGCGTACATACACACATACACACACACACACACACACACACACAAACACACACACGAGCGCCCACATACACGCTCACGCACACGCACACACATACACACGCACACTCATATGCACAGTACGCAGATACACACACATACACAGACATGAACATACATGCACACACACAAACACGCACGCACAGACACAGACACAAACACACACATAGACACATGCACACACACACACACACACACACACACACACACACACACACACATACGTGCGCTAACACACACACTGACACAGGCACACACACGTGCACAAACACACACAACACACACATACACACACACACAATCCCCCACACACACACACAAACACACACACAAACACACACAAAACAAGCAAACAAAACCGTGATCTTGACCTCATTTATCGTAGTTCCTGTCATGCAGTGGTTAGGCTCTTCACCAAGAACCCAAAGAATGTGAGTTCCATTCTCTATAAAGGAAGCTATTTTGAAGAATTTGTCCGTCTTTTACGAAGAGTTGCAATCAGCCACATTGGTGGTCTTGCCCAGACAGGCAACATCGAACTGGCCCCCCCTCCTAAATGGTCGCTTTTAAGCACAAGGGCGCTATCCTTTAAAATGTTGTTTTGAGAAAATCGAAGGTAAAATTTTTGGCCCTTGTTCAGTTTCTTTAAAAGACAAAGAGAATTTTCCCTACAACCAAACAAATATACACACTAATGAAACCAAACTTCTCCTATAGGAAGGGCAATGCCCACTTTTGGTGTGGGTCAAGATTTCCAGAAATCCCCGAAATCTGGGTTAGCCTCTTGTCCTTAAAAGCGACCATGTGAACTAAACTGTACCGATGGAAGAATATTGCAATTAATTATCGAACAATTTCGCACGTGAATCGCTTCAGACAGTCAAAACTAGCTAGACGTACTCTTTGTCGAGGTAAACATTTAATGCTAACATCCACGGTATTTGCGGACGCATCATCAGCATCAGTCAGTTTCATGCTAAACTGCGGAGTGAATGGCCCTGGTTCGAACCCCAGACTGGGCGTTCTTGAGCTTGGGTCGTTTGGTGGGGAGTTTCCAAGGGTCTTAACCCATTTGGCTCGGTGCTATCTGCTCAGACAGGCGTTAAATTCCAAGGTCCTGCCACTTTAAAAAGTTAATAGTATTGATAGGGGGCGTTAAACTGATGCTCATGCTATTTTTACCACGATGTTTCAGAAGACCTCTGATATCCACTGGGGTTTTGTGCGTGTGTGCGTGTGTGCGTGTGCGGCGG
>NW_004797315.1:127737-130113 GCF_000002075.1 Aplysia californica | reverse complement strand
ATAAAACAAGGAGAGCACTGGCTGTAACTGTAAGTATGTGCAGTAGACTTGCATTATCTCTGAGATTTTTCCTCCCTGCCGCGTGTTCTTTGCCAGTGGTTCCTGCAGCAACCTCATCCATCTTGTTCTCTTGGCGAAATGTGGCCGTTATCACGCCCTATCTCGCTGACTCGCCCTACACGACACGCTCCAAGCTGACAGTGAATGTGTGGCATCGTGGGGAAATCAGGCGCTCGCTAATATAATAAACTCGAAGAAACCAACATTTATTTTATCAACGCAGCTCAACACCTTTTGTGTCCATTGCAAAAACACCCCAAAATTAATTCTGGTGGATTTTAATTTTTAAAAAACAACAACCATTGATCAAAGGCACACACAACGTAAATTTGCATTTTCAAAGGACACTGAAGCTTTGTAATTCATCAAACTTCGGTGGCTTTTTCTCGCTAATTTTACATCTGACACCAGGCGGCGCCCACTTCCTTCAATCGCAAATATCTTGATTTCTATTCGAGACCGAAAAGTCTTTTTTTTTTCATTAAAAGCGAGACAAATAAATAAGTCTGAAGATGATACCAAAACTGCTTGAATATACCGTACATCCAAAAAAGACGAGCGCCTGATTCCCCTGCGTTGTGGCACAAATAGTTCTGCTCTCCACTGTTATCACACTCTGCGGCAGACACAAGACGTACTGTGCGGTTTGGAGGAATCGAAACTTCGTCGACGCCTCGAAGCGTGAGGTCACTAGTCAGGCTATTCGGATACCGAATACGAATGCTTTTTCGAAGGTTTTTTTTCTTTCTGAAATAGGCCAATCAGGGAAACATTGCTTTTTTAAGCACATCCGAGCAAAGGAGTGAATGGAGAACCATGATCGCCGATGTCTGTCGCAGATCTGGCACTGGATGATTATGATGAGGCCCATCAGAAGTATTCGCTACTCTGGTAGTGTATTATACTTTTTAGAGACATGGTTTTAAACTCTTGTTCGCTCCACTATCTCTCTATCAAGTAAAGTAAGGTAATGTTTGTTCCCGCATCTGATCCGGACTTTGGGGATTGCCTTGTTAGTGAGAAACTTCCTGGGCCTTCGGCTTTCTGCTTCGGAGACCAGCGCAAACCATCAAGTACAAAGTATTATTGTATCTATCTCAATGGCTTTAGATTATGATAATATTACTACAATTTTACGATGGGTCCGGACATTGTTATGAGACGAGAATCCACTGCCCGTATAATCACATAGCATTCGAAATACTCTGACACGCTTCGAATAACTGTGAATGTCGCAACATTCGTGAATGTTGAAAAGTCATGTGAAGTGGGCAGAGCTCTCTCGACAGTAAGTTCCACGCCGTCGTCATCACCAGAGCTGAGCGAAGAATCGATTTGGGAAACGATTCCCACGATTAATTGTACAGAAGAAAAGTTTCGACTCTGTTTTATGTAAACCTACGGTTACCAGTTACATTAATCATAAAAATCCTCTTTTTAAAAAAATTATTTTTTGAAAAATTGAAGTTGATGCTTTGTAGTTTTCCGAAATCAAGGTTATTCTTACTCCTGAAGATGTTCGGAGCTAACCTAGTAGCCACCGAGAGAAATCACACCTTAAGAAAGCAAGTACAAATTGTAATTGGGTTCGGAGTCGATTCCTACAATTCCTAGCTTTCAATAATCGAGAACCTAACCGCCCAGCACTAGTTTTCACCAGCCCCAGCGGCAGACACTATGGGTACTCTGGTGTGGTTTGCTCCTTCTTTCCTATCAAACATCTATCGTCCTTATCTCTTCTCATTCTTTTTGTGTGTATGTTACTCTCTTGAAACACATCTATTCTTCAGCACTTATAAGAATTTATTGAGTTGCAAATGCCGTAAAACTCTTACTAAAACTGAACAAAAAAACCATCTATAGTCCTTATCTCTCCTCCTTCTTTTTTGTGTACGTTACTCTCTTGAAACACATCTATTTTTCGGCACTTATATGAATGTATTGTGCTCCAAGTGCCATAAAACTCAAACTAAAACTTAAAAAAGCAGTTCCCACATTCCCTCACTGACTCACGGTCACCCGTCAGCCGCCCTCCAGGGCTGGGTAATTTCTCACCCCATACATCATGCACAGAAAGGGGCGGGGTTTCTTGATAGACTACTTATTTAATTTTTATCTGTACTTCTGCTCCCCTCTCCCCCTATCTGTCTGTCTGTCTGTCTGTATGTATGTATGTATGTATGTATGTATGTATGTATGTATGTATGTATGTATGTTTTTTCGTTTGTGTGTGTGCTCATACTGAAGCAAACACACACACACACACACACACACACACACACACACACACACACACACACGCCCCCCACCCCCCAC
>NW_004797315.1:120407-122264 GCF_000002075.1 Aplysia californica | reverse complement strand
AGAAAGAAAGAATTAAAATCAAATAAAATATATTTATTAATTTGATAAGAAATAAATAAGTACAAGCAAAAAATAAAAATAAATCCCAATAATACGTCTTTTTCGTTGATTTCCATATTTTGACGAGGGGTTGATTTCACCACGATGCCACACATGATATTATTAATAGCACAAGTGTGTGGGAGAGACGGGCAGCGCCCTCCCCCCCAGCGGGGGAGAATACACCATGAGAAAACAAAAACAGCCTTGAGGAGAGTCCGCAGATGAACCTACAGGACAAGAAATGATGTAGATAATAGATAAGGTCAGTGAAATGATAAATATACACCTACAGAAAGAGTGATGAGTTCTGGTAAAATATGTCCTTGTAGTGGGAGGATGGGGATGGGGAGAGGAATTGTTGTAGGGTTGTTGTAGGATTGTTGTTGCTGTTGTTGCAGTCGCTGTAGTTTTTGTTGCTGTTGTTGTTGTTGTTGTTGTTGTTGTCGTTGTTGTTGCTGCTGCTGCTGCTGTTATGGTAGCCTAGGCGTTCGACATTGTTGGAGCCATGAAATCGTGCTCTTCACCAGGGCTGCTACTGTTGTTGTTGTCGTTGTTGTTGTTGTTGTTGTCGTCTTTGTTATTACTGTTGTCGTTGTTGTTGTTGTTGTTGTCGTTGTTCTTTTTGTTGTTGTTGCAGTTGCTGTTGTTGTTATTGTTGTTGTTGTTGTTGGGGAGAGAAAGAAAAAGTGTAATGATAATAACAATTGAGGAAGCGTGGTGGAATCAAGCACTCGTCAATTTTTGAGCATGTAGTGTTATTGGTATCACCTTAAAGCTTGTTTACTTGTCTTTATTTGAATGAAAAAATTATCCCTTTATCTTGAATGCAAGTCGAGATATTTGAGAAAGAAGGAGGCGGGGTTCACCTGTTTTCAGACGTAAAATTAGTGAGAAAATGACCGCCAAAGGATAGTTATTTCCTTAGCTTAAGAGTCCTTGGTAACTGAAAATTTACATTTCTTGTGCCTTTAATCAACATTTTAAAGAAAAATCCACACAGAAATGAGTTCTTTAATGGGTATGGAAGGTGTTAAGCCAGAAAACAAAAATTTTATAAAAATTCACAAACCTGGGGAAAAATGCAAGTTTCTTCTCTTTGATTATTTTGACGAGAGCCTGATTCCACAACGCTGCCTCACATAAGGTGGAATCAGGACCTTCTCACTTTTTGGGGCATATCGAGTTATTCTTTTTTTTTTTAGGCTACTTTATTTCTCGTTTTTTTGTTTTTTTTAGGGGGGGGGGGATAAATAAATAATACCCTTCTATCTTAAATAAAACTCGAGATGTTGGCGATCAGAGGATGTGAGGATCGCCTGTTGTCAGATGTAGAATTAGTTGGCGAATTGATGCCAAGGTTAGGGAACTTCCCCCCAAAAAGTGTAGTGTCTTTAGAAAAGGCTGCTTTTCCTCTACTTCTTTTGCATGTTTGTCACTCTCACGTGAACTGCTAGTTCCGGGGTGCCTTGGTAGTTGAAGCAGACTTAGTGCTGTTGAAGCTAGAAAGGTGAACAGAGTAAGCCTGATTCCCGGTTTGGACTTCTCTATTGACACCCTCCCCTTGACGCTCACATGACCTTGTGCAGTTGTGAGCGCCGTAAAACCTTACTAAAACTGAACTAAAAGAAACGTCAAATTTATATTTTCTGTGCCTTTGATCTGTGTTTTACACGTACAGTGAGATCCACCCAAGATTCTGTTTTTAAAAAGACAAGAAGAGTACTGCACCATCCCCACCCAATCAAAAACCCCCAACAAAAGACAACACACACACACACACACACACACACACACACACACACACACACACACACA
>NW_004797315.1:112080-117338 GCF_000002075.1 Aplysia californica | reverse complement strand
ACCTACCTACCTACCTACCTACCTACCTACCTACCTACCTACCTACCTACCTACCAACCTACCTAAATACCTACCTACCAACCCACCCACCAACTACAACACCCTCTTCCTCTTTCCCCTCTTCCCTCCCACCATTAACACCCTCCTCCTCTCTCCTCCCTTCCCCCTATCAATTACACCTTCATCCTCTCTCCTCCCTTCTCACCTACCAACTACATGTACAACACCCCCTTCCTTTCTCCTCCCTTCCTCAGTGGAGGCGGCAAAGATCCAGGTCCAGCTGTATGTCTCCAGCATCGACGCTGTCAACGAGGCTAGCATGGTGAGACCTACTGTTGTATTTGCCGTGATGTTGTATATTATGATTGGTCCCTTTTAAGCACAAGGGGGCTATCCCGAAAAATGCTGTTTTGAGAACATCGAAGGTAAAGATTTTGCCCCATGTTCAGTTTCTTTAAAAGACAGGAGAGTTTTCTCTATAACCAAACAAATATACACACCAATGAAACCAAAACTTCTCCTATAAGTCGGTCAATGCCCACTTTTGGTGTGGATCAAGATTTCTAGAAACCTGCTAAATCTGGGTTAGCCCTCTTGTCCTTTAAAGTGACCAATTCATCACTTGATTATAGTGACCTGCATGGTGGAAGTAACCCACCTCCTAAAGTATTTCAGCTGTCCAGATCCTGGCACATAACATGTTTTAATTGTCACTGGACATGCTGCAAATGTCCGTGAAAAGGTCAAATAAATATTATCGACACATCTTAGAGTGTTATCCACACACCAGAGGCGGCTATACAAGTGCAAAGGGTTCTGGCAAAACGTGGTATCGTCTCCTGGTGTGTTTTGCTACAAAAACTTTTTTATGCAAAAATGTTAACGTCTATGATAATATGCACAACGTTGAATCTCATTGCATAATGCAGGAAACAAACAGATTATCTACAGTTATCTCATTCAAACATCACATCGGACAGCATACATGGGTGACATGTTTCTCTTTGAAAATGCGGGATAATTTCCCTTAACATATAACCTAAGCCTCCCTGAATCCCCCAAGCTACTCAACATCAACCTGAATACATTACCAACTCTATCAAAACTGGCTATAATTGGTAAGAAGTGCCTCTACCTCCCTACAGCTTTGGGTGTAATGCGCATTCGAGCAAAAGAAAAAAGCTTCAAAGATTTTGTTTTTCCTGTGCGATAGTGCTCACTGAAAAGAGGAACGTTTTTACTTTTGATAACCGAAACGAAACCCTCCCTCCTTCGCTACTTCAATTCTCTCTTTAGCTGCTTTAGAAATCCCTCTCGGGGTTAGGAATCGCCAGTGTAGAAATATCAATGGTGAGGCCTCTTACATTTGGCGACGAAAGGCAGGAATAATCCGCCTTTCTTTGTGAATTCAAGTAACTTCGTTCGCTATTCACGTCCCTATAAAGTGAATCTTTGCGAACAGTGGAAAAAAACCAGGACTCGAGGCTTTTTCCTTTAAAAAAACAAAAAACAAAACGCGATACTCAGTTTCCTTGGCTGATTTAAAACATTCCTTGGCTCTTGAACATTAAACAAGATCCATTATCATATCCGTAAACACACACATGAATAAGGCGAGATTCCGAGCTGCCCATAACACCAAACATCATTTGTTGCTAATAATTTGATTAAAAGAAATTTTAAAAACAGAGAAAAGAATTTTGTGTTGTTCACACTTTCAGGTGGCTTATCGTCCATCAAGGATATTGGCCTAAGTCTATTAGTCAAAGTCAGCTGGTTTCACAGAAAGGACAAATTTGTGGCGGCTCTCAGAAACAAACCAAATTGAACCGGAAGTGTCAGATCTGAAGGGCCCGTTTGTGACACACAAAATGGGTTACCTTTGAGGAAAATCTTTCATGTAGCAATCAAATCGATATAATGAACAAACGATAAATCCCGTGAGCTCAAACAATTCCATGATGCTACAGAGACAGAATGGTTTTGACAAACGGGGAGAAATTGACATGCTATTTAGACACAAGCCTGCGTTGCTCTCTTCTCCCTTTGTTGGAAATCCGGATGTGTTGACTTCCCTCTTCAACGTCACAAACGAGTGTGACGTCATTGCGCTATTGTCTTCTAGATTTTTTCTTCCGCTGCCACTTCCCACTTCCCTGGGCAATCATCAGTCTCTGTTCTCCGCGGTGAAGAAGTCGATTTAGTCAAAGGGAATGGTTGGCGCGTGAACTGGATCTTAGGGGAAAGTTTAGAAAGCTACAAGGTGAAAAGAACAATGTTCTTTACTTTTCTATTGTAATTCTTTCACGCAATATTTGCCTTGTCATCTCCACAGAGAAATAGTATAGCTAGAAAATCTTGTCCTGAGTTCTGGATAGCTGTCCGCCATGTTCTTTGTTTGACAGCCCTAGTTTTTTTCTACAAGGGAGGGACAAAGAACAGCCTGACGTCATAGGCAAAAAATGTAATACAACTGAGAATTTCTCTGGGGTTTTGCCTGTTCTACTATAGTGCAGCCAAAGATTCGTGGCGCAACTTATCCTCAAATCATTCTTTTTAACGGGTGAATCAATGTCAACCATACTTTGCACAGCAGTTTGTCTCAATTTGTCTTAACTTAGTCATATTTTCCAACTACAGTTGAGGCTAGATTAAACAAACTTTTCTTCATAAATTTTATATATAATACTACAAACCTCATTCATGTGGAAAATGGGAATTGTTCACACCACTTCCCGCTTCTAATCCACGTTTTGTATACGCATATGGCCTACATCACAGCTCACCAATGATACTTTTTAGTGGCAAAACTAGTTGCAAGAAATTAATTTTATAGTAAACTCTGTTTTGCATTAGAAGTTCTCAAAACATGCGTTCAATACAGATAATTTCGCGATTACAAAAAAATGACAGACTTGTTTTTAAAAGCGATATCGTCCCAGCAGTAAACCTTTTAAAATTAGTAGAAGCCACCCACTAGGATTTTTTATTAGTAGGTCTATTTATTAAGGAATTTTCTAGAATAGAGCTAACAGGTCTTTTCAAAAATATTGATCTGTTAAGACAAATTGATTCAAGTCACTGTGCAAATGCTGGGGAGTTTATGTTCAATAGTAGAGGACATATTTGACAATAAGTTGCGCCACAAATTTTTGACCACACTCTACATCCTATATGATAACCCAGGGTCAAACATAGAGTACGTACATACAGGGGCAACCGGCGACAGCGAGTCAGTTATCTGTGTCGGTGGGGAATTGTGGGAAATATTTCTGGACGCTGTGTGCTTGTGTATGTAGATATGCATTTATCACAAATGATAAAGTATTGGATTTTCTTTTTTCTTTTGTACGTATTTTTGACCCCGGCAACACAAAATTTATGCCATCAGAAAATTAGATGCTTTGAGATTTAATTGGAAAGTCAGGTACCAAAAAGAGAAAGAGAGATAAGGACACAGATGTTTGAAAGGAAAAAATGAGCAGGCCATACCAGAGCATGCGAAAACCAACCACCCACTGAGCTGAAATTTAATGCTTTTTCAATACAGCCATAAAAAGGACAAGATAGGGTTATTGTGGGCGTATTGTGAGAACGCTTTCCTTCAGAGGAGGTGCTCAGGGACAGACTAGCGTGGCGTTGACTTGTCCTCTGCCTTGTGCGTGTGTGTGTGTGTATGTATGTGTGTATGTGTGTGTGTGTGTGTGTGTGTGTGTGTGTGTGTGTGTGTGTTTGTGTTTGTGTTTGTGTCTGTGGGAGTATTTGTGTTTGCGTGTGTGTGTGTGTGTGTGTGTGTGTGTGTGTATGTGTGTGTGTGTGTGAGTGTGTGTGTGTATGTGTGTGTGTGTGTGTGAGTGTGTGTGTGTATGTGTGTGTGTGTGTGTGTGTGGGTGTGTGTGTGTGTGTGTGTGTGTGTGTGTGTGTGTGTGTGTGCAATACCTAACTGTGCCTGACACTACAAACCCACAGTTCCTGCATAAACAATGAAAAGAACAATTATAATATTGTTGCTTTTGTTTGATCTTGTCTTTAGTTATTATTGAACATTAACAACTCGGTACCAAATAACTACAAAGTTCTATCTACCCAGTACCTAGTTTTGAGAAATTTGACGTTCAAATTTTTTATATTCACAATATGTCGTACGTTTTCGAATACAATTCTTCGAATATCTTGATAACACGACTCCAAACAATAATCTAACGATTTTGATGGAGAAGATAAAACATTTTGTTTCTGACCTCGTAGTAACTCAAAACGGCCTACAATGTCAGATAGAACTTTGTAATTCAAAAGTAGTGATTTGTTTTATTTTGCTTTTAGTTTCTTACTTGTTACTTGTAGGAAGGACCGACATCACTGCACACAAGGGGCATTCCCATAAGCGCCCCGTCCCCTGAAAAAAGCACATCTCGAAGTGTGTAGATGTTGACGAGTTCCAAGCAATGGTTGATTCCATAGCTTTTAGTTTCTATCGACCTTTAATACAATTACTGTTAATGAAAAATCCCCAGGATTTCGTGGTCGGCATTTTTCTCCATCTACGATGGACCGACTCTCGCTGCGGAGAATTTTCTATGAAGATGTTCGACAAGAAATGTTTCAGCATAATGGACTTTCAAAATTTTGAGTTTCACAATATGTCAAACTTTTTCGAATGCATTTCTTTGAATATCTTGAAAACGACTAAAAAAACCCATACGGTTTTGACTGAGCAGGTAGAACATTGGTTTCTGACCTCATGGTGTTAGTAACTGAAACCAGCCTACAATGTCAGATAAACTTTGTAATTCGAAGATTGCTATTTGTTTTTTTTTTACTTTAAGTTTCTATCGACCTTTAACAAAAATTAATGTTAATGATAAATCCCCAGGATTTCACAGTCGGCATTCTTCTCCATCTACGATGGACCGACTCTCGCTACGGAGAGTTCTCTAAGAAAATGTTCGACAAGAACGGCTTCAGCATGATGGACTTTGACTCGGAGAACATCAAGAACGTGTGGGTGCCTGACATCTTCTTTCCCAACGAGAAGAAGGGCTACTTTCACGACATCATGAGCAAGAACCAGATGATGAGGCTGTACAGAGGAGGCGAGATCCTCTATATCTCCAGGTGATGGTTTGTCCTGTCTTGTCTTGTCTTTTCTGTCTGTCTGTCTGTTAGTCAGTCTGTCTGTTTGTCTGTCTGTCTGTTTATTTGTATAGTTGCTTGAACGGTTTCAACTCTCTTTCTCTCCCTGCACCCCCCCCCCAACC
>NW_004797315.1:108850-110525 GCF_000002075.1 Aplysia californica | reverse complement strand
CTAAACATAAATTTTAATTGTTACTTCTCTCTGTCCGCTTCCGATAATTTGTTTGTAGAGGTTTTTTGTTGTTGGTGTACTTTTATTTTCCTGTGCGTGTGTGTGTGTGTGTGTGTGTGTGTGTGTGTGTGTGTGTGTGTGTGAGTGTGCGTGTTTCAAAGGCTAATGTACTTTTACACTTAATACAGTATTCATACTTGTTGTCTAGGGAGACATGAATTATTACAACACATAATTATAAGTCTAGCCTTTATAGCAAAACGGGTTGGGACTTTTTAAAAGCAAATTTGTTCTTTTTACTTAAAAAAACAACTAAAAGAACCAAAAAAAGAAACTTATAACAATTTTTTGTCAACTGGAAAAATAATTATTCCATGTAAGGAGAAACATTTGTACATGTGAACCTGTTCTAGCGGCCACCTATACAAGAAAGCCACCTGTACATACGATCACTTCACTCTTTTAACCTTGCGTTAATTTCAATATTTCAATGACACTTTCCAAATTCTCCCTCAAACACGACTTTACGGTTCCCAAGGAGCTACTGGGAGGCAATGACGTGGCCGGGGTAACTGGAGAAAGAGAGAAAGAGAGGGGGGGGAGAGAGAAAGAGAGAGAGAGAGATGGAGAGAGAATGAGAGAGAGAATTGGAGAGAGAGAGATGGAGAGAGAGAGAGGGATGGAGAGAGAGAGAGAGAGAAGAGAGAATTGGAGAGAGAGAAATGGAGAGAGAGATGGCGAGAGAGAAATGGAGAGAGAGATGGAGAGAGAGAGAATGAGAGAGAGAGAATTGGAAAGAGAGAGATGGAGAGAGATGGAGAGAGAGATGGAGAGAGATGGAGAGAGAGATGGAGAGAGAGATGGAGAGAGATGGAGAGAGAGAGAAAGATGGAGAGAGAGATACGACCAGTTCCCTCTCTAACCTTGCTTTAACTTTAACATTACAACGACACTTTCCAAGGGGACAGCCTGTTTGAGACGACTGTTTCTCTATTTGACAATGCGTGGTTGTCTTGGACAAGTTTGAATATATTTGCATGACTCATGCCTTCCGATTTTCTTTTTTGTTGTTTTTATTTTTGTTGTTGTTGTTGTTGTTGGTAGTTTTAGTAAAGCTTTTATTCCACTTGCAACACACATAGGTCATAGAAGAGCCAAAGATTACAGGTGTTGTTAAACGATAACATAAAATTAATGGTAAAGAAGAAGGAAAGTCATGGACGATAGATGAATGATACCAAATTAGGAGGAGAAATGAGGACAATACTTTATTAGGTTTGATAGTGAAAAAAGAGCAAATCAAGCTAGAGCACCCGACAACCACCCACTTGTTATCTTTATTATGTTATTCTCCTCTATTTCTGACACTTGTTTTCTCTACCGTGTGATTCTTTTCTGCTTCTCTCACTTGTTATCGACATCGTGTTATTCTCCATTGTTTCCCCCATGTTATCTCTCCCATGTTATTCTCCCCTGTTACCCTCCCTTGTAATCGTTACCATGTTATTCGCCCCGTTTCTCTCACTTTATAACTGACGACTGTCGGCGACAAATGTTTCGCCATTTGTTTTAATACTGGACAACCTCAAAGTTTCTATGAGATAGAATTGTTTACGTTGACGGGGAAAATGAAAAAGATTCTGAGGTTATTCAGGCAGGGGGTGGGGGGTGGGGG
>NW_004797315.1:104876-107341 GCF_000002075.1 Aplysia californica | reverse complement strand
CCCCCCACAGTGCCCTGGTCAGTGGTCAGTCCCCTCCTTGTCCGCCGACACCCAGAGAGAGGTGGTTTCCCCGTGGACAGTCCCCCACCATCCATTCCCCGCCCACCTCCCTACTTTTGTACACAACTACCACCATTATACTATTGGTTGTCCATTAAGCCGACATCATGTCTTATCACCAGAGATCAATTATTCTGTATCGTGCTATACTCCTCTCTTTGTTCTCACTTGTTTTCGTTACTATGTTTTTCTTCTCTGTTTCTCTCACTTGTTATCTCTCATGTGTTATTCTCCTCACTTTTCTGCTCACTTGTTATCGTTACCGTGTTATGTTACTCTTTTTTTTCTCACTTGTTATTGGTTTTGCGTTATTCTTCTCTGTTTCTCTCACTTGTTATCTTCCCCTTGCTCTTCTTGTCTGTCTCTCTCATGTGTAATCTTCTTCATGCTATTCTCCTCTCTTTTTACTCACTTGTTATCGTTATCGTGCTCTCCTCCTCTGTTTCTCTCAGTTGTTGTCTTTCCCTTGTTATTCTCCTCTTTTTTTCTCACAAGTTATTTATATCCAGTTATTCTCTTCTGTTTCTCTCACTTGTTATCTTTCTCAATCTATTCTCCTCTCTTTTTCTCACTTGTTATCGTTATCGTGCTCTCCTCCTCTGTTTCCCTCACTTGTTATCTGGACCGTGTTATTCTCCTCTCTTTTTTACCACCTGTGATCGTTGCCTTGTTGTTCCTCTCTGTTTTTCTTACTTGTTATCTTTCCCTTGTTATTCTCCTTTGTTTCTCTATCATTTGTTATCTTTCTTGTGCTATTCTCCTCTGTTTCTCTCACTTGTTATCTCTCACGTGTTATTCTCCCCTCTTTTCTGCTCACTTGTTATCTCTCCCCTGTTATTTTCCTCTGTTTCACTCATTTGTTATCTTTCTTGTGCTATTCTCCTCTGTTTCTCTCACTTGTTATCTCTCACGTGTTATTCTCCCCTCTGTTCTGCTCACTTGTTATCGTTACTGTGTTATGTTACTCTTTTTTTTCCCTCACTTGTTATTGGTTTAGCGTTATTTTTCTCTGTTTCTCTCACTTGTTATCTTCCCCTTGCTCTTCTTGTCTGTCTCTCTCATGTGTAATCTTCCTCATGCTATTCTCCTCTCTTTTTTACCACCTGTGATCGTTGCCTTGTTGTTCCCCTCTGTTTTTCTTACTTGTTATCTTTACCGTGTTGATCTCCTCTTTTTCTCTCACTTTTTTCATCGTTGCTATGCTATTTTCGTCAGTTTTTATCACGTATTATATTGCATATTGATGTATGTATTTGTACATGTATTTATGTGTGTATACATTTGTGTATGTGTGTCTTTTTATAATTATGTATTTGTGTATGTGTGTATTATGTACGTTTTCCATTGTAAACCAAATTGCCCTTCTGGGATCAATAAAAGTTATGAATTTTGTTATATGTTTTTTAATTTCTCGTCTCTTTTTTTCATTTGTTATCTGTACCATGCTATTCTCTTCTGTCTCCCTCAGTCAGTTACTCCGACCAGGATGTCGTGTTCACCTGGATGAACGCCTCAGAACCGTTTGTGACTGGCGGGGAGCTGGAGGCGATGCCCGTCAAGTTAGCTGACGAGGTGGTTCTGCCTCAGTTTGAGGTGAAGGGGGTGGAGCCTACGTACTGTAACATACAGTACCACCAGAAGATGGGTGAGTACAGAGAGAGGGAGAGAGAGAGAGATGGAGAGAGAGAGAGAGAGAGAGAGAGAGAGAGGGAGGGGAGACAGACAAACAGACAGACAGACAGACAGACACACCCCTGTCCCTGACTGACAAGCAGACAGACAATACACACAGACAGACAGACAAACAGACATGTATGAGCTTTGCGTATCAGAAGTGCACACTTGACATACGTACAAAAGTTATTTGACCTCTGCTGAAAAGGGTATGCTTTTAACGTCCCTATCAACACTGCTAGATTATTTAAGAGGCGGGACCTCCGAGTTGAACGTCCGTCTTAGATAGGACTGGGCCAATTTCGCTAAAAGCCTTGAAAAACCCCCCACAAAACTATCCGATTTCCAAAACTTCCAGTCTTAGATTCGAAACAGGGTCATTTATTCCTTTTGTTGTTTTAGTAAGGTTTTACGGCGCTCGGAACTGCATAAGGTAATATGAGCGCGAAGAGGTAGATGTCAACAGAGAAGTCCAAACGGGGAATAAGGCTTACTCTGCTCACCTCTCCATCCTCAACAGCATAAAATCTGCTTCGACTATCAAGGCACCTCGGAAATAGCAGTTCACAAGAGAGTGCCAAAAATGCAGAACAAGTAGAGGAAAAATGACGATAGTAAGGATGAGGAAAGAAAAAGCATCAGTTCCCCCTATACAATTCTACTTGCCACACGAACATGTTAAAATCCCTTTTTGGGAAAGGCTTAATGAGAGTTCAGTCCGTAGCACTGCC